>NC_138906.1:69290257-69350760 GCF_965231255.1 Vanellus vanellus | reverse complement strand
GGTGTCAAGGGTAATAAGATAAACAAAAAGGGGAAAAGGCTTTTCAGTAGGAGAAAGAAATGAATTTTTTAAGCTTTTACCAGTATTAAATTCTATTTTGTGTGTGGAGATGTCTGCATATAAAAATTCAAAGGCAAATTTACAGCGGCTATATCTTTAACTGAAATTAAATTACAGTTGAGTAATAAGGGTGAGGTTCTATTTGGTGACTGCATTGGAGAAAATGTATCTTAAAATATCCAAATGCCGTATTTCAGTGAAGTGGATGTGAAATTCAGGGCCTTAAATTTAATCCACCAAAGATATACTCCTAACTACACTTGAATACCCAAAGAACTTACTGCGACCCTTTTTAATATATTAGAATGACTGTGTCCTTAAAGACAGTCCACAGAAAGTTGTAGTATCTAAGCAATCTTAGTAACCTAGTGCTTCTTCAAAGGCTGCGTACAGTAACTTTGTGTTTACACAGGCTGTATTCCATATCAAGTTTAACATTCACTCTAGATCCTTTGTCATGTAATCAGATCAAAGTCTTGATCGTGCCATTAGCCGTTAAAGCATGTTGTTGCAGATTTACTGGACCAAACAACAACAGAAATAAACCCTTGCCCTCCTACGACAATCTCTCCCCCAATCTAAGATTTTGTTTTAAAGGAGTCCTCTCAAACTGCAAGAGGAATAATCGCTTTAAAAGTTTGCGTTCTACCTCTAAGGAACTTGGCTCATTGCCTATTACATTGAAGGTTTTCATGAGACCCGACTCTTAAATTTATTTAACTTTAGGTTTAGTTCATATTTGTAACAATTTCCAAAGCAAACTGTTCCTGTGGGCTTTATCAAGGACCATTAACTAAATGAAACATGTAGAAAAGTAACTAATTATATAAGCACTTCATTAAAGCTGTTCAAAGACAGCTTTACCTGTGGTTAGTGTACAGTACACCAATCTTGATAACCTTCCTCTGACTGCTTCCCATTGTGTATTTAAATGACCTGAAGTATTCCCCCACCCGTCTTAAAGATGAAGAAAGATTTTCTACTGATTTATTCCACTGCCAGACTAAGTCACTCGTACTAGCTAAAATCCAGAAAGTATGACTGGATTTGATGTAATTGTCTTGTCCAGCATTGGGAAGGAGAAATATTGCACTGAATGATCTAGTCCGTATAGCATGAGAGGTTGTGGTGGTGTTATGATATGGTTAGTGTAGAACGCACAAATCTCGTATACCCACTAAAGTAAAATTAGCACTCCATCTGTTTGTATGGTCTTTTCGGTATTATGCTTTTCTTTTACATCAGAACAGCTTGTTCATAATTTTCACTGGGAGTTTGCTCTAAGCAGATTTGCAGGTGTGCATCAGAAACAGTTCTTGGTTTGAGATTCCAAAAGAGTCAGAGGGCTTCAAGCACAATTCTCTTGTGTTTGAAACTCAAGCCCACTGGATGGTAAAATTTCAGCATATTTACTTTCATTTCTTTTACTGGACTCGGGACCATAACCCAGGGTTGGTGTAATAATAAAATTATGATCTTGGGAAAACTAGAAGACATTTCTTCCATCCTAGATACCATAAAAACCTGAGACTTTGGAATTATGGTGAGGAAGATACATGTACTTCAGTGGTGCTTCAGCTTTTATTTGTTGTGATCACAAGCACTGGCTTGAAGTAAGTTTTAGTTAGGATATGCTGGTGTAAAGTCAAACCAAAGTTGAACTACATGGTGATCTAAGCCATCAAGGTATGCAAGAAATAATATGGATTTTTCTCATGTAGTCTTCATTGTAGAGAAGGGCTGACAAATCATTTGTAAAATAAAAACATGAATTTTAAAAATTTTCAGTGATGAACATTTCTTAAAAAGAAATGTGCATTTTTATTTGTTCTTGACGGTGACAATCATGCAGAATAATTAAGGGCCCGAAGGCAGATCATAGTTGACCTAAGTAGCTCATCATTCCATAAGAACATAGTATTTCCCAGCTTCTGACTCAACGTAAGTCTACTAATGCTATAATGAATGTTAACGTTGCTGTGCTATCAACATCTTCTTGATGATGCTTTTCATTTCGCCTTTTTACCTGGCCTCATGAGTAGAAACACTGTTTTGTGGGACTTGGACTGTAAAGAAGCCCTCTCCACAGATGCATGAGCATGTTGTCTTTATACTAGTGCAGAAATGGCCAGTCTCTGGCGTGGGACAACCTGCAGCCACCAGAAGAATTCACCTGCCTCACTGGTACTATCCAGTACCCTCTTTTCCAATGTCTGCTGGGTCAGGGTCATACATGTCGGGTCATATGTGATGTGTGGAGAAGGAGAGTTAGTAGCTATTAATCACATGATGAATTTATCTCTGGTTGTGTGATTGGCAAGGCATGGTAGTGTAAGGCTCATAGTAGACTCGTGGCCTAACAGGAAGGATTCACCACCCATGTACTACAACATGAGATAGGTGTGTGATTGATAAACAGTGAAAGGAGTGAAATGTGACCGGCTGGAGAGCCAGGTGTCAAATGCAAAACAAAAAGCAAAAGCCACATGGAAATTAATATTCTTTTCCTTTAGTCTCAGTATAACCATGGGGTCCTTGAAACGATATTATATGAGAAAATTATTCATTAAATGTCTTAGCTTTCGAATTGATGGGTTCTTCTTCATAGCTCTATATATACACACACACACTGTGGCAGAATTTGAACAAATGCTCCTTTTTGGATTGGGATGGCTTGGAAATTTTTGTGAAAATGCTTTTGATGCAACAAAGATGTGTGGGCAGTCTATTTAAGCTCTTTTTGTCAAAACATCGCATAGCTACAAAAACTACCTATGCATAATATCGACCAGATGGATTTCTGGTCCTCAAGAAGGGGTCTTGTTATCAGGACTAGAGGGGATTTTTTAAATCTCATCCTTGTTTTGACATGACTTCATATGCAACTGTAAGTCATTTCAGTCAGTCTGACTGTGCCTTATCTTATCCGTATGGAAACTATTTCACAATTCTCACATACAAAATCTCTGATAAGTGCAGATAACATAATTATCATACAAAAAGGACGGCTGTGAATATCCATTTCTGACACAGATAGATTTTTTTCTAGATACAAGAACTTTAATTTGGTAAAGTAATGGAAGTAGTGCTTAGAATGACAGGAATTCTTTTCTTCTTTCAACTATTCAGCATGTATCTCTGTCTAAAGAAACATCAGTTCATTATTTTTTCTGTGAGGAGTGCTTAAGATTCTGTAGCATAATCAGACTGTCACAGAACCACAGGGGAAAGTCAGATGTGTAGCTCATAATAGCTGGAAAGGAATGAATTAAAGTTATGCTTGGGAGAGTATCTGGTGCAATAAAAAAAACTGTTGTAGTTTGTAGTATGGAGACATCAAGCATTTTAAAATCCAAACCCATCAGTTTGTTAAAGACTAAGTTAAGTCCCACAGTTGGCTGGCATATCTCACCCCTGTAGGCACCTTGTATATGTTTGCCATTTTCCGTTTGTCTTCTGTTTTATTTGTGTTTATCTCAGATTTTCTTAATTTCTTTTCCTGAAAGCAGTATATTTTAGTATTACCTAATTTTAGGAAAGATTTTATGGGTTTCAGAGAAGTAGAGGTGAGTGAAATTCCTTTCAAAGATTCTGAAACTGTCATTAGAATCGGACTTTTTCCTCACTTACGAGGAAATGGCCTACAACTGCTGATGGAAACTCATTACCATTTTAATTTAGGCCTAACATGGCAAAGCTGAAAGGTAGAAGAAATATATTTGCAACAGTTTACTGTGTAAAATCATTCTCATATCCTCCATTGCTATACAATGATAGCATCCAATAGGATAGGTTCCTCGGCTGTGAAGAAGTGGGGAGAAGGGGGAACTGCAGACTCTTTGTACTTAAGAGCAAGCTAGTTTGTTGAATCACTGTTCCCCACGCTAAGCAGTACTACGTCCCTCCCTTTCATATTTAGCTTTTATCCAGTTTTCATCTGGTCTTGCATTTACTTTTCATGCACTGTGAGGCAGAGACAGTCTGTGTACAAGAAAGTCGCTTTCACAGAGTTAGAGAATGAACAAGTGAGAATTAACAAAACTTGGTTTCCCATGCTCTGATTCCTTCCATGTTTCTACAGCAAAAAAAACCCACAGCTTCCTCTCCACATCTTCCATATCTTCTCTGTCTGCCCTGTGGACAAAAATGTGTTACAGGTGGTCTGTGTAACTAATGCCTGTGATACGGAGTTTTAAGAGTACAGATTGGTCAGCAGAGTGATGGCAAAAAACAGATTGTTGAGAGTGGGCTTTGGCCTTTCCCTTGATAGGAGCACTGATTTAGATCTATTTTTTCTATCAGCCTTTGACATTTATGAAACTTACTGGATTGCTCTTCCATTGTTGGAGTGAGTGAGTGAGCGGGTTCAAAAGTTACTAGGATGTAACTTGCTCAGGAGTCAATTTCAGTTAATACTTGTATTCACCTGGAGACAAAAGCAACAGCAAAACACCAGAGAACTGTATTAAAATATTATGGGCTGTGTTCCACAGACCAGTGTACTTTTCTAAGTAGAGAAGTGTAACACCGCAAGGACACTGAAGACTTCTAAAATGAGATAACAAGAAGAAACTAAGAATGATATTTCTCAGGTACATATGCGCACGTATTATTTGGAATGTAAAGTGAAGTACTCTGAACTAAGGAAATTCTAGAGTTTCAGTTCCTCTTTTCCATGTAAATGCCAACCATATTATGTTTCAGCCTTTAATTATGTGCTTATGCACTATTTTCACTCACACACAGATTTGTTTCCTTTTGTGCACAGAGCTGAGTCTATTCATTTAATAAGCTATTGTTAGATATTTTTCCTCTTCATTGTTCATTGTGTAATAGCAGTGTTAGCAGTGTTATTTGCTACATGCTGTTTAGATCTCACTCTCAAGGGAGTTACTAATTTCTTTCTAACCTTTCCTATGACCCCCATAACTAAATTTCTGAGTGCTTCAGAAACAGTAGTAAGTTTATTTTTGCGTTATCCTCCTGAAATGCAGCTTTCATCTTCCCATTTCACAGATGAAGACGAAGCAGATGTTCTAAGTGTCCGCTAGAAGGCTAGTATAGTGAACAAATTTGATGGTGGTCAGTTCAAAATGCTTGCAACTAGATATTTACAAATTATTAAAATTTTGTAGCATGTGTTCAAGCAAATTGCAGTGGTGACTGTTCAGCATTTAAGAGAAACTAACTCCAGGGTATGACGTCTCAAAGAAAAAGAGGAAATTACTACTTGTTGCTTCATGGTTAATACCAGAGGAACTGATTTTTCTCCTCATGAGCTAATCTTAGGAATTATCAGATACAAGCTGATAGAGCACACCATGTAAAACCTGTGTGGGAGAAGACTGAGGTCCAGCGGATTCATCGGAGGCTCTTAGCTGTGGTACAAATTGCCAGTGTTTGAGCATGATAGTGTGCAAATTCATGCTTATGTGCTTCAAACCTTTACAGATACAGAAGTTGGTTGTCTAGTCAGACCACCCTCTGAACAATACAAATGCCCTCCTGAGGGTAGATATTCGTTACAGCCTGTAGATTGGATACTTACCGTTCTTTGATGTCTTAGACAGAGTGCCAAGGTGCTATCATGATTATCTAGCATAAAATACACGGCAAGCCAAGAAAGATTTTTCTCATGTAATCTTTATTGTGGAGAAGGGCTGACGAATCATTTGTAGAGACTGAGGATACAGAGATTATGTTAGAGCAGTTAGACTTGCTAATCACAGAAAGTAACCATTGTTTGATGTTTCCATGAGAGAGTCCTCCATTAACTGCATCCATTAACTGCAGTTGAACTTGACTGAGTGTGAAATTAAAAAGGAGACTCAGATTTCAAGACACTCCCTCAGGTGCTCAAAAGTATGCTAACTGGCACTGTGGGAGACCTCCTAAAACAACTAAGGATACTTAAAAGAAAGAGGCCATGACAGTATGAAAAGAAAACCTTTGTATTATCACTGAACCCACAAAGTTGGTCAAGATCAGTCACACTTTATTAACTGTTAAATGTCAGACTTGCATGAAATGCTTCTTTTTGCCAAGATCTGATTCCAGCTGTGCTTGGTGAGCGTCTACAGTCCCAGGAACTGGAAGTGCTTAATACCGGGCAGAAAAGTCTGTGAAAATGAATGTAAGAGAAATCGTCAGGAGACTACATATTAGGGCATTGCCTAGCTTTAAGAAAATGTATTTAAAACGTAAACTTGATAGAGATAAAAGATTTTAAAGGCTACGTTGCCTTCTGGTGACAACTGGAATCTAAGACAGGAATTGTAGAGACCTGATTGCTGTCTTGCATTATGGCACTGGAGACACTCCAGTCTTCCTTGTTTGTTTCTCTACCTGTAAAATGAGGGAGGCATATAGATCCCGCAGCTACCTTCTGGTGTGGAATTTGAAACTCTGGAAACTAGTATCATTCCTAAATATTAATAATGCTCATTTTATACCATGTTTATTATCCATGAGGTTGAAGTGTAAGAAGGGCCGCATCCTTTGTCTCTGTGATTGTCTTATAATACAACACTGAAGTCTCCATGGAACATTCCATTTGTAATTCATGGTTCTGTAGGAATAAATGAAAACACCGTAAATTCAGGATTATGACATATTCTAGGATTAAGGGATTGGCTTTAGCCAAGAATTTGTACGTATATCAGTTTATTCTACTTGGTCCATGTGAAAGATCTTTAAAAGCTTTTCCTGGTTTTGAGAGAGAATGTCCCTTGAGATATTTCTTGGCTATTTATCATGGTGTTCTTTGCAAATAACCATGGTTAGAAAGACTTTTATTATTTTATGCTTTCTACCAGGTAAGACTATAGAATGCCTCTTAAAGATAGTGTTTTAATATATATTCAGAGAGTTCACTTCCAAGTAAAATCAGTATTACCCATTTCACTGTTGAAAAGTAAATATAATTCAGTTATATTGGTGGGTTTTGTGGCACGAATATATATTTTCAGACCTAGCTATTCATTTTACTGGGGTACTCTTTCTGATGGAAACCTTTTGTGTCTTTGCCTGTAGCTACCATTGACCTCCATATAATTCTCATTGTTATTTCAAGATTTAAGAGGAAAGCAAAAAGGTGACAGTCTCTGAAGACTTGAGCTATAAAAAAGTATATTGTATTTCATTTAATAATCTTATTTGTAGAACAGTCTTTGAACATTCACATACTGCGAGCTCTTTGTCATTTTTTCATCATCCAACAAAATAAACTAGCAACATTTTGTGTTGTAAACACAACCTTAAAATACTTATAAAAAAAAAAAAACAACAAAAACCAAACCAAAACAAACAAAAATCTTTTATAGAAGGAGCAAGCTGGAATCCTGTGGAATGACATCTACTAAGACAGGCCATGGTGTGCACACTGAAAAATGGTGTCGAGTGTTATTACAAGTAAATGTACATCCTGTAATTCACTGTAATGTATTTTCAAAGCCATGAAGCTTGTGCTGGTGATCTCTAGGAAACAGATTTGTCTGTTAGCCAACTAATTACCAGATAAGTGCCCAGAGCGAGCACCTGCCATCTCCTTCATAAAACACGGGGAAATAAATAGTGACAGATCCCCATCCTGAATTTGTCCACATTGTGCTGCTAGGTTCATTCTTCATCGCAAGTCATACTTGGATGACTGTGATTTTTGAATCACAAACTTTTTCTGCTTAAAAGATCTCTCAGTTCTCTCGTGGTTGCAGGTGCTAACTGGAATGCTGGCTTGCATGCCACTTGTTTCCAGCATAGTGATTTACACCTCACACACCTTATTGGGGAAGAAAAAAAAGCTCAAAATCCAGACATCACACTGACTATTTTTCAAAATGTTTCTTCTGACCTTGAATGACAGGTTATTGCAACAATGCGTTATTTGTATAATGGGAGGACACTGAGTCACTAAGTTTAATAGCAGCACAAAATACAAATATGTAAAAAAAAAGAGTCAACTCCTGGCTGGAAGCATTTCTTGGTAAATACAAAGAAACAAGCTAAAACAAGTGAGTATAGTGGAAAGCAGCACAAGACTGTGTTTTAAATATTTTTGAGGTGTTTTTGGCTTGTGTCTTCTTAGTTGTTTGTTTCTCTTCTTTCTGTTTCTTTTATTAGGTGATCTTTTTGATTGTTTTCCTCCTCCTCAAAGTGTACATCAAAAAGGAAGTAATTTAATAAGCCTCAGTTACTCAGCCTTCTGTCTGGCTTTTAACTGCATTGTGAATTTTGAGAGCTCATTGAGGGAATAATCCTTAAAGACTACTCAGGGAAGGAAAAAGAAGTAGGTAGGCAAAGGGCCTACCCTTAGGTAAGAACATGGAACAGAGCAGAGATGTCTGCCAAGAAAAATACCAGTGGAGCCTTACAGTAATGGTGGGAAGTTCAAGTACAGTAACTTACAGAGAGAATTTATTTATTTTATACTTTTACGTGGGAATATTAAAGTTTGAGTTTAATGTTAATGTAGGAGGAGGAAGTTCCAGAGGTGCATCTGTGTGACATGGACAGAAAGTCATGATGTGGCATGTCACTCCAAATTGGTGTTCCTGTTGGCATCTCTGCTTTGGTTTATTAGGAGAGGTGATATGGTCAGATGATACAGGAGAGCAGTGGAAAGAAGTAGAAGGAAAACAGGACAGACAGATGGAGATTGTAGTAGTAATCAAGGTGAGAGGTAGTTGAGTAATGGAAAAGTGCTTTTTCTACGCTAAGGAAAGGAATCAGACAGACCGTGCAACTGTTACTGGGAAAGAAAAAAGATTTTACTGACTTTCTATGCCCTAGTTAAAGATGACAAGGGATAACAAACCTGGAAGAAAATGTCAGATTTGATGCAACTGAGCTTAAGGTCAATCAATCTCTGTATCCTCCCATTATTAAATGTATTTTGTTTGTATTTGACCGTGGTCCAGCTGCTAAGAGTACTGCTGACCTGACTTCACTGGGTCATGTGTGGTGATCTTGGTATAAATTAGGAACTGGTAACTGGAACAAGTTCAGCATAGGGTCACAGAGACAGTCAGGGGCTGGAGCACTTGGCCTGTGAGGAAAGGCTGGGGCACTGGGCTTGTTCAAGCCTGGAGAAGGAGTGGCTTCAGGAGACCCTAACAGAAGCCCCCCAGTGTCTATGGGAAGGTTATTAATAAGACCGAGCCAAGGGCTTCACAGTGGTGCGTGTGGGAGGACGAGAGACGGTGAGCATAAGTTGAAACAAGAGGTTCAGACGGGATATGAAGAGAAACGTTTTCCCCGTGAAGACAGCCAAGCAGTGGAAGAAAGGCCCAGAGAGGCTGTGCACTCTCCATCCTTGGAGGTTTTCAAAGCCCAACTAATTAAATCCCTGAGCAAACCAGGCTATAGCTGACCCTTCTTTGAGCAGGAGGATGGACCAGATGCAGTCTGAATTATCCTAGGATCCTATGGCAGACAGTAAGACAGTTTTAGTGGCCACAGCTATTTGCAAGATGCTTTGATTAATTTATTTTCTTGCTATAACTTCAGTGGTAATGATTTGGGGTTAACAGATTAAGAATCCTAATTATTGCTAAGACTCTGACCATTTACTGAGAAAATAATAATGAATCTGTATTTATCCTTCAGCTCAGTTCTGTCCCCTCACTTATATATTAAAGCATACAGTCATACATCACACCTGTACATGAACACATATGTATATATGCACACAAAAAGATGAAACAATATAAAATTCCTTTGCAAAAGTGCCTGGCTGCTTTATTTGCTTTTTGAAGGTTTCCCGTTTCTTAAAATGGGTAAGTAAACGCTATGTGTATTTGGAATCAGTGTATTCCTAGGAATGGTGTACAGCTGATAACATCTGACACAAGCATGCCTGTAGACAGCATTTTCTCTTAGCAGCATAGCACTGTGCATTCATTGGAATACATGATGGCAGGGACTCTTCTTATGGGAATTATCATGTTAATTCCATTAGAAAAAAATATTTTGTATGCCATTTATTTTCTACTTTAAGATCAGCATTCCACATTTGCAGAAGGCTGGTAGAATTTCATAACTAATAAATCAAAGGAGCTCTCTTAATACCTACAGAACTAAATGTGTCTTCCGGAACTATTCAATGAAATTTAATTTACATATTTTTTGGATGTGTAATCTATGTGACCTTCAGTAACTGTTTGGTTTTTTAATCTGAAAAATGCCTCCAAAGTGTAATAGCCCAGAGTTTCAAATGGCGCAGTAGGATATGTAATGCATATTTTAACATGTTTTCTTTTAATTTGTCACACAGACTTGTTGTGCATGATTATATAAAAGTCTGTATTTTTAAACCTGTAGTACAAGTGTGTAAAATGAACTTGGTTGGGCTAAAAAATTCAGAAGTCTAATTTATCTTGAGATATGCTCAGTCGAGTAGTTTTTCACAGCAGTTAGCTAACACTTCAAGCTTTAACAGTGCCCCTGAGCCATAAAAGAAATTTGCGTGTAAGAAATGTTTTGAATCTATTAAAACCTCAGCTCAGAGCTAAAGAGTTTCTCTCATGTCTTTGTTGACTAACATGAAGTGAGATCTTACAACAAGCTAGGCTGTGATCGACAGATGCCAAAGCTTAGGTTTTGATGTGATTATATATTTCTTTCATGCACAGGAGTTTAAGTCTGGGACTGGAGCTTCAGAAAGACAGCAATCAATGGGTCTCTGCAAGAGTACATAAAATATATTACTCCTGGCAGTCGTCAAGGCAGAATTATTCAAAAAATAATCTGAAATGCATTTGATCATACTCTAGATGGTTTAATAATTTATATTATACCTTATTAGCAAAGTCTGGTGTTTACTTTGTGGCTGCCAAAACAAGATGAAAGGCTGCCTCCATGGAAATATAAGATGCTTAGCTCAAAGTGTCTGTCTTTGCATTTCAGTTTGATAATTTCCCTTCCTCCTCTTATTTTGATTAATAGTATATAGGTTTGAATCTTAGAGTATCTTTTCCTTCATTGTGGTCCTTTTTAGTGAGAGCAATGCTCCTTAGTAACAGCTCTACCAAAGAGTTTATGGCCTATCAAGACTTGAATTAGTATAAACACATATTTCTGGAAACTTCTTTACCTTAGGATTTCCTCCAAGTATTTTGGGGGTAAAAGAGGCTTTGGATTTAGTTCTAAATTCCACTGAACTGAATCATTATGCTAATCTTCCTGAGTCTTGCAGCTTCAAAAGTGTTATTTCTGAGCTCAGCTTGAGAAACTTGCACTCTGAATAGTGATTGTGTATAGTAAATATCACCAGTTATAACAGTTCAGAATATTACAGAATTGCCTTGAATATTTCCTTGAAAAGCTAATGCACTGCAGTTATTTTATCTAAAGATACAAATAAGGGCCTTGCCGAATTAACACTTGTGTAAAGTGAGAGCACAGGGAATGGACCAGTGCAACTGCTAGTCCAACAAATGAGGTCTTTGCCTCCAGCCAGGTTTTTTACACCAAAGGTGCATGAAAGAGTTCTAATAAACTTAGTTTTCTGTGGAGAGCTCCCCTTGCCATGAAACTTGAAGGATCTTTTCTGCAGGTGTCTTGGAGACCTCTTCAAGCCACAGTATATGGAAAGCTTTAGGGAAAAGAACATATATGAGAGGATCTCAGAATATAGCATTACAGTATTGCAAACTCTAAAGCTCATATGAGAGCTCAGAGGAGCTCTTGTGATTTGCCTTGTCTACCCATGAATTGGTGAAAATTAAATATCAGAAGAAATCAGTTTTATTGATATTTTTACAGCTTTATCCATTCTTTTAAATCACCTTAGCCTTAGTGTTAATGTACCAGTGATATATGTAAAAATGGGTCATGACCATAAATTATGCACCTTAGGTTGGTAGAGATTTGTGAGACCTGCAAAGAAAAGAAAGGCTTTATAAATGTCTAGAAAGAGTAAATTGCAAATGAGTTTTGATTCATATATAAAAATCCTTAATACTGTATGGTTTCCAGTTTATTCTGTGGGGAAAGGTTAAGCAGCTTTGATTTTGGAGGATAAAATGGCTGTGGCCAGTTACTAAAATTTCAGATGCCATAGGAATTTATTGTAATTAATAACTTAACAATATGAAGCAGTTTCATAATTTTTGATGAAGCTAACGTATTCTGCAAAATATAGACTGATGCCCTGGAGTGATGTTGTTATCGTGCCTTATGCTGCAGAGAACTGCACCCCAATTTGCTTACCTGTTTTCTTTTCCTCTGTTTACCCGGTTGATGGTCTTCTGGGTGCAGTATATATAAGAAGTCATCCTCATTTCATAGGTCACTTGTTCAGTAACCCTTTGCCTGTGTGAATTGTGATCTAAATCAACAATACCTCAGATGTTAGAATAGCGCTTACGCCAGGCTGTCATTTGCCCTTTGATGCTTCCTTACCTAACCAGTAGTAATCATTATTTTCCTTCTACAATTACTATAGTGGAGCTAATTCCTGAAATGGAAAACAGGAGGCAGTTACAGACAGCTTGAATTACGCTGTCACACTTTAATGGGCAGGCAGCTCTTTTGGAGCTCTGATATTTCATCGAGTTTGCCCAGAAATACGTCTGGTGTAAGAGGTAGTTGGGCATCTGGTCTGTATTTTCATCTGATCCTGTTTCAGCTGCTTGGAAGTACAAAATTATCCAGATAGGTACTTTCTGGGTCCCTCACTTGTTTTATACAAAATGTGAAGAGAAAAAAATGAAATGGATTAATCAAAAATCTTTTTTAACTGGAAAAATTCAAACCAATTAAAAATCCAGCTGAGCTCAGTTGAATTCCTAAGAGATTATTGAAATAGAGGGCGAAAAAAAGAAATGATGAACAGAAATATTGAATCTTATGATGCCAGATCATTACACCTTTGTTTAATTACGCCTTTACCACTTACACCTCTTGCGAATGTCATCAGATTAGTTTTAATTGATGTTTTTACTCTTGAGTATCTACAATGCTAGTGTGTTGAACTGAACAAGATCGCAAAAGGGAAGAGTTTCGTGTTCTTTCCGCTTGGATTTTCAGCTGAAGCAGTGACTCCAAGTCTGTAACTTGTGCTGTAGTTAAAAGTCCTCATATTCTGGGGGACCTTGGTGCTTGCAGTCAGGTTGAGAATGATAATGGCAGGCGCAGCAGGGAACTCGGATTCAATATGCTGAATGAGAAGGTGAGTGTTTTAGCACAGCTGCCTCCTGAGGGTCAGGGGAAAGGAAAAGCCCTGTGGGAGGATTTTCAAGCACCACTGAGCTGGCACACCAGGAGACGATGATTGACTTTAGAAGAGCCCTGCTGTGCAAAGGATTGTTGTGTTGCGGTCCCCTTTATCGCTGGTTAGACATTTCTTTTGAAGAAGCCAAAAATGGGAGAGTAGTGAGATAGCTGCAAAACAAACAAATAAAAAAATAATGATCAAACAACTCTTTTTGACGACATTGAGGTCTGGAGATTTGTTTCTGTTGCTAACAGCTTCATTGATTTGGCAGTTTAATTTCATTTGAAAGATTTACTTTGTATGGCATTGGTCAGAATTCTGTGTGAAAAACTGATGACCTGCTGCAGCACAGGTTGAATCGTTGTTTGTCTTGAAAAGGGATATTAATTTGAACTCCAATATAAAGAGAAGATTTTAATTTATATTTGGAATGTACAATCAGAAATACATAACGCAGTTCCAATCTCAATATACGCATTTCTTCACAGGAGTTCAGACATGCACCACAGAATGGCACAAACTGGAAAGCACACCCTTCTGCTGAGATCCCAGTAAAAACACCGCTCAGCTCGTGGATGGCTTTGCAGCTCCCATGGCAACAAGAAGGAGGTGGACTGAAGATACTGTCTGTCAGCCTGGCTCTGCTGGCAGTTCTTGTTATGTTTTACTACGGAGGAATGAAAACAGAACTGTGAACTGAATGAGGCTTTTATGAAAGCAATAAAACTGCAGTTCAAAGTCTTCAAAGGAAACACTTTTACCAACAATTCTTTTTTTTTTCTGAAAAAAAAAAGCTAATATAAATTGAGCAATAATTTGTACTCACCTTATGCCTTTCCTGTCATTCATAGGAGAGAATGTTAATAAGCTCTAGGGTGACCTATCTTGCCAAAATTTGAGATCCTTGTTTGGCAGAACAGTTTATTGCATCTTTGCTCTACTTTTTTCTAAAATGATGCAATGTTTGCATTGCTTATTCTTTTTGTAACTGCTGTAGCGGTAAAATTGCATGCAGGAAACTCATGAAGTTTCTAAGACATCTTTCCATCGAGTGATGTTGGTGATCTTTTATGGGCAGAACATTTAAAGCTTTCTTAAAGATTTTGTTTAATGCAATGTGATGGTTTGATACGTGTCTTTTTACATTAGAATCAAATACTGCTGGGCCATTAAAGTTTGTCATTTGTTGCTATTGATTTTGCTGTCATGTCTGAAAGAATTTTTGGCCTGCCATCTTGCCTCTCTCAACTTCACAATGCATTACTAGGTTTTGTTAATAGAATGAGAATTATTTTTTACATGGAAATAGTTTTAAAGGTATTGGGGGTTTTTTATCATTGAATGGGAAGATGGGAGTTCTGGTGGTAGAGTTCTATTAAAAGATGCATTTAATACAGTCTCTATAGATTTAGTATAATGCTCAGAGAACTAAATGTGAATCTAGTATTAGCTGTGCATTGGATCATGCTGTGTGTAAGACAATATTGTTCTCTTCGTGGGGAGGTTACATTTTGCACACTGCAAGTTTCTAATTACTTTCTTCAAGCCATTTTTGTCATGACAGGATCTCCACGCGTCTTGAGATAGTGCTGGTCAGTCAGGGACTGGCCTCTGTGCCCAGTTCTGCCAGCAGCTGACTGCGTGATATTGTTCGTTCGTTCGTTCATGCTTTGTCACATTTCTGGCTCTTCATCCAAACTTCCTCTTGCAAAAGTCTATTTAAAATCTTAAGAGCAGGAACTGTATTTTTTTTTTTTTTAATGTGTTCGTGTCATACCCAGCACAGACGGAGCTGAGCTGCCTACATGGCTGTTGCGGTTTAACCCCGGTAGGCAGCTAACACAGAGCCACTCGCTTACTCCCCTACAGTGGGACGAGGGCGAGAATCGTAAGGGTAAAAGTGAGAAAACTTGTGGGTTGAGATGAAGACAGTTTAATAGGTAAAGTAAAAGCTGCGCACACAAGCAAAGCAAAACAAAGAATTCATTCACTCCTTCCCATCGGCAGGCAGGTGGTCAGCCATCCCCAGGTAAGCAGGGCTCCATCACGTGTAACGGTGACTTGGGAAGACAAATGCCATCACTCCAAATGTCCCCCCCTTCTTCCTCGTTCTCCCCAGCTTTTATTGCTGAGTATGACATCATATGGTCTGGAATATCCGTTCAGTCAGCCGGCGTCAGCTGTCCTGGCTGTGTCCCTTCCCAATTTCTTGTGCACCCCCAGCCTACTCGCTGGCAGGGCGGTGTGAGAAACAGAAAAGGTCTTGGCACTGTGCGAGCACTGCTCAGCAACAGCTGAAACATCCCTGTGTTATCAGCACTGGTTTGGTCACAAATCCAAAACATAACCCCATCCTAGCTACGATGAAGAAAGTTAACTCTGTCTGAGCCAAAGCCAATACAGTGGCTCTACAGCGCAGATGAATAACCCTCTGGGAAGGATGCTTTGTACTTTATAAACTGAGGATTCCTAGTAGTTCCAGGCAATTAATCAGGAAGTTCCACCATGATGCTTTCAGTACAGCCTGTAAATTATAACAACAAATGTAACTGTCTTCAGGAAATTAGGTGTGTAATGACTTGAATATTATATTTCTTATTGCAACCACTGAAGGTCATGAGCCAAGATTCAAAATTTATGAGATTTTTAAAAAAAAAGTGCTCTTGATTTGCTTCTGCTTGTTTTTTTTTCAGGCTTTTTTTACAACCTTGAATATGTAACAATCAGTAATATACACTTTTAACAAATCTGAAATATTAAAAAAAAAAACACATTTGACTCTGGGAGCTGAAATTTTCAGGAAAGTACCACATATCACAAGATTCTCAGGAAAACTATGAGTTGACAAAATCATTATATCTGAGCCAAATTTTTGCATTTGATGGGAATAAACTATGCAGATATGTTCTATGCCTCTAGCACTCTCTGTCAGCCACTCTAGCTTATCTAATCGTAGCAATTACAGACTCATTGCATCAGCTGTTACAGAGATTTACGAAGCTTGTGATTTAGATTCTGTGCATCATTGGCTTTAATGGGACCAGCTTATTTTCGTAGAAATAACGCAACGTACAGAAGGATGATGAAGAAGACTTTGTAAATGGCATTGCCCACAGATGCGCTATATTCTTAAACTGAGCTCTAACCTGATAAGTAGGAAGTGTTGTTTATCAAGTGTTTTATTATCTTCCTTTAGCTTTTGCAAGGGCTTTTTGACATTTTGTGTTGTCGAGCAGTAGAGTGTTTGTCATTTGTTCCTGTTTATTTAGAACAAAAGCTTTCAAAGACACTGGGCTGAACAAGTCAAATCTGGACAAACAGCTCATCTGGACCTTCAGGCAAAACCCAAACTGCATGCATCTCAGGGCTACTGTTGAAGGCCGGGAAGCCTCAGTCAGTGGAGAGTGGGCTGTAGAAATGTATCTACTTCATGGAACGGGTTGACCTGAACGCATTTGATCTGTGATTTTTGCTCCCATTTGGCTTCCTGAATGCTTCTAACTGCCGTACCAGGTGGCATTTTTAATTTTTACATTGGCATTATGTTTGGGCCTACTTCCACCAAGTATTCTCTCTTTACAAGCCATCAGGGTGGGTGACAAATCTACTGCACTCCACGTTAATGATGTCATTGCAGGAGAAGTTTCACCACTGTCAGTTGACCTTGCTCTTACACGTGTGCACGAATGCACTCATCACTAGAGAATGTGTCTGCTAATAAGCAGTCTAAATTCAATGCCTTTTTTTTTTTTAAAGCAAAAAAGAACCTGATTTCCTTTTGGTACCAAGGAGTCCTCAACTATTTTTCTTAAATGTCTGTGGTAGCTCTGAGTTCTCTGGCTATTTTCAGTGAGGAATCTTGCAAACCGCAAGACTTGAATAGCAAAGATATCTTAAATCTCTTCTGAAGAACATTAAGTCCACACTTTTTATGTCCTACTTGTGCATGCTTTTGGATGCTGGAGCACTTTGTCATTTAATCTTTTCATTGTAGCTTTCTATTAATGGTATACTTGTTTAGAAAAAGAATATGAAATAAAGGAAGTGAATCATAGAATGGTTTGGTTGAAAGGGACCTTGAAGATCATCGAGTTCCAATCCCCCTGCCACAGCCAGGGACACCTTCCATGAGACCAGGTTACTCAAAGCACTGTCCAACCTGACCTTGAACACTTCCAGGGATGGGGCATCCACAGCTTCTCTGGGCAACCTGTTCCAGTGTCTCACCACCCTCGTTGTAAAAAATTTCTTCCTGATATCTGATCTGCATCTACCCTCTTTAAGCTTAAAACCATTACCTCTCGTCCTATTGCTACGCTCTCTGATAAAGAGTCCTTCCCGGTCTTTCAAGTACTGGAAGGCCACAATAAGGTCTCCCTGGAGCCTTCTCTTCTGCAGGCTGAACAACCCCAACCTTCTCAGCCTTTCTTCCTAGGAGAAGCGCTCCAGCCCTCTGATCATTCGTGGCCCTCCTCTGGACTTGCTCCAGCTGGTCCATGTCCTTCTTATGTTGGGGGCCACAGAGCTGGAAGCAGTACTTCAGGTGGGGTCTCACAAGAGCAGAGTAGATGGACAGAATCAACTCCTTCAATGTAGCCCAGGATATGGTTGGCCTTCTGGGCTGCGAGCGCACATTGCCGGGTGGTGTAAAGTGGTTTATGTAAAGCTTGTTCCATAAAGCAGGAGAAAGAAAGAAGGAGAAGGTACCTTTTGAGGAGAGTTCATCCACCTCTGTCACATCATTGCCTGCACATCTCTGAACATCTGACAGCTTCTGTTAACGTAGTCTCACTCCCCAGTTCAACTTCCCATATGGAAAGCTGGAGTGATTTCTGAATAACAGCAAGTAATATCTGAAGTGGCAGCAACTGGCAACTCTGACATTGAGCTTGGCTGTGTCCATTACCCAGAATCCTTCCGCTCTTCTTGAGAAGCAATTACAATTTCACAGGTTGGAATTAAAATTCCCTGCGGTATGCAATAGAGTAACTGAAACTGTCAAAGTGATTTCAAGCTGCTAATCTCTCGCTGCTCAAAGAGTGAAAATAGAGCCCCTCTTACCCAGGCACAGATCTGACAACTTAAAAACTCCAGCCTTCCACTACATTTAAATACATATGGAGAGTGGCTTGATCTGCTCGCAGAGGGTATTTGTAAAGATGTTATGTCTATGAACATTTGTGCATTATTAACAAGTCTATCTTTTTTAACTTTAAGATGTGTGTAACTTGAGGGACTAAGACAAATATAAAGGAAGTCTTATCCAAGAGCTCTGAGAATTTGGAGGAATGAGTAGGCATATGCCTGTTGGTGTGAGGCTTATTAAAATCTTTATTAATGTATTTTTGAACATGTAGTATTTTTTGCTGGAAAAATTGCTTGCAACTTTCCCGAATTTTATTTTCACATATTTTTTTCCACACGTTTTATTTTGAGTGCGCTGTGTTTGATTGTATAGATAGGAACAAAAAGCATTTAAAAATAAAAAACAGAGGAAAAAATTGTGAGGCTGTAAAGCTAGAGTGCAAAATGAAAAATACTAGTTCAAAAGCTGCAAAGCAGGTCTGAACTAAGAAACGCAGCCCACAGTGAGGAACTGGCTGCAAAACACCATTTGACTTCTTCAGAGGCAGGGTTCTTCCACTAGATAATTAAAATCAAAATGATTGCTGGAAAGTATTTGTGCAAATATCATTAAATGCCTTTTAGTTGCATATTTCATTCATGCATGCACTTAACATTGAAGTGAATGCTTTTTTCTTTAAATGAAGATGCTTCAGCAGCTGGTGGAGAGGGGATGAATTATGAATAGTCCTATTTTAATTTTAAAGAAGCCCAATACAAAAAAAAAAAAAGTAACAAATAATCATATCCCTGCACCTGCTGGTATCCCAAAGTCTGTTAACTCCCATTTGTGAAGCTGTGGTTATGGATTTGGATCATTTATGCTGTAGGTCTCCTTGTGCTATGTTGTGACAAGTTGGGTGTTTGAAAAGTCATGGAAGTGCCTGTGTTCCAGTCAAAGAGCTAGTCAAGCTGATGGAGGAAAAGATCTTCAGATCTCTTTGTTTCTTTATTCCACACCTCTCTCTTATGCCTTTTCACCATCTGTGCATAGACTTCTCTCCATTCCTTCACTCTCGTCTCATTCAAATCTCCTGTATCAATGTCAGGAGTTTAAAGAACAGTTAGATAATGCGTTTGAGTTTCCATGTGATCCTCTTAGGAAAGGAAAGTGGGAAAGAGGAAGGTAAGGATATGTGGTCCATTGATGAAGGTGGTGTGATGATCAAAAAGCATGAGAAACTCTTGTACAACAATATGAGAGCTACATCATAACCTAAAATAAATCATAACATCTGTCTTGTGCATCCTTATCTTTCTCTACCTGTAATCATTAACTGCTTCCTCTTGTATTATCACTCAGAGTAAAGTGCATTTTGTATGTACTGCTGGAAGAATCCAGAGTGACTAAATTACATGTACTAGGGCAGATTGAAGTACAGCAGTAATGTAGGCTAAGATGTGCAGGTATATGTAGTCCTAAAAAAACAGCAGCCAGTGCAACATCATATACCTCTGGTATTCACAGCTGAATTTTTTCTTGGAGTTCGAGTTATTGACATGCCAATTCCAGGTATCAGAATCCCCCCACGTGCAGAGAGCTACCATTGAATAGGAGAGGAGAAGAAAGGGAGAGGGGAAAAAAAAACCAACCTTGACTAGTTATGTTTAAGTACAAGAGGGGGTTATTTAGTAGCTGTATCACCAGAGAAATGCATTAGCAGTTCAGAAGGAAGCTAAATACTACACAGTGACATCCCAAATCTCTTCTTTGCACCTTTTGCTTCTTTTTCCTGAATACTTTAACATTCTAGAGGGATGAAGATTCCCCTGGCAAAACCTAAGCAAATCAAAAGGAGAGTAAGTCTGCTTTTTGGCTGTGGTAATTTAGCACTTTTTTCACTGAGGGCAAGAGGAAAGGTAAGAGACTCATGTCCCATGAATGGGTATCTTTTTGACAATCTTTATTTTATTGGAAACTATTTAGCAATGGTAGCCATTCTTCTTGAAAAGTGGTGTTAAGATGATGTTTTGTAGAGCACAATCTGCCTTGGATGGTTGTAGGTAATGGAATGAAACTCCATGCTCTGGCCAGTGTGATGCAGATTTATGCCTACAGCTTGCATGCTTTAAATGTCCTATCTGTCATTGAGTGTGAGAACAGGCTAGTTGTGCTCAACTGAGCATAAAATACTGTCTCTACTCCCTTCCTGGGTGGTGTTTGTGGGGACTGGTGTACAAATGTTTAGCTGGCAATGGGTTACAGATTACGGGAGAAGCTTGGAGATGATAAAACGCACCAGTAAAAGGGCCATGATTGTTTGGCATATAGTGTGAGTTGGGGGTCTGAGAGAAATTAATGTGATGAAATCATGACATCATGGGAAATTTGACTTTGCATAATTAGGATCTCATTATAGTATAATCTGAAGAGTAAAACTGTTTTACGGTGCTTGGAAGGCTTTGCTGCACAGACACCCTTCCCAACTGCTCACAACTCTTGGGGTTACTGTGGTGTGTTAGAGCAGTCTGTTTCACCACACTCGCTACTGCACAATAGTATCACAGTCGGAGAAAACCAGTCCAGCTCACCTGGCCTCTGACTGCGAGCTGGGCACGTACAGTTTTGTGGAGGAGGGCACTCCAGCTATTCATCACCTATCACTTGGTTTTGTCAAAGCATTACATTTCTTACTGCAGGGTAGGGAAAATGGGTAAACTGTGACCAGCAAAGAAACTCGCTCAGTCCAGTGGCATTCAGTAAATAATACATGCTCTTTAATGATTGCAAGCTTCGACTATTTGTTTTTTAAGTGCCTCCATTCCTTCCCTGTGAGCCTACTACCTTCTCATCCTTTCTTGCAGCTGCTTCACCCAAGCTCTCAGCACCTCCTTTTGGTTTATGGAAGATGGTGTATCTTCAGGAGGATAAGTATTAGTCTGCGGCTAATTAGACAGCTTCTTCCCTGAAAACAAGAATGCTGCTTCTCCTGTGGAGCTCATTTGCCAGAGGTATTGGTGCTTGGAAGCTACTGTGTTGCAGTGTCTCTCCTTTAACTGTGTAGTGTCTGGTTGCCGTAGCCTTTGGGTTGTGTCAGAAACTCCTGTTTGCTAGTAACCAGTATTAAAAGGCCTCTTCTGTTGTGCTATGTTTTTCTTAATCCCACAAACCTCAGAAATTTAGTAATTCGAAGCAAGAGATAAAATACATCGTTGATGTCAGTTGAACGTATTAAATTTGATATCCGCTAGTGGCTTTATGAGCCGTAAAAGTCAACATCTAGCAATCATTAGCTACAAGAGCTCTATACAAAAGATTATAAAGGGCCATGTGTGACATGGTCTGAAGAGTATTAGTACGAGACAGCAGAAGGAAACAAGTGAGCAAGTTACTGAGTCAACCACACAGGTAACCAATAACAGAGAGAAGGATGTTCCCACTCAAGGGACAGCTTAATCTCCAAGTGTTATGGTAGTATTAAAGAAATAAAAAAAAAAAGGACAGATAGCAGCTCGGTTATACTGCAGTGGCCTTAATTCGCTTCTGTCCTGCTTGGATTTTTTAGTAGTCAGAAAGGGCAATCTGAATGACAGCCTCCAGCAGAAGGATAAAATAGAGCCTAACAGCAGTTTCCAGCTTTTCCTCTGTGAGAAAGAAATTATTTGGTACAAATTTGAACCTCCTGCACTTCCATGTCTCTTCCCCCTTCAGCTCTGAAAGGAGAGACCTGATAAACTGATAAAATTTCCGTTTCTTCCAATTTATAGTGACATTAAAATCAGGCACACAGATGGTTTCATAGCCTTGTCCCAGCATATATCTGTTGTAAGAATTACCACTGCAGGACAGTAGTATTGTACATTGCTCTCACCAACTCCTCCATGGAACCTCCGCTACACAAGAAGAAAAACAAACAATAAACATCAGATAAGAAGAATTTCCTAAGCTTTGTGAAGAAGTGGCTGTCTTGTGCCTCTTGTACAAATATTCATGAAAGGATGTAGTAAATTGTAGTTTCTGAGTTCAGAAAGTTTTTTCTAGAATAGCTATCAGCTGTATTCCAACATAAACTTTGCATTTGGGTTAACAGGTTTAAAACAAATTGTAAAATCACTATCAAACATAGTACGTTTTCGTGCCATTATAGGATGGAGGAACTCTTCTCTTTCCCTGCCTCGTAGCAGCAGTGGTCCACCACTGTAGAGGTGGATGAGCCTTAGATGCATTGTATGTCAACCAGCGGCAGAGCTTCCAAGGCCAGCCTTTTGTCACCTGTGTTTCTCTCCACAGTCCTTGAAAGACGTTTACTTACCATGCATCCTGCAGAAGCCTTGTATTCTCTGATGTCCTTTAATGAGCTCGGAAGCTCTTGTGAGTGTATTCTGCAGAAATCCAGGATTACAGTTCCAGCTTTCTGAATCACAGCAGGGACAACAAGCTATTTTGGCCTTTCACATCAAAGTTGTTGTCATAAGAGGGTTCAATAGTATATTTCCTGTTCTTGCTGCATACAGTGCTGCAAAAGTTGAGTCATCAGCATATAAATACTTTCTTGGCCTCAGAATATCTGATTTCTTTTTCTGTTGATTAACTGCCCATTTCATTTCTCTTTCCACACTTACTGACTCATCTAACTAAGAATAATGAAATTGGGTCACTGCCAATCATGCTTCATATTGGTGCAAATGTAGGAAAGCTGAGGCAACTCATAAATACTATCTTTTGTGCCAGGAAATCCATGAAACTGAAATTCTGGTGATTCCCGTTCACAGCAGTAGCTTGAGCAAAAGACCTGGAATAGTTTCAGTAATAAAGTCTAGTCCTGCGGACAGTTTTGCGCTGTGGTCTCTAATGGTGGTCTTGTGAGCAAGGAAAGTAAACGAAAGTCTGGTCCGTGGCGGGAATAAGTTTTATTCTGTTTTCTTGAAATGTTTAACAATCTGGCCCAAACTCACTTGACAGGTAGAATTGACAAGGTCTCCTCGCTTAAAAAAAATGGCAGTGTAGTAACTAGTCTGATTTTCCAATTGTCAGAGTTCAGTTATTTAGACATGCTATTCATGTTTCAGGCAGTAAAAGCAAGCTGGTGTGATGGGCAAAGACAAGCATAAAACTTTTCTTCTCTTTTCTTAAGCACTTCAGAGTTAGTTGGAAAGCAAATGTTTTGGCCTTATGGGGAAGGAACGTTATAGATGGTTCTTTCCATACCTTGTAATTGTCAATATGCGACGACCTTTAAATAATACAAAGACCTAAGCAAGAGAAGAATTTTAAATAAACAATCGTATTCTGTCGGGCAGTATGATTTTACAGTAAGCTACATTTTAAGACTTATACCCACGAAAAGGCCAATTCTAGTATTTTGCTCACTTTTCCCTTTTTCTTTTTTTAGTCTTTCGTTTCCCCTCAGTTCTTGACAGATTAAACGTTTTCATTTCAAAATACAATAGCTGCAGCTCATATGGTCCTCCTATAAAAGCAAATTTTGAGTCATAGTAGTTTCTATAGGCTGAAGCTAATTTCCCAGAAATTAGCATGAATGTGGCATCCTCAGGGAGTGGCTGCAACAGCCCAAACGGATTTAAACTAGGTCTGCGGCCTTTCTGTCCTGCCCCCTTCTATCGACAGCTCTTGCGTGCACCAGCCGTAATGCAGTGAGACTGCCTGAGGAGAAGTTCAGGGAGCTCATCTAACTGAAAGAGTTTTCTGATGGGGTTCATTTTGAGCTGGCTGACATTGCTGGACTGCCTCGCTGTGCCGTTGCGTGAGCATCCTTGCAAGGAAAGGGCTGATTTACGTTGGCTTGAGCTGCCAGAGAGCCACACTTTGGGCCAAAGTCAAGGATTGCGCGAGTCTTACAGGCTGAAGTGCTGCTGCTGGTACAGCTTTGGAAAGGTCCTTATTCTACCACTCTGTTTCAATTACAGAGTTGCAGTGGCATGCGGTGGCCACACAAATACATGACTGAAAACAATACTGTTGTGCAAGCACTGTAGAGCAGAGCCATACAGTTGTTGTTTGAAGACCCAGCTTCAGAGGTAAGCTATGCTCAGGAACTGCAGAGGTAAGGTCACGGCTCACAGGGCGGGCAGGATGTTGCTGTACTATAGGGTTTCACAGTACTTGAGTGGTCTGTTCTGATCAGCTCAGGATTAGTAGATCATAAAGGCCGTATAAAGTCACTGTCAACCTGTTCTTTCCCTCAGGCTAGTAAGTCTCCTTTTGATCTCTAGAGGTACATGCATAATATGACTTGTCTTTACTTTCCTTCTTTTTTTTTTTTTTTTTTTTAATGGAAGCACAACGTGCTGGTTGCCTCCCAGGAAGGGCTGTTTATGTGGGTAGAACAGACTTCATGTTTCAGGACTCCCAATCTGTCGCTTTTGTTAGCTGTAGAAATCACTTTAAAAACCAACTGGCATGTGAGTGGGTGGTTTTGGTTGGTTGTGGTTTTGGGGATTCTTTTCTTTTGTTGCATTACTTTCCTTATGCACATGCGGCTAAATTTCTATTTGTTAAGGAAGTACAAAGGAGGAAAAAGTAAGTTCTGCGTCATTTCAGTTTGCCTTTGTGCTTAGATCTGGTCAGAGCCAGCCAAATTCTGGGCAGTCAGCAATGTCAGCAAACATAAAGCAGATATCTAGAAAAGGACTTGGCGCTTTAAAGTCACATTAAGACTTTGTTATAAACTTCTGCTTTGAAGACTTGCAGTATGACACATGCAAAAGATGTTAACTTCCATTAAAGGCTCTCATGAGATTTGTTACCAAATGTTAGCAAAAACTCAGCAGGGCATTTCAAGGGGTACATTCCAAAAGTTTCTATCATGCATTTGATGAAAACATCTTTAAAAAAAAAACAATCAGCGTAAAGGAGGAAACACTGTACTTGCACCAGACTGGTATTAAATGCAAATTTGATTTCTGGGAGCGATTTAGGAAAACAGTGACTTTTAGTGAGAGCTTAATGGAAATGTGTGAGAATAGAAATGGTGTTTGCTTGGCCTTCTGTCCACTGCTCACAAAGTATGTAGAAAGCAAGTGACTAGACATTTAAATTGTGAAGCACCAGGAAAAAAAAAAGCAGTTTATCATCAGTATTCTTAATGAAGCATCCTGCTATTTCTAACAGTACATGTTTTGCAAGTCTTTCCCATGGATTAGCTTGCAGTCATTTAAGAGTACATGTATTTGTATATACATTCTGATATATTTTTGTCTTTCTTCTGTTCATTCTGTAGCCAGTGGCTTGAGAAGGCTTGCGTGAGTTTAGGAAGAGGAAAATAAGGTTAAAGAAGCGATACTGCGTCTTGTTCTAAGGCTCCGAAATTCAGTCGTTTCAATTTCTTGAAACAAATGCCCCAGCTGGGGCCAGCGAGGGAGAGAGCTGTCTCCCCTGTGCCCAGGCCTGCTTGCGAGACAAATGGCTCCATTGTTTCTGTGGTGTGTAAATATCACTGGTCCTGGGAGGTCAGGTTTGCACGCACTGAGTGGGTGCTTAAAGAACTTGGATCAAATACATGTAGAAGATTTTGAAGATAAGGAGCCAGTAACGATAAGACTTGTGTGCTCTCTGACCATGTTTTGGTGGTACAGTAAAAACACGAAGCGCTGAGCTTGTGTAAACTCACTCAACTCTGCTAGTTCAAAATATGTCGAGGAGTTAACTTTCTACCAGTAGGCTTTATGCCAGATGAGGTATCATTTTTCCCTCCGCAGCCAGCCTAAAAGCCTAATGCTGCCCTAAGCTTCCTATCATTTACTTGAGCAAATTCTACAGAAACGCAGTTACGTAGCTATGCCTGACACAACGCACATGTGTCGGAGGTGAACTGGTGTCGCGGGGGTGTGGAAATAGCGAGCTGGGAGACTGCGAGCATCTGAGGCTCGGGGTGGGACTGGGTGAAGCTGGGCCGTGAAGGCTTTCAGGGGGACTTCACAACTCTTCGGGAGTTTGGGAGAATTTGGGCCTAACACGGGGCTGAAGGTAAGCTGTAGAGTGGCATATAGATTTTTAACTTTTAGTGCTATAAAGACGATGATTTTTATTTCCCTTTTAAAAACAGGAGTTGCCTTAGATATAAGGGCTAATATAGTAGCCAGCAGGCTGGTCAGGTGTTACAGAAGAGCACAACAGTGTTGGTGATCTTTGCTTTGGCTGTCACTGGCATCGTTAATGCATCAGGCTGAAACAGTTCTTCGCAGAAGATCAGTGATCGTGGAGTTTTGGCAAACTCCTAAATTACTCACGTTCCTAATAAAAAAAAAAAAGAAAAAGAAAACTTCTTCCTGGTATGCATTATACCACTGCCTGTTGCTCTGACCACGTACGGGAAATAAAAAGCTTTGTGCTGGTCCTGGATTGCACAGGTGGCTTCTACTGTGTAGTGTCCTTCGTAATTAGCTGTCACAGACTTGGACTAGAACTATGCTAAAAAGTTTGGCATCTTAAGATGCCATCTAATCTCATAACGTTTTGGAAGGATAATTCTTCCCCCACTCCCCCAAGTCTTAGGAGGAGAAACACTTCTGTTGTCCTGCATCTGGTGTACTGTGAATTCCCCCTTCAGTTGTGTCTGCTAGGAATGGCCCTTTACCAATATCTGGGACCATTATTGACTTTTATATTGCAGACAATGAAAAATCACCGACAAAAAAACTTCATTGTTGTGCTGGCTGTTTGGTTTCTGCTTTCAGTTGGATGAGTTTTAGTGACTTGTCGATGTCTGCACTTACCGTGAGACTCTACAGACAGCAATTGCTGCTGGAGATCGGTGTTAGAATGAGATGATTTTGAAGGCAGGACTGAGTGGGTTCATTTAATTCCAATATAGCGAAGTGATTTAAGGGCCTGCTTCCCTCTTATTTTGAAGCTGGATTTATCTGACTCAAGGATTCCTATATTGACTACATTCCTGGAGTACTAAGGCAGCACCAGGACTGCATGTAAAATTAATTTTTTTGAAATATTAATTTGTCCATATTTTTGATACATCTGATGATTTCATATTTCTTTTGCCCACTGGACTGTTAGGGCATGTTTTCATAATTTTTCTTTGCAAATATTCATTGGCGTATCGGATTCTTTCTAAGGCATGTTCAAAACCTTGTGCATTTTTTTTTTAAATGAAAGATTAAATCCTTCTCTCCCTGTCATTTTAACAAACCTTTTTTTTTTTTTACTTTATAAGGTCACTGCAGTCAGATTTTTTTCTAAGGTGGATTTTCTGGCCCTTTTAAGGGCCCGGAGGTAGGGGAAAAACACTTATGTAAGAGAATGATTTTCATTCCACTAATGTTGATTCACTTGGCTCATAAGAAGAGCTTATTGCTTTGTTTACTTGGAAAGAATGAATATCAACACATAAATAATCAGCTGAGAACTAGATTTCCAGAAGGAAGAATTTTCCTACTCACTTTTCAGTTAATTCAAAGCAATATCTTCTAAAATTGATGTAACTCACAGCCTTATGATGGTCACATTACTTTCCCTTAGGAGTAAACACAGACAAAAGTGTCTGCTTAGTTTCCAAACTAGAGAGCAGTTGTTGCCTCAGGTACTCACATTTCTATAGAAAAAAAGCCTTCCATAGCTCTTGTAGCAGTACATACTGAACATATCAATGTACCTGGGGACTTCCATGCCAACTTTTAAGAAGTACTAGGAACTCTTCTTCGGGAAGACACGGAAAAACAATTTACTGAACAAGCCTCCCGAAAGTGCTCCTTCAGACAGTCTTTCACCTAGCTAAAGTACTCAGACCTGACATGCTGTAGCTGGAAGAAACTAACCATATCATATAATTTCTGAACTCATTTTTCCCTTCCTTTTATTCTTGGAGGGATATGTAACCTAACAGGACAACAGGGTCAACCCTTTCTTCAGACCCCGTTGCAGTGCAACACTCAAACCTCCTTCTGGAAAATCCTCTCGGGCTAATACATTGCAATCCCACTTTTCAGAGTTTGCAAAACCTAATGTATTTAGCTTGTTAACAGCATCCCACAGAATCTCAGGTCCCAGGGACAATTCACGTCCTTCACAGCTCATGGGATTTTGTAATACTCAACAGCAGTTAAGAGATTTGTCTGCGAGGAAGGCCCGGGCCACTGGTCGTGGACGTCATCTAAACCATTATCTGATTCAGCAATAAGGCTTGATTTTTAAAGCTTATAATGGAAAGTGTATTACTTACGTTATGCATAAGTCATCAGGTGCTTTTATCAAGTACTTCAGCTGTTGCAGATTACAAGCATGTTTGTGGGCTATGTACATTTATTGGCTTATTTCTATATGATGGTTTCATAATGCTGAAAATAGATAAAGAAACAGATTAATTTTCCTTGAACTGCTTCATGTGAGAAAATTATCCTCATAGTTCACGCTGCTGTAGAAGGTTGCTGCGACCTGGAGATGTACCACTTAGCTTATCAGGTTCCAAATTTAAAAGAATTAGCTGTCAGCAACAGAAACTTCCTTGCTGCTTGTTTTTACAGCATTTTGCAAAATGCAGTGCTTCTCCACATCAACGGGCTTTGGATGCTACACAGTAACACTGTGAAGTAAATACAAGTAACCAGTAATCATACTGGCTTCCAGGTAGTTACACTATTAGTGCCTAAATCCCTCCTTCAGACATTGGACGTTTATACCTAATGAGGCAGGAGCTGTCAAGAATTAAGTAACTTAAAGGTTAAGAAAGAAGTTGGAGACAGAAACAGCAAGGGAGACAAGCGTTAAAAACATTCCTTGAGTGCACTTGAGGCATTTGGGGGTGAGGTGGAGTTGTTGGCTGTGTGGAATACCTGAACCGAATTGCTAGTTTTTGAGTCAGCAAAGCATTACCAGCTTTACAGCTGAGGACTGCGTTTTCTACCCAGACTGAGTCAAATGCAAAACCAACTTTAGTTTTCTAATAAGAACTGCATGTGATTATTAAAAAATAGGGATCGTCTTGAGTTGTGTTTTCATAATGGGAAAATATTGGTCCTTTCTGGTGCTACTTGTTACTGGCTGGAATCTCTTGTTCAGCTTTTTTTTTTTTTGGACACAGTTCAGGACAGACATCCTTGGGGATGATTGAGCTAAAGAGAGTTTTTGTAGGTGGACAGTTGTCTGAGTTACCAGTAAGCCTACTGTTTAATGCTAAAATGAAATCACTCTGTCAGCACTGTGCTGCAACTCTCCAATTTTAATTACTATTTAATTACAATTAAAAAAAAAAAGAATCTGGTCTTAGACTTCAGCTTGCTCAGTGGGACAGCAGAGGCTGAGGTACATGCAGGGACACAATTGGTACGATACTTTTTTCCCCGGCGTTTTGAACTTTGTGTTCATTTGCATTTTGACATTGCAAAGCACGACTGCCAAGTCACGTGTAACAAATCTGCACCTACTTGCATGCAAGGTGGTCAGAAATCAGGCCCAGGAGTACTTACTCCCTGCAGACTGTCAGTAGTCTGGCGAAATACGAGTGCACGCCCTTACCCAGAATAATGTTAGGGCCCCATTCATGTTTAGCTTAATCTACTTTGGAAAAGGAAATACCTTGTGACATTCTTCAGTGGCCTCTATGGACAAATAAATAAAAGATTTAATGGAGCCTTCACAGTAGGACATTGGCAACCGAGGAAGACCCTGAGGATTGGGTTGTATAAATTAGGCAGAACTTGGGATGTTTTCAGAGCTCCATAAGGGATGAGGAAGAGGTCTTTCATCCACCCAAGTTCCTGGGGCTCTGAGGAAAAAAAGCTGCACCATGTAGCATTTAGCACAGGGACTGACTGTTTCTCATGAGCGTTTTGAGGCTGTATGTGTGCATCATATAGTCTGGCCTCACTCCATCAAATACATTCCTCTGAATTGGACGCTAGATGGTAATGGTTTTTAGTATGTCAGCAGGTAATTAATTATGATAAACGTGCAAATTGTGTATTGTCTCAATAGGCTGTGTAGAGCCAACAGGGTGCACGTGACTAAAAATATACTGATTAGTCTGCAGTAGTAATGAGCACTGCGGCGGTATACCATACTGAGTCATTGCGAGCTGTGCTGTCAATTACCTGTGGATTAAGGATCAATGCGATTTTAACCAGATCCCTTATGACCTGAATGGAAAGCCCCAAAGGGTTTTGTGGCACTGCCTCTTACAAACGCTCCATGACAGATCTGTTTTCATTTCTTATGCTTTCTCTCTTTTTTCTTTTTTCTTTTTTTTTTTTAATGTTTTTTAATAAAAACAAACTTCAAAGTAATGGTCTAACTTATGATTAATATACTTTCCACTATATATACTATGACTTTTTTTTTCTTGTCCCATCCATTAGCCTTCACTGTAGCTTCTGCACCTGGATGCTGAAGGGAAGGAGAGGGTTGGGGGGAACATATGATGCACGCCAAGAGAAAAAGCAATTGTGGTGATAAGAAGTTTTAGCAACTTGGAGAAAGAATCCTTTCCCTGACAATTTTCCAGCCTCTTTTGGCTTTCACGTTAGCCTCTCGTTGTTATTTGTGTGTGCATACATACATATGTGTGTGTGTGCATATTAAGCACATTGTTATATGGAAAGAGGATGGTTCCTCATGTCAGCACATCAAGGAGAACTCAGAACCACTTTGTCAACATACACAAACTATTAGACTATCCACAACTGACGTCTTTGAGGCCGTCTTCTGTAGCCAGAATAAATTTCTCTTTAGCAGTACAGATGGATGCTCGGAAAGCCAGCAGATGCATTGTAGCTAATCAGAAAGAGGCTCAGCAGGGTAACTAAAATCTCTGCTAGAATTCATATCCCTTCACGGAGTTTAATTAAAGAGCTTTGTGTGCATCCTTTTGTTTTATCTGTTGCCAGTGTTTTGTCTCCTATTGTGGCAGTTCCTTCAAATAACCATCAATTTGCTGTGATAATCTAATGAGGAGAACGAGCAGCGCTGTTTAATTATATAAAAATGATAATGAGCTTTGGCTGCCAAAGAGTTAAGGAGCTGCTGCTGGCCACTGGAATACAAAAGAGCTGGTGCCAGAGAGGCCCCTGGAAGTCTGTGGCACTTCAGACTTCATTGCTGAGCAGCAGTAACTGGCTGGAGCAAGCAGCAGGCCAGCCCAGCTTCCTTCGGGGAGAGATAACTGAATTATTGAGCAGCCTCCTAACAGCAGGAAGCAGAACAGGCATGGGCAGATTTCTGTTTCGCACCCCAGCAAAAATACAAGGCAATCAAAAGAAAGATCTCTTGTCCTACATAAGCACAGTGCCTTTGGCACTGAACTCCATTCCTCATCCTCACGGCAGAAGTTGGAGTTTGGGCATAACCAGATGTCATCTGATGCCATTTTGCTGCAGGAGGTAGCAGGAGAACTTGAGGGAATGGGGTTCTGGCTGCTGGGGAAACATGAGCCAAGGTGCAGATAACTCAGGTATGCCTGTGCTCTATCCAAGAGTAGTGTGGATTCAGTTTTATCAAGAGATAACTCTTCTAAGAGGTGAAAACTTTCCATTTTCAGACCTTTTTTTTTTTTCTGGTCCTTTTTCTTTTTTTTTTTTTTTTTAACCAAGAGGGAAGTAAAATCTTGTGCAACCTCTCTATTTTGTATCCAAACTATTTAGTCATTGAAGTTGTTGTTTTCCCTTTTCTGTTTTCTCTAGTTGGGATCATGCTGAAGTAAGCATGGGGCAGGGAGCTTTGGAAAACAGGAACAGCAGTGGAGCAGAGGAGGAGAAATTGCTGGAAGCCCTGTTTCTTAAAGCAGAGAACCAAGTCCCCAAGAATTCAGCTTAATATTGATGTGACTGAGTACCATGTGCATAACGTCCTGATTAATCACAGCACTAATGAACTCCCGAGGTATATAGTGCCCACAGGGGCCTGCAAGCCTGGTCTCCAGGCTTAGAGCCGCTTGGCTGGGACACGTACGATGGAGCTGGCGATAACACATCCAGAACCAAGAATGTCTGTGAAGGCAACAAGACGTGGCAGGGCCTGCATTTCCCCTCTCGGTGCACAGCCTGGCCACGCCGCTGTGGCAGCGGAGGTGTGGGAAGGCAAGGGCATCAGCACAATAAAGGTAAGCCGGGGCGAAACCTGTGATGAAGTGATGCTGATGTGAACAGGGCTGTGACGGTGCCACTTCTGACTGATGCTGCTCTACCATTAATACCCAGAAAGTGGAAAAAACTTTGAGGAGCATTCTGTTTTCACCAGGGTGTGCGTTGGTTGGTTTTACGTGAGAAAGACTGGCATGGGAAGGGGCAGCACTGAGTTGATAAGAGATGCAGCTTTGCCTTTATTGCAGCATTCATCCTACAGTACACCGTGCTGTGCATTGGGATTTCTGTATCAGGAAAGGTGTGCTGGGATAGATATAGTCTTAAGCAGAGAGGCTAAGGTAAGCTTACATTAGGAGCACTTTGCGGGTGTAGGACTACAATTGCATTATACAGGCAAAGCATTTTTATTGCTACCGGCAGTCTTTTAAACCCTGGCCCCTTTGATTGGGTCCTTTGTTTGCATGTAACTCTGCAAATTTTTCATAAGGGCAAGACAGCAATCTTCCTCCCTTCCTTTGCTTATCCTCCACACCTGTCCTCTACAACTCTGTACTCATACTGTCCGTAACAGGGTTACTGACCTTCTTTCCTTCATGGCCCCTCCATGTGCCACTGTCTCTACTCCCGTATTTCATGATATTCCTTGCCCTTATCCTTCTTTCATTCCTGTGCGCATTGAAGCCAGAGTACGCTGTTCAGCTCGAGAGCCACAAAACTCCTTTGGCACTGCCTCTTTTCTGTTCGCCTGGGTCAGCCGCAGCAACTCCTGCATGACCAAGGCACGTGATCATTTTTACACGGAAAGTACCATGCACCTTCCTCATTAGGAAAGATGTGAATCTGAAGTACCTCCTCCTCTTTTAGCCTCACTCTTTTTGACGTGCCCTTCCATTTATAACCCAGTCTCGTAAGTTCAGTCTGCATGCCATCTATGCAATACATCCTTTCATCTCTACCCAGACAACTACAACTTTGCTGTTATAACTTCAGCTCTTGTTATCTTATGGATCAATCACTGCACTCATCCTGTCATAAATCTGACAGATGTACCCTACCCATCCCCAGTGCTCCAGCAAAGATAACTTTCCCAACGCTTACATTTAACCACGTTGTCTGTTCTTTGTGGTTTCCCATCGCCTCGCTCTAGAAACTCAAGCTACTTGTTTTTACTTCAAGCTTTATCATGGCCTGTCTTCTCCCTACCTATCATCACCTCCTCGGTATTGAAGAGTTAGCTTCCACCTCTAATAACACACAGTCCTGGCCTCCTCTGAGCACTCATTTAAATGTTCTTCATACTTGGAAGGAACGTCCTATGAAGCTCTGCGAAGCAGCTTCATGTGGCTGTTAGCATCCATTCATAAGACTCTTCCTTTCCACATTGCCTCTTTAAAGACTGTGCATGGCTAATGTGCTGGCAGACATTGTCTTATTTTACTCCCTTCCCTGGCCATACCGCCCCAACATTTTACGCTCAGGTCGTGAACGCTTTGGGATTGGGATTGTCACGCTGTTCTGCCCAGGTACAGCACATAGCGCAAGGGGAATGCGGTCTGTGAAAAGGGCTCCTTCACACTTCAGTAATAAATACTTATGCAGCAGGAGTGCACCTGTAAAAGCAAAGAATTACATGGTAATAATTCAGTAAAATCATCACCCTCCCCCTGGTGAAATAAGCAATCCCGAAGAAAAGCAGAGTGGCCAGTGTCTTTACATCCACACTCCAAAGAGATGACATCTCTTTCTGCTCCTACCTGACATAGCTTATGCTGAAACCTGAGGGTGCGAGTTCCAGTAACATCACCTGAAGGACACCTCTAGCTAGGCTGTGCGTTGGGAGAGATACCCGTGAGCGCACAGCACTTCCAAGTATAACTAGCGCTGTTAAGGACTCAGCAGCTGGCCCCACCGCTCTACTGATGGAAAGGCTGGTGTGAGCACTCCTTCATCTATTTCAGCACAGATTCATCAGATTTTCTCAAACTACTTCATTGGTCGCTGAAACTGGCTGGGCCGGGCGTGCACTGTTGCAGAGTGGGGGGCACGCGCGGAGCCGCTGGTGCCGCTGGGGTGCCTTTGGGGCAGTAAATCCTGGCAATGGGGTGGTGGCAAACAGGCGTGGTGTGGGGGAGGAGGAGCAGCTGTAATGTCTTTGGCCCTCACAGCTATGTGCAGTGTAAGTGTTTATCTACAGCACCACTGCACTCGCTGGCGCTTCAGAAAAAGTAGTCCTTCCCTTTTGCAGAGACTCGGGAAAATCTTCCCTTCTTTCTGTATGAACTAAAATCCTTCGTTATCCACGGAGTTTGACTGGTGTCGCATTGAAATGAACTTCAAAGCAAAATCACATCGAAACTGCTAGAGAATTAATTTTTGCTTGGTTTTGATACAAAACATGAAAATCACCTCAGGCTAAGCTGGCAATGCTTGTGACGAGCAAATCTTTTGGTGAAACAAGAGAGTGCTTCCAATTTCTAATGAAATCCTCCCCCCCTCCCCGCTCCAATCCAGTGGGCATTTACATGGTTTTCTTGTGAACATTTCGCACAACTTTGAAAATCAAATGCTTCCTTACAGGAAATGTTTTTTCTCTGTTGTGCATCTTTTGTGGCTGGCTGCCAAGAGATCCTGATCTGACACCCAGCTGTGCTTCTATATCTGGCTTTTGTGACCGTGGAAAATCATTTTTTTACTTCTGCCTCCTCCGTTTTCTTCTCTATTAAATATATATAAACAAGTTAGAAATCAGAGCCTCTATGTTCTTTGCAGCCATACTGGGCAGAAATGTGAGAGCAGAAGAGTAGGCTTCTCAGTATCTTAAAAAAGCCTCTGAGAAATAAGACATAAACTTTTTTTTTTTTATATCTGACAAAAAATATTTTTTATTCTCAAGGTGAGAACCGTGCAATATTTCAATGTAAGTTAAACCGGTAAGTGACAAATGCTTATCCTATAGTAAGTTTTGCTAAATGGAGGAGGAGATAAAGCTCTTGCAAGGCATATGCAAGGAAAACAGTTTCGTTTTCTGGAAAACACCTTTTACTGGTATGCATCCTTTTATACTGTCTTAAGGCATTCTGAAGTAAGAAGGTTGAAAAGCAATCTCTGTTCTCTGCATTTCAATTTAAACAATGAGGTAATTACTGATGTGGTCGCTTCATGTGGGCAGATGCATAAAAGCCCAGAAAGACACCCTGCTTTATACACTTATGCAACTGTAAATGACTGTTGCAGTTATAAATATCAAAAAACAGGGAGGAAGGGGGTGTGGGGAACAGGAGCAGGCCTGGCAAAAAAAATGGGCTTTATACAGCCAAACCCCCCTTCATTTACACTCTGAAAGCAAGGCCAAATCAAATTAACAAGAAGGAGGACATTAAGTAATAATGTCTAACAGGAACACTTCATGGACTGCCATGTTAAAGTGGCTGTAGAGCCTGTCCCTGGCAAGTGATGTGTACACGTGGTGCTCATACATGGGGCATCACTGCACTGTGGACATGAGGATTCAGCAGTGTCCCCACCACTTTTGGGCGGTGTTAAGGTAGATGCCAACTGGAATCCATTTGGTCCTCACCGAGCTTTCTTTCACACTTTACAAATCAGGGATTCGGCTAGTGTGGAGACCAAATGCCCATTTTGATCTGGGAAACAGATGCAGTCTTGAATATATGAGAAACACAACATGCAATCTTCTGAAAAATTTACATATGTTCCTTGCTCTTTATTTTTTAAATCAACATTGTGGCCACTGCTCTGTGTTCAAAAATAACTTGCTTGGATATGATGGTATCTTTCCTAAGATAATACCAAGAAAACAGCATTAAAAATAAACATTTTTCTTTTTGATTTGTCGTTATTAGGGTTCGTATTACTTAAGATCTCTGCTTCCAATTTCTTTCTCCTCATCTCTGGCACTAGATTTGATGTATGTTTCTTGTCAGTGAAAGCTGAGGCTTTCTCTGACTGAAACTGGGGTAGGTATTTTCTGCTTTCCCCACCTATCCCTCCAGCCTGTTAGCTGGCCTGAAGCAGTGGTTTGTGGTTCAGTTTCAGATTTCTGAAAAGGATAGTTAAGAAAAACTGCCTTTCTTTTCTTACTTAAGATTTACTGTCATATTTTTTTCATAATCGTTCTTATACTGTAGTCAGTAAAACTTATCAAATGGCATCATGAAGATGACTTCCCAATGCTATAATGGCCTTTCTGATCATCATCCCTACATTTCATTTGGCTCCCTTATGAAATGGAGACCTCACAATGGTGATGCTGAGGTTTCCTACAGAGAACTGTTTTTCACCTATTTACTTCAGCAGTATGGCACTGAGGAAGTGGTTATGGCTGTACTCCTGGTCATGTTTCCCCAGGAGAAGTCCACCTACAGTAGACAGTTAAGGCAGATCCTCCAGAGATTCCCTGTTCTTCTGATATCCAAAAGATATGACTTCACGTTGTAAGAAGGGTGACTCGATGTTGTAGTTGTCTTCTCAAGAGAGCAGAATAGACCATGATTTTTTCTTCTGAGTCTTGGCGTGGTGTCATCCAGATCCTTCCATTACCTGAGGAAGTAAGGGTAGCCTTACTTCCTCCCCTGTTTCCTTAGTTCATAATTCAGAGAGAAATAAAAAATTATTCTTAACATGCTGATGCTATAACAGTCTTCAAAATGAGTTTGCACACCCTGCTTCTCCGTGCCCAGGAGGGCTAGTGAGTAAGTCCTGCTTGCAGGTACAACGTCTGCTAGATGTATTGAAAAATTCTGCACCAACCACCAGTTACTCTTGGTGGACTGTGGAATAAATCTGTGAGGGGGGAAGTCCCACCCGCACTGTGCAGTTTTCTAAAACCCCAAAACCTAGTATCACCCTGAGAACAGCTTGTTTGCTGACCTCTAAGTCAATCAGACTCATAATTAAAATAACCTACCAACCCACCACAATAAAAAAAATCAAAACTGCAGTCTATAATTGCTCTTATCTGATAGAAGTTAATTTTTCTTTTTATCCTATCTTTTCAGCTACTGAAACTTGTTTAAAATAAATAGAAGTAGAAAAAAAAAAAAAAAGTATTTCAGCGAGGGGTCTTTAGAAAATTCAGTTAGTATTTTTTAAAAAAAATTAAAAAAAAAAAAGAGATGTTCGCTGTGCACCGATGTGCTGCACTTTCCATTTGGGAAGTCTGCTATGGCATCCTCAATAAGCAGTTTAGAAGCGTCATTGATTAGCCTGGTGCTGATTGGTCATTTTTAATGAACTGTATTGTCCTCACCTATGGCCATCGGGGCCCGTCGGCTGCAAGACTGACAGGCTCTTTACTTGCTCTGTTCAGTCTAAGTGGCTGTTTTAACATACCTGCCTCGGCAACACCAATCATTTTGCTAAAAATGGTTGTACTCCATGGTGCTCAGGGAAGCTTGGGCTGGCATTGCCGCTGCAGTTCTGTTGGGTTTAGGTTTTGGGCACTTGCAGTTTTATCCCTAATTCCCAGAAGTGTTTACAAAATTTGTTTTAACAAGGTGAGTGAGCTTTCTGAACAGCAAGTCAGGGACACCTCCATTAGCTTGAATTTCAGCACTGTGGGTCTTTGTATGGGGAGGGAAGGGCCGTAACCTGTGGGGTGAGTTTGGGGGTTTGCTTAGCCAGGATAAGAGAAGATGAAATTGAATTCTTTGCTAGACAAGGGGTGTTAGAGGACCTGATTTTTTTTAGTTATTCCCTTCCTTGCAAGCTTGGATAACTTCAGAATCTTTTCCACCAAGTCCTAGTACCTATCACCTAAATGTATGAGGATCTTAGCTTGCATTTTCTTGAAGCGCGTTTCTTTGACTTGTGGTTGCCAAGAAATACTTGGAAACACTGCCGAAGTGTCTACATAAGAGTTCTTTCCTTTCTTTTAAAGTGAATTAACAAAAAAAATACAAACCCGCAATGTAATTACCTTTTACATTTAATAAAATCTTATGATTTTAGAGAGACTGACTCATGATATTTGAATGCCAGGAGTTGGCAATACTGCTAGATGAAGTGTTAAATCACTTCAAGATCTGCCCGGATCATCAGATTTATTTCACAAAGAACAGTGAGGAGACACATATAACCAAAAAGTAAAGCTCATGCAAAGATGTCATTATTAGACGCTCAAAGCGGTGTATCCCCTCCCTGAAAGAATTTTGACCTAAGAGTGAATATGTTAATAGCCACTCATATGTTACCTTCCAAGTTCATGGCGAAGAAAAATATGAGTATCTCTTTCAAGATGATACTATACTACTGGAATGCCTTCCAAGACCTTGTGCTGTAACATATGACTTGAAAGAGTGATAGCATTTAAATGGTGTTGCTCAAATAACACAGCCCATGCCTGCCTGCTTTGGATATTGTTTCCCACTTCTAAAAATCCAAAAGAAAGGCAGAAATGTTTTAAACTAACTATTGGCCCCTGTGCGGGTCTTATCACTTCTACTTCTCCGCCTTTTCCCCAAGCACAAAAATCTTTTATATTTGTGGTTTATGTATGGTCTTGTGGTATTTTCTCTTGGTATTTGACTAGTTCCACCTTTATGTGGTATGCTCATGCCTCTAATGCAGAGCGCAGTGGAGGAGGATGTTTAAAATTAGGTGCAAAATTATAAATCTTTGATAAAATGCTGATAAATCTTTATGTAATGCGTACTCGAAACCACTCAAAATCAAGAAATCGTGTTGCCAAATCCCAAGCCAGCAGTGCTATTTCGTGCCACCAGAGCCCTGTTGGAAGAAAATACTCTGGATTTGGATTTTCTGTCAAAACCTTCCTTGTTTCTAGATCCCACAGTCCTGTGGACAAAACATAAAATTACCATTTTCGTTATAACTTAAAATAAATATCATTACATGCTATTGGAACATTTTCAGTTAAGCCTCTTTTGCTGACACAAGACATGTACTGTGAGACACAGAGTAGCTGTGTAGGACATTACCTGTCCTGTACAAAGAACGAAGAACGGGCTTCCTGCTGTGGAAGCTGTATTGTGCCTTAGAGGCATGTACAGGGCCCTCAGCTAATAAATTGAAGGATACTTCCTCTAAATAAGCTCTAGTTAGCATAAGTGGGTGAAAAGGGTTTAAATCACAAATATATTTCAATTTATATTAATAAAAAATTAAACGGTTTAGGAGCTGGGTCAGCAGTTAATCAGAAATGCCATGGAAACAGCATCAGCTTTAGTAGCAACGATGAGATCATAGACAAGGGCTTTAAAAACAACACTGAATGATTCTGTGAATTTCTTGCCTGCTGTGCTTAATATTTTTAATCTGAAATTACTAATAAAAATATCTGCTGCTCTGGCAGATTTCAGGCACAGGTTCCCAACACAAGGGGTAAAGCAAACGTCCTCCTATCTGCTGCAAAGGCAAAGCTGTGCCATATTTTTTCATAGGTATTTAAGGCCAAGAGGGACCATTACAGCCATGTAGTTTGACCTTCTGCATAACACAGACCAGAGAATTTAACTCAGTGATTGCTGCCCTTGGGCTAGATTTCAAAAGTGGAGAGAGATTTATTCCTTTCTTTCTTTCTTTTGATCCCTCAGTGTGTCCAACTGTCTGAATCTGGCTCTTTGTTAAAATGAAGAGACTGTAGTTTTAATTTATGTTTTTTTTTTCAGAATATGCATATATATATATATATAAAAAAATACAAAGGTGTGTGTGCAGACACACGTTTAAAACGGTTTGCATTTGTAATAACAGTTGGCACCACCACAGAGATGACCTCAGATTCAAAAGGATACATAGACTCATAGGAAAACTGGGAGAGGGAAAGGGTGGCAGAAGCTAGCGTGACCTTCGCATGCAACTCATCATGGGCCTCTCTGGTGAAGTGTTTATACTTCATATTAAGTCAGCACAGGGAGGGATTAGAGGCCTGCAGGGAGGAGCAACTTGCCTCACCCTGAAGAAATTGCCAAAAATGTAATGTAGGACAGAGACTTCTCAGTTGGGGCTCATTTTAAAAAGGCAGAACCAGGCCAGGTGCTCGGCCCTTTGCGGGGAGGTTGGGAACTCCTTCCCTGTGCCTGCTGCGGGAGAAGGCTGAGGAGCAAGCGTGGAGCCGCCTGCTTTGCTACCCATGGCATCTGTGCTGGATTGAAGCCGGGAGGTTTTTTATCTTTCGCTTCAAAAAGTTTTTAGTGAAAGCTCCATTGAGATTATTTTACTTTACCTTATGTGGGCTAAAAATATTTGTTTAAAAAAGCCTGTAATCACTTTACTTACTCTAAGGCGTATGGCAAACACGATAGGATACTGTGCAGACCTTTAACCGTTTTGTGTTTACTGCCAGTGAAGACCCTTGGCTACCCTCAGAGAAACAATTTCTGTTAAGTGGTCCATTAAGTGCTCTAGTCTGATTAATGAAGCCGACTTATTTATTGTCACTGGAAGTTGACCTGGAAGGTTATTCTATAGGAAAACTGCAATTAAAAGTTTTCACACTTTGGCTAGGTGGATGTTTAAGAAGTAAGACTATATAAAAATGAATTTTTGTTAGGACAGCTACTCTCTCTTTCACAATTCCCATAATAACCATGACCAGTCTGAATAACCTCCCAGTGGGCCTTTTTATTGATACTTTCCAGCAGGAGTTGCAGTCTGATAAGTAGGTCAGGATTCAGTTGGTCTGATTCCCATTTGACTGCATGACAAAGCAGGAGGATTTCAGCTTTAATGTCAAAAAGGTTCTTCTCTTTCATGTTCAGGTTATGTAATATCTAGAGGGCAGGTGCAGGGGTAAAAATAAAAATCACAGTGGGGAGAAGGATAAGAATATTTAATCCTCTGAGTGATAGCATGACTAATGTCTCCATAATCTTTACTCCATCATTTCCCATCTATGACAGAGTTGTCCTGCCGCAGATAGTACTTGATGTCCCAAAATATTTTGTAGACACCTTTAACTTATGAAGTGATCTCCCACTTATCGTCATAGCACTATCTTTTTGGAGTGGAAGACAGGGTGTGTTGATACATTCTGCCCTCCTCCACAAAAATGCAGAAGGTCCAGGGGGCAAAACTGAACTTGCTCTGACAATTCCTGCTTCTCCCTTTTCTCCACGTGCCATGTCCTGGGAAGGGAGTTCATGCAAATTTCCCAGTGCCCCTCTGGCACTGGGAAAGGAAATTTAATCTAATTTACTAATTCACCCATAGGCTTATGATGCATGGAAAATGAAAAGGTGTGTCATCTTGTCCGGTGAAAGTGGGGGTGATGAGCTGAAACCAACAAATATATTACAAAAAAAGATAGCAAGCTGGACTAAAACCAAGTTCTCATTGGTGAATTGTTAGTCCACTGTTCATTATGATGTCTAGTTTCAATCCTAATGAGGTGGAACTTGATGAGATAATTGCTTTGAACTATAAGATTCTGTTTGCCCACAACAAAAGCTTATAGTATGGTATCATCTCATCAAGCCCTTCCCTTTTTCTCAAAAGTTATTATTTTTCTTTTAAATGGGATGTTTGTCTTCTCTCATTTAATGAAAATGGCACAGTGACTGGGGATATCTGGTACCTATCAGGATTTATCTAAAGGTAACCACCATCTGCAGATCCTTCCGACTCAGTCTGGCAGAGAAAAATCTCAAAAAAAAAAAAAAAAAAGGAATATCAAGGGGATATTTACAGGCAAATATCTGGTACAAAGTTGGTGCCCTGTGTACTGTCTGGTACCAAAAAGATGAAGTGAAGTAATATTATTGGTACATTTTTGGCATCAGAAGTTTCAGAGGGCACGGAGCTAAATGATGTAATTTCCAGAAGGCGGATTGCAGTGTATGGAGGTTGCAGGTTCAGCTGCCTGTGGCTCACAACATCATCGGTGTGTAGTAAAGATGCCTCAGATCTCTCCTGCCTCTCATCTTTGCTGACCATTTGTTTCAGCCTAGAATATAGGAGCATTTGTGAGTATATGAATGAAAGAGTTCCTGCATTTTATTGCTTTGACCCATGGTGTTAGGATATACAATATTTCACCAAGCAGTTACTCAAAATTGTAGGGTTTTTTAAATATTTTTTCCAGAAAGGATGCGATGCGCTGGTTGATCCTCTCCACTTTGTTCAGGAGCCTAGAATGGCTGGATTTAGCATCATTCAGTTAAGGAAAGGGAATGAAGGAATCTGCTTTCAGACTAAAAATAGCAGAAGGATTTTTCTGTGGGTTCGAGTTTGAAGGATGCAGCAATATGTTGTAGATAAAGTATAGGACAAGCAGTTTAAGGCCTGCTTTTCTTTTCCTCAAGATATATCAGAGTCTTTGGATGAGGCACTTATTTTTCTCTGATTAAAACTTTTTAGTTATAAAATCAGATTGATACAATTCAAGTCTCATGCGTATGTCAAAGGGCCCAATATATTCATATTCTGTTCTGAGGAGAGTCAGACTGAAGGAGCTCTGGGAAAGCTATGTTTATAACAGTCAAGAGATATTCGTGAAGAGTGTGTTGTGATGTTGTAGAACTGAGGAAAAATAAGGAAAAGAAGGAAAACAGATTAGTAGTTAGGATGGAATCAAAATTTAGCAAAATTACCAAAAGATAAAATACAATCTTACACGCTTTAAAATGTGGGGAAAAAAATGAAGACACATATCTCTTCTACTCATTCATATCTCACACTGGTAGTGATGTTAGTATAGAATGGTGTCTTGTTTGTGTTGTTAGGTCCTTGGTTTTCTCCATGGAGACACAGACAGGGCATGGAATAGCACCACAGTGAGACTGCAGGAACTGCCGTGCCGGCTTAATAGTAACTTGCTGTCTTGTCTCCACATCCCTCCTTGGCCTTTTAGCTAAAACCAAGTGTAGTAGCCATTCTTGTCAATTTTATGCCACACATACCTTCAATATGAGGACACTATGTTAAATGAGTGTGGGAAGCGGGAGGTGGGCTTGGAGCTTGCTCTGCGCCTTGGCCCAGCAATGCGACGCCCCAGGGAACAGGGCAGGGTGACGGGAGGGGTGGGCACTCATGAGCGCTGAGAGACAAGTGGGCACGTATGCAGTGACATTTCACAATAATATTTTCCCAGCCTACAGTGACTTGGGGTTTGAGGACTTCCTGAGCCGAAGCGGGTCTTTGTGTAAATTCTATTCCATTAATTTTCCTTATTTTTCTGAGTCAGGTCAATTTTAACATTCTGTAGCAAGGAGGGTGCAGCAACTGTCTAGACACACTGTGTGAAGAAGCATCCCCTTCTCTTGGCTTTGAAACTCTGATCTGCTTTTTCCACTGATGCTCCCCTTGTTCTTTTTTTGAAAGATGTAGAATAACCCTTCTTTCATTCACCTTCTTTGGGGCCACTTATGATTTTAAAGATCTGTCCCATGTCTCTTTAAAAAGTTGTAAATTATGGTTACAATATGAATACAGTTAATTTAGTTTAATGGCAAGCTGTGTAAGAAAAAAGCTAGCAGGAAGTTAAAACAATGATACATCCTTCAACAGACATTTCAGTGTGATTAAGAGACAATACAGGAGCTATTAACTGTCGGGCTGCAATGAAGTTAAACAGCTTGTTTTGTTTTTACTGGAAAGCAGAAGGACTATAAAGAATTTAAAATGTCTTTCAGATCAGGGCAAAGGAGTTGCTAAGAAGCTATTTCCTCGTGTAAAAACCTTACTGAAAGGTCTGAGGAGCCTGAACCTCCTGAACTCTTTTCATAGGGAATAGGTAGAAGAGTTGTGTAGAGACACCATTTATAGCTCTAAAACTCTTTTTCTTTGAAGTTTTGTCCTGTTCTTACAATTCAGAGGGACAATACTGTGGTGCTTGCTCTTTGTTAGAAGAACAGAGGGAAGAACCAGAAGCACTGAACCCTGTCAGACCCACATGGGTAAAGCCCGGTTGCTATCTAGGGCATTGTAACCCGTGCTGGAGCCTAAGCAGAGAAGAACTTGGAAGTTCCCAGGAGAACTGGTTAAGATTCAGGTTTTGTCAGTTGAGGTGCTGCAATGAGGACACTATGGAGGGCATGGGTGTTTGGGAAGCCCTCCAGGCATTGTTTTCTTTTTCATATATTTTTAATGGTTTCAGGTTTTTGCCTCCAGGAAAGATATGGTTTAGAGAACTCGTAGAAGCATGCAGCATCTTTCAGAAACCCCAGCCTACATTTCCTTCAAGTTTAATACCTTTGTTGGCATTGATTATTTTTATTAAATTATTTTTAGGGGGTTTTACTTGTCTGCATGCTCTGGCACTGTTTGCACTGAAGAAACTTCCATTTCTGTAATCATAGCATCATAGAATCATAGAATGGTTTAGATTGGAAGGGACCTTGAAGATCATCGAGTTCCAACCCCCCTGCCATAGGCAGGGACACCTCCCACTAGACCAGGTTGCCCAAGGCCACATCCAGCCCGGCCTTGAACCCCTCCAGGGATGGGGCCTCAACAACCTCTCTGGGCAACCTGTTCCAGTGCCTCACCACCCTCAAGGTGAAAAATTTCTTCCTAATGTTTAATCTAAACCTGCCCTCTTCCAGTTTAAAGCCATTCCCCCTCGTCCTATCACTACATGCCTGAGTTAAAAGTCCTTCCCCAGCTCTCCTGTAGGCCCCCTTTAGGTACTGGAAGGCCGCAATCCTGATTTTTTCTGTATAAATGCTATTTTCTGTTTTAGCCAGAGGTGTTAAAGCAAGATGTGGCTGACTAGCTGCAGGTACCTTTCAACACTTGTGTCTCTTAACTAATCTTCACACTGGTGTCAGTATCGAATTTGCAAATGTTTAACCATGGGTCCCAAAGGTTGTGTTCCTGGCTGTAGAAATGTCCTGTATCTATTAGAGCACAGGACTGTGAGCAGAAAATTCAAGCTCCACTTCCAGGGTGTCTCACTGACTTGCTTCGTGTTCTCTTGCTGAGGATATGAGGTGGTTTTAGCCTCCATGAAAAAGTAGATCAGTTTTTTAACAACAATGTGGCCCAGTGTGCTATTCAGAAACTCAGTGAGATTCATCCAAGAAAAAAATTTCTGAATGTCTTCAGCAGTAAAGTTGGTGCTTAAAAATTTCTCAGTAGAGTGACTTTACCAAATGTTGTTATAGTTCTCATTTTATCTAGATTGTCCCCCAACCACAGGAACTCAGCTAAATCCATGAACTATTTTGTCACATGCGGCAAAATATTACTGCTGTGGAGAAGTCATCATCATCTGTGGAGGAGGTGATCACGCCCAGCTTTTGCTGTGCTCTGAAGTGCTCTACTAATGTTTTTTGTTCCCCATCCTCCTGACTCTGTTTTAAGCCCTGTGAAGAAATTACTTAGGGAATCATTGAAACATCTGCCTTTGTAAATTCAAGCCTGGAGTCCTCAATCTTAATTTCTTAAATTACTGCAACCAGCAGTGGCCAAATGTACCTATAGCATCCACAGGTGGCAGCAGCCACAGATACCACGTGGGGTGACTGGCCCAGGCACTCCTGCCTTTATTGTATATTCATGAGGAGGTGTCCCTCACCCTCCTCTGTCACATACCTCACCCCTCAGAATGGAATCCCAGCCAGTGTATTTGCCCCACATGAATAAGGGTGGTGCAAAACGCTACCTGGCTGGAGAAGAGATCAGTGCTCCCTTCCCAGTGGTGGTCTCTGCTGCTGCAGGAACTGTCACAGGGAAAAAATGTGCAAGTCTGTGGCTTTTAGTATCTTACGGGCAAGAGCCATCTCTTGTAAAGCCTCGCTTTGGCCATTTTCCAGCTGAGAGAGGCTAGAAAACAGTCTGGCAGCAGCTTCCAGGAGTCTTTCATGTCCAACAGACTGGGCCAGGTGGACTGTTTCACTCAGGAGTTCATGTGTTTTACCAGCCAACTTCTTTTCTATGCTTAATGACTTTTGCAGCACATTCTGGGCAGCTCCAGTTAATCTCATCCTTTCATCCTCCTGTGATCTCACTCAGTTTCCTGGAGAATGAAGTGTGAAGGTGCAGTTGGCCTCTTCTGTACTCCAAACCCTCAGGCTGCCAGTGCTGGAAAGGGGAGCACATGGTAGCGCTACAGCTTATGCCTAATTCTTGAGTGGCTCTGTGACTAGAGAAGTACCTGTCCTTGGAGAGATCAGTCCACCATTGGAGAAATCCTGATAGCATTGATATTTCAATGCAAATTTTAAGTTATAAACTCTGGCCTGTATATACTAAAATACTCATTGAGTTACATGCTGAATTTATGCAGGACTATTTTAGAAAAGAATGTGGAAAACCATGCAAATATTCCTAGAGAATAAATAGGTAATTACTATATTTCTTATGTAAATAGGATGTAGAATATACAGGTGGCTGGTTTAGTGTCTACCGCTGTATTGGCATATGCAGATAGCTGCTTCGTGTACGTATGAGTAACAGTAACTGAACAGTAAAATTGAACAGCCATGTAGCACGCGGTATGTTTTCCCTCATTTTAAAAAATCTGGCCTACTTTATTTAGGCAATGTATTGCTATCCTTTTTGGAACGTCTGTACAATATTTACTGAATTCGTAAGTCAAAATATGAATTTGGTTTTCACAAACTGAAGCACGCTTACCATTTCTGTGGTCTCATCTTGTTTGCCTTTAATAGAAAATTCACGAGTTGGATAGTAAAATTTGAGAGAGAAAAGCATTTTGCAAAAGAAATTAATAAAGATGTCTAACAGAGAGAGGATACATCAGATGGAAAAGTCATCAATATGCTGGAATAATTACAAACTCCTTTTAATAAAATTTATTAATGGGATTTTTCAGATGTGGCTTAGAATACTCACACAGAGCATTTAATAAGCTAAAATCTATAAACACTCCATTTAGGGACTGGAATCATTATTTGGACCATCTTTAAAAGTTCTGCCATTTATTCAATAGTCTATAATGGGCTTCATGAGCTGCAGGAGTTCATTATGCAAATACCTATTTAAGACTTGTATGGACCACAATTAAAAACATAGCTGGAGAAAATATGTTGGTTTTTACATGCCCAGTAGGCAGGCTCCGAAGTGAAGTATCTCCATTGCTTCAAATTATTTTGATACCAAACTAACTTAAGAGAACTACATTTTCACTGTGAATAGTTGTTTTGCCTTATTTTCCCTCTCTTAGTTTGTTTCCAAGCCTGACAGTTAAGGTCTACCATTGAATCAGGACAGAGAATGAGACATGCTCTCACTACTGCATGTCATTTTTATGGCATGTTCTTCTGAGACCTTTTTTGCCAGCGTCTTCAATAGGGTTGCATCTTCAAAAGTACCTACGCGTATAAACTTCAAATGGCCAAATTTCACAAGAGATTTTAAAAAGAGAGTAACTTGTCAAGCCTGGGGTGTCAGTAAATTATATCTCCTTCGTGAAACCTCGGGAAACTGGACTTGCGGCAATGGTTAGCTCTGCAGATGCTAGCAAAGATGTTAACAAATACTTGCCTTCATTCTTCCTTTTGTCCACAATTGCAGTATTTAATTTGCCTGGAGTAGGATCGGATCAAAAGAGGAGTACAAAGGAGCGCTGCCCCTTCCACTGTTTCTTATGGAAGCTGAGTGGACTGAGTCTCCTCTGACATTGACCATAAATGACTTAAGGCTTTCCCTGCCTTGCATTTGCCATCCGTGGGAGAGGCATTTTCTGTCACACGTGAGGTGCAAATAAAGGCTGTAAGAGTCGCTTCAGGACACTAATATATAAAATCTTCACCCCACAGAGTTATCATTCTAGTGTTAAGTTGCAAATGAAGTGGAAAATCTTCTGTGATAACAAGACATAATAGTGAAGCAATTGGACTGGGGGCTTTGTGCCCTATTTTTTGTGTCCTACGAGAAATCATTACTTGTATGAAATGGAGAATGTTTTCTTCTCTTTTGTGGCAGTAGTATGAATTTTATTTTATAGAGATTATGGTTATTGCATTAAACTTGTTCATGTTCCTACCTAAAAGCATTAGCGGTAATATTACAGGTTGTTTTGTACTCTTTATCTGTAGATCCCACAACAATATAAGAAGAAATTACCCTTGTGCTGGAAGCTAATAGCATATTTTGTATCTCCTCCCCTAATGTTGCCAGATTGTATTAATCATAAATGTCAATGAAGTCTCCAGATGACTTCCTGACTTTCGACAAAAGGCCTTCATCTCAGCCTCTTAAATTCCAAGGTCAAGGGGAATATAACATTCAGAATAATTATTAGCATTATTTTACCTTGACATTTCAGCCCTGCTTTCAGTTTAGCATTCCAACCAGGCAGTGAAGACAAATGTCATCTTTTGATTCACTGGAGGGAATTGCCCCAGTTAAACCTGACTTTAAGGATATCTAAAGCCCTGTATTAATGTGCTGTCCTGTTTTTACCAAGAAATACTTCATGAAGGAAAGAAACTTTCATTAAAAGCGTTCAAGATTTACTGTGACAAGAACAAGCAATTTTTGAATTGCAGCTTTCCCCCCTAGGCTAGGATAATAATCACTGCTTCTCATTTTCAGAGGAGTCAGTGGTTGTGCTGCCCGAAAGATTCTTTCGCATTTTGTTTCAGCTAAAAGGTCAGAGTTATAATTTTGTCTCATCATGAACTACTAGTGGCACCTTGTCAAAACCTCATTATGTGTCCAGGATCTTGTGCCCGTCCTTTGTACATACCTGTATTTACTTTTTTTTTTTTTTTAACATCATGTCAGGTAATAGGGACAGAATACGTTGTTTGTGGGTTTCCTCCCAGCAAAGAGAAACGTTTTCACCAAAGCACAGAAGAAAATAAGACACAACCACCGGGCCACACACAACCCCACAGCTATTTGACCTTGACTGGGTGGAGAGCTGGCAGTCTGGCTCAGTCAAACAATCTTACTTACTCACTTCCTGCAAACTTTTGATGACCCTTGAGATTCTGGAAGTCTGTTTTGATAATGAGGTAAATAACTGTATAAATGTCATTCACTGTAAATGGGTCAGAAAGCAGGTGCGTACAGACGAACGACAGACACGGCAGACACCAGTTAGTCTTCAGACAGTGGGCTTTTTTGGTACAGTACAGAGAATAAATCGAGTTCCTGTGATGAGCGCCATTTATTTCAATAATGTTGTTCCCGTTCAATCTGTGGCAAAGCTTTGCTATAGAGGAAAAAATAGAACCACACTGCAAAAGGATATACAAGCCTGCGTAACTTTAGCTCCCTGATCTTATTAGTTGCCTTTCCTGCTATACTACGCCTTTCTGTGAAACCTTGAAGATAAAATTGTTTTGCATGTTTTGGGCTGTAAGTCATGGCTACTCTCCAGCTGATAGCAAATTGCTATTTGCATCTGTTATGGTTGTGTGCCCAGTGTGTGATTTTACACAACTGCTGTGGCCCGGACCATTTCGATGGAAGTGAAATTTATTGCCTTCCAGTTAAATTTGACTTTGGGACTTCACCTAACTGGAACGTAAATTGATTGATGCTGACACTCTTTTTCTTCTAACCTCTAGCTCCATGCAGATTCATACTTGAAATGCTTTTGTCTCCAGCACAAGCGTGCTCTTTCTCTTATTCTTTCTTTATTTTTAACTAGAAATCTTGCATAAACATCACATGAACATATAGTTCACTGCATAGATGTGTAACGATCTGCAATGTTTTTTCCCCAGAATTTTCAAGCAAATTTGACATTGCTTTCTACTTAAATGCTGTAAAATTTGACAAATTTTATCTATAAGCATGGCTTTTAGTTAAAAGTCTAATTGTACATAAATGTCGGAACACTTTCTATGAAAAGTTGGTTAAGCCATGCACCTCTGTAATTTATCATGGAAGTCCACAGGAGCCTCGAGTCCTTTCCAATTTCCATTTCTTTCCCTGCTTCCTCCTATTAGATATTCACTAAGGAAAGCTGACTGAACTTTAGTGAGTTTATGGCCAACAGTTCCTGACCCATTTTTAGTTCACTTTCATTGACTTAAGCAGCACCGTGATTAATTGTGCTGATAAGAGAAGTGGAAGCTTCTTTCCTCCTGCCTGCCAAGCTTTACAAAAGCAGTGAATCTGAAGAACATGACAGAGAGAGAGGATTGATACTGAATCCTGTGGAAATGATCCTGTGCTGTCTCAACTAAGGATCTGGCCCATTTTGTGAAACAGAACTAAATTCGTTCACTTAATGCTTCATTACATAGGTGCTGCAGTAAAGCACATAGGTTGCATGCATATATACATGTAAGGATATTAAATAAGCTGTTGCTGGTCTTTTACATCATAATTTTTACTGCGTACTACCTGGTGTTGAAAGAGGGTGTAAAAAGCATTCCATTGGACATCTACATTTTGGTTTTTTTTTTTTCCCCTTTCCCTATGTTTAAAATGTACTTTTTAGTTTTGTAACAATGTTTTCCCAGCTATCTGAATGTCTTGTTAGTGCTAATCTACAAGATGAGACCCTGGAAAGTGGGAGAGATTCAGAGGAGCTAGCTATAACCCAGCAAAGCGAGGTTTTTTAGATCCCGTGTTGTCCAGCTGCTTTGTATAACCTTTCGGAGAAGGCTGTCTCCTGGTGTTTCCTCTGTGTTCCTTCCTCGGGGTTACCTGACCCCATAAAATTAGGCTTTCTCATACTAGCATTTTTCTTCTATGTGTCCAGCAAGCATGTTTCCAAGACTGGTGGTTTTGAGGGCTGAGAACACAAATCTATCACTTTCCAGTGTGCTCTATTATTTTTGCACAAGCAGTGCATGTTCTTTCCTAGCAATGCGCTGCAGCCCGCAAATTCACCTTTTCAGGAGACCGTGCTCTGGTGCCATTTCTAATTTAATTAGTTCTTTGTACAGTCCCACTTCTAAGCCCTTGGAACCTAAAGCTTGGGAGATAATTATTTCCATCCCTGAAGAGGGGTCTTTCAAAATCCCTTTGCATCTTGTGGGTTAAGTGTTTAATGTTTCAGCTGGAGATTGGTAAGCATTAGAACAGAAGCTGAATGGAATGCATTGTGTTCAGTGCTCATCCATTTTAAATAATTTTCCTTTTGGCCCTAAACTTCCTTTTTTTTCTCTATAAAAAATATCTTTGGAGTTTCCAGTGAAGAGGAACTAGAGATTATTTCCCCCCCCCCCCCCCCCCCCCAACTGGAATAAATACAGAAGGAGTGTCTGGCTGATAATGGATCTGCAGCAGCACAACTCCAAGGCCCTTATTGTCTGTGTTTTTCATTAAGTGATGTATGTCTTCCCAGTAATATAGAATTGCTAACAAAGGAGCGCTGTTAAGTGTGGAGGAGCAAATAGATTCAAATCTGGCTTTGGAGTCAAATAAATTTTCTTGAAACGTAAGAAATAAAGAATTGCTCCATGCTGACAAGAAGTCCTAAAAAATCAGTCAGTTGAGGTAATTTATATGTGTGTACACACACAGACAGGTATTCTGGTCTGCCTTTTTAGTTTGAGACAGTTATAAAAGTGATTGAAAACAAAGGGAGTTATTTGGGAGCACTGCTCCAGTGAATCAAAACTATTAGGGACTTTACTGTTGTGAAAACATTGTTTATTTAATAGGCTTCTCGAGAGTTTTTTTTCCTCTGCCTCCAAGCCAGAGTGGACACTGGCATGTGAGATGATTGCAGGCTGTGAATTTTCAAAGAGGTTTAAAGTAACAAGACCACCCCAGTTGCTCTGCTAATGCTGCTGCTGCCCTTAGAAAGAATTCCGTAAGTGTTTGAATTGCAGAGGCAGCAAAGTAATTGAGGAGACTTGTTCAGGAAGCAACTTATGAACGTTTCCTTACCCGAGAGCTCTTTGGTCAAGAACATGAAAGCAAATGTAGCTGAAAGAAACCTAGTAAAAATCTTAATGTAACAGCATTGATTTTTTGATTTGTGTTTGGCTGTTGATTTTTTTTTTTCCTCCTCTTCTGTTTTAATATATCCTCTGTGCCTTTTCTAACAAATTACAGTATTCAACCCATTGCTTAAGAAATTTAAAAAAAACAATTGAGCAATTAAACAGGTTTCCAGCAGCTTTGGTTACAAAGCCATTGGGCTGCACGGAGGATATGCTGGCAACAAACAAATGATATAATTTAATGAGGTGTAACTGAGTAATTCGGGACCAGCAGGGTTTTGCTATAAGGGGCTACATCAGAAGGCCTCTTTAATAAGTATCCTGTGATTGGCTTTTGGTGTTGTCCTCGCAGAGCACTTATGAAACGCATTGTGCTGATGCTGATCTGTGGGCCCTGAGCTCCTGCTTTTCACCCATTTAATTAATTAGAGAAAAACAGAGCCAGAGGATAAGTGACTCTGAGGTCTCATACTTTATTTTCACGTTGTATTACTTACAAAGAACTTGAACAGGGACAAGGTGACCTTGCTTGTAAATTTAACTTCCCTTATTTTCTATTTAATGTGAGCAAGACTCTTTTGTCCGTTATATTCACATACTCTTAGAGTTATGGGTAGTGAGTTGCTTTAGATTTGTATCCTTCTGTAAGGAAGATTGTGTCCATCTTCTATTGCAGAAATGGTCATCAAGTTTCCTGAACTCGTGTCTCACTACAGTAATAGCACTATTTCAAGAGAAGTTAGTGTTGCACACTTCCTGACACTGTTTATGTACTCTGTCTATGGGTCTGTAAACATCTGTGATGTGATTATTAAAAGGAGAGTAATGGCCACTAAACTGAAAACCGCAAAACCGAACATTTTTGCCCTTTCATTTTTCAAAGACTAAATTGAAATGCATCAATGCATATAATAGCCATTTCTCTAGCATGAACTACCATGAGGTCCATTTTTTCACAGGACAGTGGTATGTGAGTCCGTAATGCCCTGGCTCCGAGCAAGCCTTCCCTGCTTTTGGAAGGCCAGATGTTTGGAAGAGTCCTTCCTAGAAAGCAGGTCCACTTGACCAAACCTGATCAGGTCTCCCATGGAGAGAGACCTCTTCCAGGAAAATGCCACTGTAGAAGAAGTCATATGTTAATTGGCTTAGTTTAAGAATATTACATTTATAAATAGACTGCTTGTACTAATATGGAAATATATTTGGGAGAGTTGCTAGGTGTTGGTTTTTTTTTTTAATAGCTTTGGACAATCTTGCCTCAGTTGGGAAGACGACAGAGAACTGTGGAGATGCTGCAAGTGCAGTGCTGCAGCGTAAGCAACAGGCAGGTACTTTGGAGTGGTCCCCAAAATGCCCACTGCCCCCTGGAGCACTGCTTGCCAGTGGCCTGCGAGTAGTCAGCGCCCACATCCACTGCCCTCCCAGGTGAGCTGCTGCGCTCGGATGCTCCCTCCGCCAGCTGAGAAGGAGCGAGGCAGCAACGAGGGAATTTCCAGCTTAGGGAAGCGTTAAATGTATGGTACCTATTACTGGTTGTGGGTATACAGTGTGTGTGTGTGAGGATAGGGAAGGGGTATACTGGAAGCTTCCTGTGTCGCATGTTTTTGACCCCTGCCAGAGGGTGCCTGTGATTGAAAAAGGTGCTGCCATTTCCTGGAAATCTTGAAGTGGATAGCAGAGAAGAGGGAATAGGCCTCTTACAACTGAAATCGCTGCACTGAGCAAAGATGGCACTTCCAAAATATCAGAAGCTTTGAAACACACGTCATGCTGACCAGCATGCTATGACCATCCGTAATAGGAATGCTCTCTGCAAAATGCTAGTTTTTAGTCCTGGTAATACAACATAAGCTTGATCAATTTACTACAAAAATGTGTTCCACTTGCAAAACGTGCCCAGTAGTTTGAATCAGTATGGTACCATGACTTCTTCATGGTTCACTAATATTTGAGGTGGTTTGTTTCTAAAATTTAGACTGTTGGCTTTTGACACTTTTTTTCAACCTGATTGCTGTGTTTCAACCTGATTCCCTTCCAAGCCCTGACTGTTTTTTAAATGATTCTTGCTGCTGCTTTACAGAGAAGCTCCATAGGTAGTTTTCCATCATATTCAAGAGGACCACAAAAATAAATCTGTTTCCTTAACTTAACCGTAATGACTGAACCTTAAAAGAAATATGTTAATCGACACCCAGTTGCTTCAATATTTTTGCTGGAATAATATCTTTTGACTGGAACTCCTTATAGATAAGTGTGATTAATAATCCATTAACTTAAAGTTAATCTGGTACTTTTGACAGTGTGCTCAAAACAGCACATAATATAAACCAAGACTGAATGAGAGTTTAGGTGGCTATGGGTCTTTACCTGTGAGCAGTCATTTTTGAAAAAGCATTGTATTTCAATCAGATAGTAAAACAATAAAGATCTGCATCTGCCTGCATACATGGGCCATTATGGAAACTGTGCTGGAAGGTTGCTTGGGGGTTAGCCTGATGCTGTCTGGTTGCTTGTTTGATTTTGAGAGAGTTTTTTTCAGGTGTAGGTGCTCCAGTTATGTACAGATACAAATGCAGTTATAAGCACTGTGGTCAGGCAGTTGAAATTATAGACACAGCGTCGCTAGGGAATATGTTTTGCACGGGCAGCTGCTTGAAATGTTTTGCAAATGCTTCTTAGGCACCTATGAAAAAGAAAAGCTAACAGAAAAACAAAAGTTTGGCATTGCTCACTGTAAGAGCTGAAAGCCTGGGGTTGGAGCCAAAGGTCTAAAATAGAAACGGGCAACATATAGCAGTCTTTTTTGGTGATTAATATAAAGCCCCTGTTAGAGTTCCTAACTCAGATCAGTCCTAAATATAATAGCAGGTGGGCTAGGAAACAGTGGAGAGAAGCTTGTGAGGGAAAGAGCAAATGAGCTGCATTTTTCTTAGTAAGCTCTATCATGGAACTGACTCACTGGCTAAAACTGGTTAAACAAGGATGCTCAAGCCTGCAGGAGTTAGATGCCTTTACAGGCATCTGTTTAAGGAAAACCCACACCTTTCATTTAAAGAAAAATGCCATTCTACACTAATGGGCCAAGTTGTCTTATCCAGAAAACTTTGATCAAAAACTTTGGTGGTTCTTCAAAGCTGATCCTAACCACTGTGGGTGGAAAGCCAAAGTGAAAAGTATGTGAAGGTTTTTCAGACCTCCTGCTTTCCTTTTAGTTGGAAATGTCAGAAGAGGGGCTTTCTCACTTCCCATGTGGTTGTTTCCCCCGTTTCTCATCATACTTAGAGTCTTTGGTGAAAAGGGCATTGTGGTTCAGGCTCATTTGTTGTTCAGAAAGCAATGATGTTGCACGAGCTTTTAAAAGGGTAATCTGTGCTAAGAGGTAGGTGATATTATTCCTTCTGTGTTTTTCCACCACTAGCATAAACTTGGGCTTAGCAGTGAGAAGTACTGAGGCTGTAGTCTTTAGGAGAAGCGCCCTCATCTCATCTGTACTTAATGGAAGTTAATAATGCTCAGCATCTCACAGGGCTTGCCTTCATACCCTGGTTTAAAAGAGGGATTAAGTAGGTTACAGGAGCGCTTTCTGCTGTCTTTTTATTAAACGTCATAGTTTCCGTCCCCCTGCCTCAGAGCCAAACTAATTTGGGAAGAGTCCTGAGTCGAAATAAAGAGAGGCAAAACTGTACGCAGTCGAGCCTCCCTCTGAAGTCAAGGAAAGCACTGTTGGCATGTGAAGTCAGTCAATTCAAGGGGGAGTTTAAGTGCTCTCCACTCATCCGAAACTGTCTCGGGAAGTTTTACGAAACTCCACAAAGGCAGTTGTAAGATTGTAGTGGGTGGGAAGACCCAAGAAACTGGGTGGAGTGGTGAGAAAATTTTAAGAATAGCTGGCAATTTAGCTGGCTCCTGGGACTTAGGGACTTTCCAATGCTGGCAGGTCTCAGTATGTGTGTTGTTATTCAGGCTACATGCCAAGAATATTTAATGCTCACTGCTGAGTGTGTTGGAGAAAAGTCATTGTGCAGGCACTGTCACTCAAAGGAAATACGCCACACCATAATCATTGGTTCAACAGTCATTTTGCAGACAATGAACGGTGACATTTGGATAGCAAATGGAACAAATAGGAAAAAAAGGTGGGTGGGTGGGGAAACCTTTGTCTTTTTGGTAGTTAAGGCCATTAAATCTGTTAGTATACAATGTCTGTACACGGGTCCTGAGATGCTGTTGCGTTTGTGATAATGACAGTGCTGTGAGAGGCTGTTAGGGCACACGGGGAAAAATTGATTGTTGAAATAACAATGGCCCTTTGTGGTGAAAAAACACTGTCTCTGTCCTGAAAAAATGTACATCTAAAGCAGCAAAACCAGAAAAAATTAATAAAGGGTGTCAGAAAAGAGGAAAACTTAGTTTGGGTGTCATATAAAGATGTTAGGTGTCCTGCAGATTTCAACTGAGCTTGGACTTCAGACCTTATTTTGTGTAATGTGCTACCTGTTAGTTGTGACACGCTGGGATGTGCCCTTCCCACTGCAATACGTCAGTGAGTGTTTATGGAATAAGCATATTTAGAGAGCTGGGCTGAACAGGGAGACTGACTGAGCGAATGAAGAGATGGGCATCTCTTCCTGAACTGAGCCGAGCGAAGACGCACGGCTATGGGAAATGTGTGGACACGGCCACGCTGCCCCTGTAGGTCACACCGTGCCAGTTACCCCCTGCTTGTTGCCCTGCGTATGTCCATTCGAGGAGTTACCAAGGCACCCTGGCAGCACCCGTGGCCACCCACACTGTACGCTGCATGGGGTGCCCCTGGCACTCGGCAGCGATGCTGGTGCTGCCTGGTACCTTGCCCGCACCACCTGCGTGCTACACCCGCAACATCCCGCCTGTCGCCCTTCAGCCGTGCCAGCGTGCTGGGGCAGCTCCGGGCGAAAGGGAGAAGCAGGAGACAGGAGAAAAGGCAAACACACACCACAGCGAGTGGCAGCCTCTCAGTGGTTGCTGCAGGACCAGTCGGCCGCCTTATCTTTGGGACTTGACTTGATAACCCCGGCGCCAGCATCGGTCTCTTGGAGATTGTCGGCTAGTCACTGCTTTAGATGTGCAGGACAGGATCAGTGCAACACTCTGTCACGGTCCTTGAGGAAATACACATAGTCCTCCAGGGCACTTTGAGAATGGCCTCAATTATTAATAACCATTGTGATTTTTTTCTGTCAGACCCTAAAGTCTTTCTGATCATCATGGATTATTTATACACCCTAGTGCTGATTGCACCAGCTCTGTATCATCAGCCCTCCAGTGTCTTCCTTTCTGGCTGGCATCCTTTTTCCCATGCAATAGCCCCTGCTACACCACAGGTGTAGTGATCTGTCTGATCAACAGATGTACACCCTGTTCCCCACATTGTGGATGCAGCCATAGTCTAGTGACTTCAACAAGTTCAACCATGTCCTTAGTTTATTCGAGATGTGTTTGTGGTGAAGGATAGGTAAAGGAGGTAAATGATGTGCTAGGCTCAACTTTGGTGGCTTAAGGTTGTGGCCCGCAGTGGTGGTGTTAATGGTATTTTTCACCCCATCCTTTCTGATGTTCAAGACATCCTTCTCCTCATTCAACTGGTGATCAGGTCGTGTTCCCTCACTTTTCAATGATGTACATCCATCAGCATCATGGCTTCCTTCCCAAAGACAACATGAGACACCTTGCTCTGAAGGCAGGATCACCTCCAGCTTGGAGAGTTACCATTCCTGGTCTTGTGAAAGCTGTCTATTTTATCCGTCATTGGAATCCAGCCTGTATGTATTTTTTTGACAGCTTTTCCCTCTCAAAGATGTCCTATTTCTGCCTGAAAAATACCGCCAAACTAGAACCAGTAGGGAATTTCTCAGACGGATACATAGATTGCGACATTGCAAGTTGCCTATCTGAAACTTCAGTCCTGTGCACGCTGCGTGGCTACCTTAATGCGGGCCTTGCCTCATTTCCAGTGTTCACTACACAAAGCTGACTCACAGCAGGCTCTGTGGGAGGCAACCTCACATGTGAGTTGTCTGGAATGCCAGTTATGTGGAGCCTTCATGGAGGTCCCACCAGGGGGGACAGGACGTTCCTGAGGTTTAATCTGTTGATGGAGCAGTGGAGGCCCCTTCATGTCTTTGTCACTGTGGGTGGATGGTTTTGTGTCTCCTGGATGCCACCAGAGCATGCTGCAGAGACAGCTGAGGAAACCAGTCCTAGCAAGAAGAATGGCACAAGAGAAGCTTAGGTTAAAGAAAAGGAATAAGCAACAGATTGAGAAGAGATTGGAGCAAATGGTCAATGTGCGAAGCCTCCAAACTGCGATCTAGATACTGAACTGAGCGGGTGAAAGTGAACGAGCAAAGAGAAGGGTCACAGGTACTGAGCTTGGTAAGCATCTGCCTAAATAAGTCTGTCATCTATTGGTTATTATAAAAGCTGTACTGTGCCCTGCCTTTTATTAATTGGCTTTCCTTCTGCCTGGATATGAAGAATAAATGTATTCCCTGTTTTAAAACCTAGAATTACACTTCAGGAGAAACAAGCACAAAACCCCTCCTAGCACTAGTGCCCACCTCTTTGCAGTGCAGGGCTGGGCTTGGCAGAAAGTTCCTGGGCCAGAGACCTTGACTGGAGGAAAAGGAGCACCTCCGCAAAGGGTCAAGGGTGCACTTTATGAATAATGTTAAACCAGTTGAAAGGCTTAGTGCCTTCAAAGAGGCTATTACCTTGCTACCTCCCTTTGCTTCCACAGTGAGCCAGTGCAGGGAGTTAGTTACACCAGCAGAAAGGACTCACCTTTTGAAGGTCTCTTCAGAAGTTTGCTCAGCGCCAGGAGCGGAGGTTGGAGTATTAGGCCGGGGAAGTGGGACCCCTGATTTAGGTGGTGATCTGTTACCGGAAGAGCTAAACCTGCTGTGCAGAACTGAGCTGTCCCTTTGATATCACTAAAACTCTCAAAGCAGGTTCCTGTAGGAACAGTGGAGGTGTGATCACCCCCAGGTACCCATTACTCTCATAGTCTTAGGCTTACGCACAGAGGGTTGGAGGCTTGTCTTCAAAGCCAAGGCCTGAAGCAGGGCATGTGTCTTGGAGAGAAGGGCTCCACAGGAAAGCTGAACACCAGGAGTTAAATGCGGCAACAGAAGTATTTTTAATGTTAAAGTTCTTTTGTGGGGGTCACTGTGTTTACACATGGCTAATTTGTAGCACTGGTTCTTTGCTTGTGAGATGCGGATAGCTCCAAAACAACCATAAAAGCAGACAAAATAATTTATAGAGGATGTGTGTGTATATTACATTAGAAAATAACCTAAGGGCTTCGTGGTATATAAAATGTTAATGGAATGCTTGTATAAAACTGGCATCTGGTGTCATCAGTGAGACAAATTTATAGACAGTGATGAGACTGATGTTAGTAATGCTACTGACATGCAAGAAGAAGCAGCAGGAATTCTTCCCTTTTGTGTCATCAGTATCTAAGCACATGGTTAAAGCCAGAGTAGAGTGTGTGTGACAGGGAAGAGCACAAGAGAATGGTGATTTTCTGTAATATTTTCTATGTTGAATATTTTCCCTTTTATTTTCCTACAAAGAGGTTTGTTTAGCTTGAGGCCGAATTGTCTGTAATTTCCATGGACAGCAAATTTTGCGTGTGTAGTACAAGCAGTAATATTTTCCCAAAATATGCTTGCCAGGCTTGTGAATACAAGAATTCAGAGGTGCTAATTTCTGGGACGTGTAGCGATAGTGTAAGTGGAATCAGTATTGACAATTCAGTTAGAATAAATATGGCATCCCCCCTGCAGCCCTTATGAGCAAACCCCAGGATTTTGTGTTATGTGTACAGGCAGCCTAACGCCATCAGAGGAGATTCAAGTGCAGGCAGGAGGCGAGACTCAACCTGAGCTTCAGGCATCTTTTAAGCGAGCTGTTGTTTCTGAGCCATAATGTGTGACACCCCCACCCCAAGGATGTCTTCTGCTTTCAGTGCTTTGCTGTCTAGTGGTAAAGGAGGAGGAGTAGTGTTGCTGAGGACAGGAGGTCAAGGAGGAGTCACCTGGATTGGGGAAGAAGCCAAACTAAACAAAGGTTTAGATCTATAGCTGAAAATAATATAACTTACCATTTTCCTCTGCCAGTGGCTGACACACCACATTTTTGTTCTGCAAAACCACAGTGAACCGTTCCCAAAAAAGGAAGTTTAACCTCTGTTTTCTACACTTCTGTCCTTCCCCCTCATCTGGGGAAAACCTTTTCTTGCTGTATTTCTCATGACACATTGGACTGGA
>NC_138906.1:68997008-69290057 GCF_965231255.1 Vanellus vanellus | reverse complement strand
GAAGGGAAGGGAAGGGAAGGGAAGGGAAGGGAAGGGAAGGGAAGGGAAGGGAAGGGAAGGGAAAGGGAAGGGAAGGGAAGGAGGAAGGGAAGGGAAGGGAAGGGAAGGGAAGGGAAGGGAAGGGAAGGGAAGGGAAGGGAAGGTTGCCTTAATTTGGAAGCCTCTTCCAGGAAGACAAAGCAATCCAATTTAATTCTTCATGTACAGCCAGGATTTTATGCTAACCAAGCTCTTACTTCAAAGCTGGCCCCTCTCTGAGCAGGGGTCTGGGCCTGCTGATCTTGGGAGTTCCCCCCAACCCTGAGTGTTCAGTAATGCTGTGATTTTGAGCACCAAAAGTGAAATCTCTGTGCCATTCACCCCTGATGTCAATGAAGCTGGACTCTTACCCTGAAAGAGTGCTGATTGTATTAAGTCTTGGCCAACAGAGGAAAAGCAATTTAGATGTGAAAGGCTCTATATGTTCCAGATTTGAATTTGATGGATGTCAGCTACGGTAGCTTGTTTGCCATGTTAGAGCCATTGAGCCCTGTGAAATAGATGGATGATGTATATACCTACTTCCCACTGAACAGAAGTCCTTACCAAACAGCACTCATTTAGAAATTGGTTGGTAACTCACCAGCAGAGCCAAGGATTTGAGTTGTCATAGTGACATGGTGGCCTTGCATTTCTTCCTACTACGTGCAAGTGTAAAGAATGCTTTAAAGAACTAGACTATCGCTGTTACGGATTTCACTCGCCTCCAGGCCAGGCAGGCGAGCAGGCTGGAGCTGGCTATGTCTGTTCAGTGCATGAAGAGGGAGGCTTGGTCTCTAGAACTGTAAGTCTGGTGCTGTCACGAGCATCAAATCCATAGAAGTGGGAGAGAAAAAGGCTGCTGGAAGAGATCCGTCATTCTCCAGAAGGGCCGCTGGCTTGGACTGGAAAACCCTAGCAAAGGCAGAACATATAAATCTGCAGATGTGAAAAGCTATGGAACAGCTCTAAACCTATGATGAATTAGAGACTTGGTGGATGCCAGAATCTCTGAAAAGTTACTTGCAAATGCTAAATTTCACTATCCCTCTCTCACTAAGTGGTTGGTTTTGTATTGTGCCTTCTCTAAGACGATCACGGGTTGTAGCTATCCAGAATAGTTTGTTTCCCTGAAGTTATTTAATTCCAATTCTTTCTCCTCAATCACACTCAGAAGAGACTTTGCTGAGGGAGGACTAGCAAAACTCTGGAAAACAGATCTGAACAGCTGTATCTCATCACTTTGTGAAAGATTAGGAAGGGATGAAACTTCAGGCTTTTGGCTGAAGTTGGCCAAAGTAAATACAAAGTGGAATCTTTAGGGGTTACAATGAAACTAAAAGTAACAAACAAGAAAAGCCATCAAATATATTCAAATCACAGGTTGCCCGGGATATTTTCCTTTCCTAAGCTTGATTGGGTTAAGCCAGACCGTCATCTCTTTTTTTGGCAAATAGGGTCCTTTATTTCATCAGTAGTCCTGACATCAGTGGGATTATTTACATAAAAAATTATTCTTTAATGTGAGTGAAAGTATTACAATCTAGTCCTATGTTTGGATGTTATATCCCCATTTATTTTTCTTGTCTATTTAGACTTGGAGCTCCCTGGAAAAGAGTGACCCCTTCATATGTACAAAAGTACAATTGATTGTGATCCCCCCACAATCATATGTCACTATACTAAAGAGCTTAAATGTCAAAAGGAAACATTTTGACCTTTGTAAGAATATTCATTTTTATATAATTTCCTCTGAATTTAGACAAAATGGATACATTCCCATGAAATATTTTAATTGTGCCCAAATTAGTCTTTCCAATTTGGCTAGCTCCACTCTAAAGAGGCTTGCTGAACACAAAGTCACTGCAAATAAGCAGAACTGTGGGTCTGATGTTTCTTACTGACCTTTCTGTCTTAAATTAAAGGTTGTTCCATGTTATATTTGTTGGAGTTTCTACATGGTATTCACTTTAAGACAGAGTGAATTTATGTAATATAGCAAAAGGTGGCATGTGCATGGATCCGTGTTAAGAGGCAAAACAGTAAGTGGCATAGGCCCATGACAAGTTCATTTTGAAAAGGAGTGGGAGAGATTGTGGGGAAAAGGTTAAGCTATGGAAAATATCTCTTCAGCTGAGATCACAGGGAGCTTGCCCAGGGTTTTGAGGGAATTTCTATACTCCAAATTACTTTCAATGCTGAAGCTCAATCAGTGGGAGTAGCCTCCCGTCAGTGTTTTGGCTGGACAGATGTACCTGGAGCTCTGAGGTGCCACAGCCCTTGGCTACCACCATTCTCAGCTATGGTTTGCAAGCGCTGCTGTGGACCAGCTAGAGGAAACGTAGGCCACCTCAAGTAGGTCTCTTCTGTGTTTCTGTGATTAGCCTTTAACAAGGTGTCAAGGGCAGCCCCAGTGCAACCATCTGAGGGGTTGAGCACTGCAAAGGGTGGAGCACCATTAGCTTTCTCCAGTGAGTCTTGACTTGGAACAGCCTGGTGACCTTTGCTTTCTGCAGCACCCACATGCTGTGAGAATAAGCACTGCTTTGGCAAAGGGAAACATCTCTAATCGGGCTAGTGAGACAACCTAGGTGCTACTCATTTTGGGAAATGTATGCAAATTTTTAAGTTGGCACTGTTCTCAGATTGATAGGAGCATGAAAACTCAGACCAGTAATTTAATCAAAAGCTTTACTGTTGATGGTGGGCAGGACAACATTAGGGTTTTTTTTTTCAGTAAAACTGTAGTCAGTAGTAAGTGGCTGGGTTTAGAATATTTTTTTTTTAATGTGTTTTTGTGTTGTTATATACATGCCTCTTTACAGTACAGTTCTTTCTTGCACAACAAATTTTCCTGAAGTACTTGTTCACCACCACTTTTACATTGCTGCTACGTTCCTCCTAGAGGAGTGATGAATGCATTTGCTGAGGACTATTAATTTCTTCACAGAATCATAAAATCATTTGAGTTGGAAGGGACCTTTAAAGGTCATCTAGTCCAACCTCCCTGCAATGAGCAGGAACATCTTCAACTAGCCCTGTCCAACCTGGCCTTGAATGTTTCAAGGGATGGGGCATCTACCACCTCTGTGGGAAGCCTGTTCCAGTGTTTCACCACCCTCATTGTAAAAAATGTCTTCCTTATATCTAGTCTGAATCTACCGTCCTTAAGTTTAAAACCATTACCCGTCGTCCTATTGCTACACTCCCTGATAAACAGTCCCTCCCCATCTTTCCTGTTAGGCCCCCCTTTGAGTACTGGAAGGCTACAATAAGGTCTCCCTGGAGCCTTCTCTTCTCCAGGCTGAACAACCCCAACTCTCTCAGCCTGTCCTCATAGCAGAGGTGCTCCAGCCCTCTGATCATCTTCATAGTCCTCCTCTGGACCCACTCCAACAGGTCCATGTCTTTCACATGCTGAGGACTCCAGAGCTGGACACAGTACTCCAAGTGGGGTCTCAGGAGAGCGGAGTAGAGGGGGAGAATCACCGCCCTTGACCTGCTGGCCCAGGTGCAGCCCAGGATATAGTTGGCTTTCTGGGCTGTGAGCTCACATTGCTGCTCATGTTCAGCTTTTCATCCACCAGTACCCCCAAGTCCTTCTCCACAGGGCTGCTCTCAAGACCTTCATTTCGAGACTCTATTGACACCGGGGCTTGCTCCGACCCAGGTGCACTTGGCCTTGTTGAACCTCATGAGGTTCTTGTCTTGTTGAATTGCAGTACCTACAGCTATTCCCATCCTCCTTGTACTTGCGTGTTCCCTTTGTTAGGCATGTGTGCTTGAGTTATGATCACCTTGCTGCATGCTGGCTATTATGAAGCTGCTGTTAACTGATTCTCTGAGAAATGCCATCAGATGGATCTCTCCTTATCTTATGTTTCATTTTTAAAACTACACAGCGAAAATGAAAACAAAGTGTGTTCTTTTTACTATTCAAATTTGATCACACTGCTTGGGAACAATGCATGTCAGCTCCAGGCTTAAAGTGCTAAATAACATTGTTTCATAAACACACAGCTATTTTGTCCAAACAAACTGCTTCATCAAAATGTTGAAACACGTATTGTACCACTGGGACAGTTCTGCCATAGACAGTTTTATTCCTCTCTCTTTTCTTACATGTGCTTTAGGAAAAGAAAAGCAACAATATAATCACTTTTATTTTTATTACTCAAATATTTGTTCTGCAGCCTGGAGAAGAGAAATAGTTATTATACATTATGTAAATTATATCTTTAAAGAAAGCAGCCTTACAGACAGCACTACATTAACCCTTCAGCAACACCTAGCACCTCGTTCTTCTTTGGCTGTTGACAAACAAGGCCAATTAACATCAGGAAGATAATTAACTACAGCTCCAGGTAGTATTTGCATCCAGTCTATTGCTGTTTGGAAGCTGTCTCTTCTCCTTACCTCCTTGCAGCTTGAAGGTGCTAATTTTAACACCTACAAAGTATGGAGTTTGGATTTGGTTGAGAAGAGAGTGAGACTGCTTTTTTTCTTATTATTAAAACATTAGATGAATAATTATAACAGTGAAGTGACTTAAACCTTCTGCTAGATTTTTCCCCCAAATCATTTGCACGTTTTGGGATGTTTTTTTTAATTCCTTATCTTCTATATGGCAAATTATTCTTTTTGAATGTCTTGTACTTAGAGCGAGAACACTTTGGGGACAGACTTAACTGGTGGTCCAAAACCAGGGTAATTATGTTTGTTGCCAAGGAAAGAAGAATATTACTCCTGGAGACACAGCAGGCATTTTATTAAATGATTGTACCAGCTGGAAACAGATTATTGCCTTTATTTTAAAGTACCATTTAGAAGTCTAATGCTTTTATTTCAATGGGAAACAAATTTTTAGGAAGATTACAGCTCACGTGTTCTTGTGATTTTTACTAGAGCATGCTAGGTTCATATAATTATCCATGCTATGTTCATATAATTATCCATGATAGTGTTAGTTGCCTTGGTTTTGATGAGGCTGTTATTACCTGCAAGTCAAAAGTTGATCCTACTGTTATTTCCCTTCTGTCTGATACCCCAACTAATTTTGGAGTGAGGAAGAGCGTATGCAGCAGGTGGGCTGTGTTTCTAATAATTAGTTTTCTTAAACATGTTATAAAGAGCCTTGCCAAGAAAATATCATTGTAGCATTTTGAGCCCAGCTGGCACTGTATTGGAGCCTGGAGAGGGGAGGAGGGAACAGCAGACTGAGCCATGTTCATCTGTGGAGTCTTTCAGCCAAATTCACCTGTAGGTGAGTTTGGCTCTCCCTGTGCTCTAGCAAATATTTTCACCTGGGATTTTGTGGAAGGAAACAAAGGTGGTTCTTGTGCACAACTTGCACTGTGAATGTGCACATTCACTTTTCCCTCCGAATGAAGTGCCCAGGACACTATCAAACGTAGTTTCAGTTGAACAAGGAGCTCTTGAGGTTGAGAGGAACTGTACAGCTCGGTTCTCTGGCTCAATTGCTGGGGCGTATGGGCACCCAGAGCGAGAACATGCTGATGGACGACAAAGTCTGAACAAAGGCTCTCTAAGCCTTCCTTTCCCAGCTTTCCAAGCCAGAAATTGATAAGAGATGGTTAAGAGCAATAGCAGTAGGGGTGCAATATGGGGCTGTGCTTTGGCAGTGAGTCTGATTTCACAGTCTCTAGATCAAAAATTCCTCAGCCACATAATGTAGAGTGCTGACACGGTATGAACTCACACCAGCACTTCAAATCTGTTCCAAAACGTTGAGGGGTTAGTATTTCGACTGCTTGCCTTACTATCAGATCAAGTCATTGTCTGTCTTCCTGCAGCAAGCATAAACTCCATGTGCCTCGGCTAATCAAATGGAAATATGACCTTGGGCCCGTTCCTGAACTGAATTAAATTTGTATTGCTGAATTAAATTTGTAAGGCAGTGCACTGGCTGGGCAGTGCCAGTGTGAGTGTTCTCCTCCCTTCTGCTCGAGAAATGGGAAAGCAGCAAGGCTGGAGTGGTTTTCCTTAGCACTTTTCCAAAGATTGCTGAACTGTTTTGTCTGGACAACTGAAATAAATTCAGTTTTATGAAACATGGAAAAGTTCAGAAGGGTTACATGCGTTTGAAAAGAGCCAAGTAATCTTATCAGCCCTGTGTCCTATATAACAAGTCAGTCCCAGGATATATATTGCTCTTCAGGTAGCCATGATTAGCAGATGGGTGGTATGGCACTCAGCTTATTTTAAAACTTCATGCTAAGTAAACTCTGCAATACAAGTGAACTTCTTTTCTCCGAATTAAATGTGAGTATTTGGTGGGAAAAATAATCTGGTTTTTAAGGCTTTTAGACTTTTCTTGGTGTTTGTTGAAGAAATCAAATTAAGGACCTCTTCTACCTCTTTGTGACATTGCTTTGATGGGAGCTCAATGTAGAAAATGCTAATATCCCCAGTAAAAGCACCTCTTTTATACCTGACGTGCCATGTGTCTAAGACACATATAATTTCTGTAGCATAGTGCTATAGTCTCTTGACAGCCTCGGAAAAAAAGAATGGATGTTGCCCTTTCCTACCCAGTAAGGTAATGCTGAAAATGTTGCCAGGACGCAGCCACCTACCTCAAACTATTGCTAGAGGCACTTTAGCAGCAAGGCCCATTTGTGCAGTAAAAGCTCTGTGATGAATTTAATACACATGAAGCACTGTCTTCCCCAGGGAAAGCAGAAATAGGATCAGAGAAGATAATCAGGGAGTCTGAAGGCTTCAGGAGGACAAACAGGTGTTATCTGTGCCGTGTTGCCTCCCACTTTGCATCTTAGTCTGGAGGATACATTATTTTCTTCTTTGACATTCAGGACTTTTGCTCCAGGAAGAATTTTTTTTTCTTTTTTGGTGAAGTCTGAGTCCTGATGCATGAGCTAAAAGCCATCTGTGTGCGTTTTTGTTTTTTTTTTTTTTTCTTTTTGGGTGTTACTGTTCCAACTGACTCTCTGCAGTCCATGGTTACCAAAAGGCTAAACAAGAAAGTAAAAAAAATGAAAATACCCTTTGGGGAAAGGAACATGCAGTCAGTCACCTCAAGGTCATTTAAAGTACAATGGCCTTATGCACTGGTGCAGGTTGAACTGATTTGTTTCATTAATCAAAACCCATACTCTGTTTGCAAAGAATAATTGACATTAGCAGAGCTATGTTACTTGGGAATCCAATATTAACCTCCCTGTTTAATTATATTGACTTTTAAAGTCAGAAAATAAGCCTTTGCTTATTCAGTAGCAACAGTGTCTCTTTTATTAACAGAGCAAACCTTTTGTCATGCTATATAGGACAAATTTCTTATTTTTAGCAATGAAATAAATACCAAGTTATTGTGACTGTGATGTGGTAGGGGATAATGTCAGATTCTGAAATGGAGCTGCACTCTGAGGAGATCCTTGTGCACATTAGTGGGAGGAACCAGAAAGAAAATTTTAAACATTAGAACAACATTTTCCAAAAAAAAGGGTTTTTTTTGGGGGGGGGAGGTGAGGAAGAGCAGAAAAAGAGAGGGTTCAGGATAGGGAGGATATGTTGGGAAGAGGAATGCATTAAGTACTGGCTAAAAATGGAAAACTGAAGGCAAGAGAGAGGGTTGTATTGATATGTATTTAAAGGAAATTAGGGATGATGAAGTTTTTCTCTGTTAAGATAAATGCAAAAGTAGTTGATTATGATCTAACAATTGCATGTTGTGGCTGCTGCTTATCCTGCAGATTTGTTACTACCAGTGCTCTCCCCAGGCATCTGTACTTACCAGTGTTTCTGCAAATGCGCAAGTAGCAGCTCGCTGGATGAGCTTTGTGGTTTCTTTGCTCAATGCCTAGTATAATGTGGCTTTGATCTATGAGGCGTCCATAAATAACGCTGCAACCCACATGGCTGTGATGTCCTAGTCCACTCTTTCTGTCTTCCTGATGCTAAATATTATCTGTCCCCTGTGGGAATCCTGGTGAAGTCAATGGATGCACAAAGGTATTGCTCAGTTTAACTAAGATGGCGAAAGCATCTTTTCCTAAATTTCATTCTTAATTGAAGACATCTTCTACAGCAGGAGTGCCCGGTTTGTGTCCTAGGTGATCACTCTGGCCTACTAGGGTAATTTATTCCTCCCCTTCTTTCCATAGTCTGATTAAACATATAGTTTCAGTGAAAGTGAGTGTGGGAATGTATTTGGCAGACAATGGACATGTATTGAACTAGCCATGTGAGGGGGTAGACTGACTGTAAACCTCATCCTTGAAGTGCCCTTGAGGAGAGAAAAACAAGAACAACAACGGTTGCTTCACAGCAAAATGAAGAAGCATGCCAAGAAGAGCCGGACCCCGAGTCAGATAAACAAAATCTTGAAGAACTAATCAGCTAATGCGTGGGCACCTCGTGCAGAGGACTATTAACCAATCAGCTAATGCATGGACACCTCGTGCATGCGTGTAGAGATAGAGAAATTGTATTTAAGGGACAGCAAAATACCAATAAAGTGGTTTCTGTATGATTCACATTGAATCATGTGGAGTCCAGAGTTTCTCTCCTCAAGTGAGCACCTTTCTCTAACCACCATCCTCCTCCTGGTGACTCCTTCCCTCACTGCTTGAGGGACATTCAGCCAGTCATGCTGGGCTTAGGAAAGGTCCCAGCTGAAAGGAGGCGATTCATGTTCCCCATGTAGGTCTCAGGAGCAACTGCGAAGGTGGTGGCTAAAAGAAAGAGCACAAATTGCTCTTTTGCTTACAGCAGCTGAGTCCTTCCCCTTGTTCTTGGGCAACTTCTGGGTAAGGAGCTGGCTGCCCTACAGTTTCCACACGTATGTACTTGTTGGGCTTTCCGACCAAGGCTGGTGACCTGGTGGATGTTCAGAAAAGCCACAGCAGGCAGGTACAAGGGTTTCATCATGGCATGGGAAAAGAGTTGTGGCTCTGTCCTTCTCCATGTTCTCATTGGAAGTAAGGGACCTGCCTAGAATTAAACAGCTCAGTACTACTGTCCTACAGGGATAGTCGTTTTGGCATGATAATTGGCCTGAGAAGTTAGGTTGCTGAGAGAATCTTCTAGCAGGAGAGCTGGCCCAAACGAGTAGGATAGCGGTGTCTCTTCTGCACAGCACTGTATAAACAGAGTGGCACACAGCCACGCTCTGACACAACTTGCTGTCTGCTTAGTCAAGGAGTCCCACAACAAAGGAATTACTTTTGGCCCCTCTAACTCTGTTAAAATTTCTATTGGTTCCATTTCCCGTTTTCAGCTGCCCATCTTGCCACGATCCCCCGATTTTTAATTTTCCTGAATAAACACACCCTTTCAAGTGGAGTTTGCTTGTCTGCTCTTTGACCCAGCTGTTTTTTATTAAGTTTTGTAATTTGCATTTTTGGAATTTGAATTAAATAATTCTTAACTACTACCTGGTACGTTTTGGTTCTCCTCTTCACAGACTGTATCAGCCAGGGAAAGCAATGCTCGCTCTTTCTAAATGTAGCAGTTGCGTTGCCCTGACAGAACCCATTTTCACTGAAAGTGCTAATAATATCTTGCTTTTCCTGCTACTGCTCTGCATTTTTCCAGTACTGCAGACATTTTTACTGAAAGCTTAACCAACATCTCCTCCTCTGTTTGCTGTGTCAGGTCAGGGTGCCACCAATAATTTCAGTGTAGCTTTGGCATTTTTCCAGTATTAGCTGCCTGTTCACTTCAGGATTCAGCCTGAGCACCTCTGCATTGTTGACCTCTGAAGCTATTGATTTCTGTAGCTGGAATACATTCAAGTTGCTGAAGGAAAAATCTGCTTTCCCTTATCAGCAAAAAATGTTTGGTCCTTCTGTAAGCTGCATTTTTAATTTGGGGGTTTACTGCAGGAAAATGTTGTAAACAGTGTTTGTTTCTTAATAGCACCTTCTTTATTATTTGCTATCCGGATACTTAATAAAAAGTAAATATCGAGATCTTTTTTTTACAGACGATAAACTTAGGCACAAATCGGTTCATCCAGTGGCAGAGTTCAGCGAGGTTTTACAGAACCTCCAGATTTTCATCCTTCTCCACATCAGATAGATGCATTCCTCACATCTGGGGGGATAATCAGGGGCATCTGGAAAAGCTTGTGCAAAAGAGCAATGTGTTCACCCTCCCTCCCACCCTACCCTAAATGGAAGAGGACATACTTCTCCAGGCAGTACTAACTATGAAGAAAAGTGCCTCTTTCTTTGGGAACACAGGAGTTCTTTGTTGCCAAACTGCAGTTGTTCTTGTGTTCTAGCCTTTTCTCTTCTTTCTAACTTTTAATGGTATCTAGGCAGTGAGTGCTGTTTCCCATGCTTGGAAAATATAATTAAAGACACCTGTACATCATAGACAGTATAGAATCACTTCCATAATTCTTCGCATATTATGGATTGTTGATGAATTCTCAGCAGTGATTTGGCTCAGGAGGAGCAAAATGTTTCTGATTTCACTGGCCTTCTCATTTGCACCAAGTCAGCTTCACACTGCTCTGTTAAAAGAGGCCTTACATTAACAGCAAAATTTGTTTACTACCACTGCTAAATTTCTCAATTATGTGGTTTTGTGGGGCAGCTTCAATGGCTGTGGTCTCAGAAGTCTGAGAAAAATGGGCAGCTGCTGATCTTGCAGTTGTATGTTTGTCTGTATACCTGTAGGATGAAGGGCAATGTTATTTCTTGAAGTATTCCCATCAGCTGAAACACAAAGTTTGCTTTTATGAAAACTGCAAATAGGAAATCTAAATGTGTATTTTAGTCTTCAAAAAAATACTTATTGCTGCCAAACAAAGCTATAAATTTTATTTTGTCTAAACCAAATGAAACATTGAGTCTTTCCAACATGAGACATTATGCTTTTTAATTCTCTTCTGAGACTTGAAGGCTCATACAACTAGTTTAATTCCTCCCTCTGGAGCTTGTTATCCATCAGGTAAATAGATTGATACAAACTGCTATTTCCTGATCCTGGTCTTGACTAGTTTTCTTTCTTAATTAACTAAATCTTTCTTTTATTATGTTTCGTTTATTTTTTCTTACTCTACCCATCTTTCCCATAGAAAATATCTCTTTTTGATCAAGAAATAGTATTAGTTTTGTGATGTAAAGACTAACTAATTATTTTCATAATTATTAAACAAAGTGAGTGCGTGTGTGTGTATGTGTGAAGGTGAGGAGTGAGAGTCTTATTTTCTGTCAAGTGCCTTGTGTCTTATTTGTGGCCTTGCATGCTTTTTTTTAATATACTTTATCATCAGGTGCTTCTTGCAGGTTCAGATGGAGAGACTGTGTCTATTGTAGTTGTGCCAGCTTCCCTGCTAAATGTTTGGCAGGGAAAGGTGTAAAACCCTATTCATGAACAGTGAAAATCAAGACCTAAAAGCAAATTCCCCTAGTGACCAGATTTTACATTTCCTTCCCATCCCACTGCTTTTCTCTCATCATGAAGTCTGACTTCCTCAGCAAAATTCTTTTTGCTGAAGAAGTAGAGTTTCATTGTAGAGAAAATGGTATTTTTTAAAGTTTTCCTACCAAATAAGTTGCTTGATATTGTCAAGCACTGAATGGGTAACTTGGAAATCAGAAAAACAAGTCAGGCATTAGTCTCCACACAGTCACCTCAGGTTTATTTATCTACCCTGGTTGGTGCAGCTCTGCCCTTCCAGGTCTTCGGTTCATTGCTATAGAGACAGAGCAGGAACCCTGTCCTCTATAAGCTGATTTTTTTAAAGTTTTTTTTCACCTGAGAGTATGTTTACAGACATCCACACAGACACACAGAATTTACATTTTTCTTCCCATGAATCTCTGCTCACTCTCTCCGGCAACTGTGAAAGCTCTTTGCTGCTCCTTTCCTTGCTCTTAATTCATATTCGAGTGTCTGACTTCCAGGTGTCATCCCTTTGCTTGGTGTTGACAATACGGTCTTACTTTTGGAATCGCTGCTTATGAAAGATCAACACGAAGGTTTTTGTTCCAGTGGCATAACACTTCCTCCCATTCACGATGAAAATCGCATTGCTTTTTCAAGAGGTCCGCGTGTATGCAACTAAAAAGGTGAGGACTACATACAAGGTGTACCTTTCAACAGTCAACAAAATGGGGCATTACAATCAGTCCCAACACCCTGAGTTTTAAGAAATTATTTCCTGCTGAACTGATTGGGAATCTGCAGAGAATAACTTTGCTCCAGTGTCCCACCCAGATTTTCAGACAGACTAAAGAAGATTCCCTTGATCAATGTGCCACACTTCATGGCAAGTTCAACGGAGTGGTGGATGCTCTTGACACCACAGACAAGAGAATTTTCTATGCCATACATGCTCAGGTATTTGCAGAATGGGGTTCAGCTCAGTAAATCTTTTTATGTATTTTTTTTCACCATGAACTGTGCTTTTGCTATACTGTCAGCAAGGTGGCTGATGTTTCAGCAACGAGACGAGCAATAAGGAGCCATTGGCATCAGTGCCGAGTTTGGCACTGGTTGAGGCTGAGACTGACATCAGTGATTTACAGCCCTTTTTGAAATAAATTTGTCACCAGATGCCAAAACCAATCACTAGCGCTGCTTCAAGTGTCAGATTCTGGTTCTTTGATACGTATTTTTGTACTGGAGTTGCTGATCTGTTTTGCTTAGTTTTGTTTTAAAATAAACCATTTTCTGGTATGTGGAAATAGAACACTATATGTATTCGATCTCTTTGGCCAAAATCAGCTGGAATTGCTATGTGTTGTTTCTTACCAGCACAAAACAAAAAAAAAAGAGCTAAACAAGGACATAGTTGTAAACAATAAAGAAATCAAAAGGTTTGGCAGCTGAGTGGGGACCTGTATGTCAACATGAATGAACACTTGTAAAGGTAGTGCTTTTATAAAATCCAATCCTTCTTTTTTTTTTTAATAAAACCTAACCAGCTAATAAAATCTAAGCAATGTGGCTATGCAAAACTACTCCAAATTAGCATGCTTCCCCCTGTTTCTAAAATTGAGTGTAAATGGGAGTTGCTATTTTTAGGTTTAATTTTAAAAATAAATAGGTTTCTCTTTAAAAAATGTTTTGCATCTCTTGCATTGGTGACATTCTCTAATTTTTGTGAACTACCTAATCTACCATATGATACAGGCCACTTGAGGTAGGAATATAGTATAATCTCTAGAGGTTTAGCTGAACCCTGGTAAGAAACAGTATTGCCAAAATCTAACAAAAATATGTTTAGACCAATTGCCTCATGATGGCTATGGCTAGGATACAAGGATTCCTGATACCCAAAAGGATTATTCACTCTCGGCTTCCCCACATACTGTACAAGAAAAAGGGAACTATAAATCTTACCTTGCAAAACTCAGTCAGGGTTTGATACCTCAAACTTGCCAAATTTGTCTTACTATGAAGCAGCCGTTTCATACACTAAAGAGTAAAAATTAAGTTTTTGAACATAGAGGTGAGGGATATAGGGCAAAAAGAAGGATTGACAGTGGAGGTTGTTCCAGTACATGTAGCTCTGAAGGGGCAGTTAATTCCCTGGGGTGCGGTGGGAAGAATTGCCAGTTCTTTTCAGCAGGCTGTGTCTGATCAATATTCAGATTAAACCACCCCTACAAGGAGAAGCAAAGACTTCCCTCGTTTTGGGGGGCTGCAGTGTGCGTGTCATCCACCATACACATTGTCATCGGCTTGTATGGTTTTAGGGCAGCAGGGTGCACTAGCTTGGATTTATTTGCTTTGGAGCTAAGTATGCTTTAGCAGCTCACAGGGAAATAAGCAGTGGGTCCAGATATAATACAGGTCTTGTGCCTGCCAGCTCTGCTCTCCCCAGAGCGTGGGCCCAGATGTCACGTGGCCACCTCCTTCAACGGGAACAAGTCAAGCCATCTTTGAATCTGGTGTTTTCTTCCTGCAATTGTTTATTTCCAAAGATACCGCTTACAAGACATGTAAACTGGAGGGAATTACACTAGCAAACTGAGAAATCCATATAGTTAGCAGTGCTGTGGTTGGCTGGTTTGTGTTCTTGGCTTACAGCGTAGTGATATTCAAACTGTCAGCCACATCTAAGTTGGATTTAAATGCAAGTGACTCCAAACTGGCATCTAAAATTTAATTAAATCACCGTGACAGCTCCTGTATTTGCATTCTGAGGCTTGTGAGTAAAATACGTTTAATGCTATATATTATTACAGAATAATGACATTTCTGGGGACAGTTTCCCAGTGGAAGATAAACAACAAAGATACAAATGTAATGATGCCTCATTCTGAAATGCAAAGCAGGTGCTGTATCCAGCAGAAAATTAAGCTAATCATTAAACTAATTTGATGTTTTAAATTCGGAGTAAAGGCTATGCATTGGGCAGATTTAATGCAGTTTGAAAGATAGTGTAAATTATTAATAACATAACTGGGCTGAATATGTCTATCCATTCATTCATCCTGAACGTGGGAGACTTCCTCCTAAATATTTAACAATAGTTATAACAACTGGCTTATTTTTTTCCTTTCCAGCCTGTAGGAGGAATAACTTCATTCATTTGTGTCAGTTTTATTTGCATATAGAAACGTGTTCACGGGAATCTAAGCTGGAGAAATACATGTCAGTCAGTGCTGTGGCTGAAGTTTGGTGTTGGTCACAGTACTAATAGATAACACAAGGCAAGCCCAGAGCCTGTCTAGGCTCTGTCTGCTGCATGTCCTATGTTTGGTGATGTTTGGTTTTTTTTTATAGTGAAGCACAGATGTTGTGGGAGTCCATGGCCATGCAGTGATGGTCCTTCATATGGACCTGGCACAAAATATCAGTGTAGAAACCCCGATTCCATTATAGTGGTGGAGAGCAGAGAGAAGGGAGCTCACAAGGTAAGCGGTTGTGGGTCCTCGAGGTACATGGCTTCATATAATAAGCCAGATCCTAAGTAGAGAAGAGTGTGGGTAAAACTGCCTCCCTACCACTTTTGGCATGCCCATTCCTGCTTGTGACTAGGGCAGGCTCAGCTCTCTCGGTTCACGGGAGCATCCACCAGAGTCTTTATTTGGTAGCACAAGGTTGGCAGAATTATTAAAGTATTCTTACACTAACATAGGAGTCAGGAGCTGTTACTAAGCCTCTTACACCTTCTGGACTTCCTGGCAAAGCAGGGTGAAAGATGCTCGGTGCACTGCAATGCAGCAATAAAACCTGGAGTTCACAGATGAGTGAAATGTGTTAGGGTGTGATTGGCAAGCTGAGGATCCATGTCTTACAGAAATTCCTAAACTGAAGGGAGAATGTGGTCCCATTTTCTTTCTTCCTTGTAATTTTCATTTTAATTCACTCTGTTCTTCTAACCAAAGAGTACTATCTACCCAAGTAGTCTTTTACTTGGCAAATAATTCTGTGTATTCAGTATTCTGCAGAAAATTATTATTTCTTGTTGATCCCCATACTCGCTTCTTCTTTTTTTGCAGCATCGGGATTGTCATCCACCTGCTGTCCTCCACTTGATTTTGAGGGTCTCGATCTCTGCTTTCCCCATCTTGCATGTATGTATTTCATTCTTTGTAAACTATTCCCAGAATAAACTATTCTGATTGCTGTGGTATTTTGAAGTCTAATATCTCAGGAATATACCCAGATGGATGGTAGAAAAAAATTAAGTGAACAGGCCAAAGAATCTGCTAAGAGACAAGGTGAGAGAAAGATCAATTGAGAAGTGATCCTGTTGGTTCAGTGTACACGGGCTGAAGCACTGAATCTTTGCTGTCATGTCTAAATGCAATTGACTTTTCTTCTACCATCACTGATTTTTATATAATCCTCTATCTTTCTGACCTCAGACTGTATGAAGAGGACCTTTCAAATTTACAGACTTCAAGAATATACAAGTTCAAGAATATACCAAGCTTCTCAGCTTTTTACATCATCATATGGGAAGCTGCATTTGTCATAATGTTCCAGGACCCTGTAAAGCTAAAGTCACTGTATTTCATCACGGCATCATTAAGACAGGTTGATCATGTTGGCTTTTGTCAGGTAAAAACTGTGAAAAACTCTGCTTTGGCTCTTAGGGTGTTTTTAGCCAGTCGGTCACGATATTCCTTTCTTTCCATGCATAAAATAGTTTGTGCCTCTTTAGGTGCAGAGGTCATTTTGCACACTGGGTGTAGCTCCTAAAATGAGCCAGAGAGGAGGGGATATGAGCATGGGGGAACAGCTTCAGGAACTGTTAGGGAACCACTCCCAGCTAGTTAAAAAATTATTTCCATGTGAGCTAATACTATTCCTAAAGCTCTTCGTGGAAACAGAGTTGAGTATTATCAAGCTACATCTGGAAAGGCTCTTTTACTCAGAGTGAATTTTTTATAACATGGCTATTCTAGAAGCAAAGGGGAAGCTCTGGTTAGCTTTCGGGCTAGTTCCCAGAATGCTCTTACAGCTCTCGGGGCTTTTTCCCAGCTCTGCCAGCATCTGAATTGTAAGAACAAACCAAAGATTTAGATACAGTTGTACATGCCTTGTAATTTTTAATGAGTTGTCTGAATAACCGTAGTGAATATATTTCCCGCATGGACAGTTTGTGTTTACGTGCATGTGTTATGCTAAATGTGTTTCATGGAAAGCGTTAGAGTGCTGAATGCACATATACTTCATATAAAACCCTTTCTCAAGTCGCTTGTGATTTCACAGCAATACAGCTTGAACTAGCGCTGAAGAGTTTATGAATATCTGAAGAACAGAGCAAAGATAAATCTGTATCTTTGTTAAAGAGTGTGCGTACGCGTGTATAGTGTATACATGCAAATTGTTGGGCAGAGGCGCTGATTTTGGTAGGGAGCTGAGCACAATCAGCTTTCACTGAAATCACTGACCACCATGAAACATTTTTTAAAACTATGCAACTTTTCCATTCTAAAACTTGTTTTTCTTATATAAGAGCATCTGAAAAGAGGGAAATGACAGGTGAAGAAGCATGTGGGTGTTTTTTTGGCTTGTTGGCGAAAGTATTAATTTTAGAAATATCAGACAAATTAGAATCTGGCTTTTTTGAGTTTTCTGGAGGAACTTCAGAAGGTCTGAGTGAGGTTTATTGTGAGCATTGTTGCCCTTATTCAATCTAATTAAAACATGTACCTTTTTCTCCAGGTCCCTTCGTTCAGTCCCTCTCTAGGTCTCCACATACTGTGGAATTTTCCAGTGCAGACAGGGCTGTTGTTTTGAATGTAAAATAGTCTGGGAAAAACACACCCCGTTTTCAGTGGCTTTTCTCCATGATGAATAAATCCATAGAGGGAACAGGCTTGTGCTTTTCCTTTCCTTACTTTTCTGAAGCATTAAATACAACCTTCAGTGCCAACAGGCAGCCAAAACCCCTGTATCTGGGTAAGTGGGACGCTTAGAAAACAGTTTTGAGAATTGACCCTTTACAAAGGTCTCTTGCCATTTTTGTTGTCTAAATAACTATTTTTTATTGCTCTTATCTTACATCTCTAGTCAGTGAATCTTCCTAAGAACAGTTTATGTGCTAAAGAGCTCATTTGCATATATACATACTGTTAGAGTAGACAGCCGCCAAAATTGGTGCTTCTAGAAACTTTGTAGGTGGCTCTGTAGAAATAACAGAGCAAATATAGCCTGAAGCAGAAATGAGATGCATCATTTTGAGTAGGTGTGAGGCTGAAGTGCTGGATGATTGATCTATAAAATAAGGCCACTACTTCATCTGAAGTTGTGCCCTTGTGCGCTTCTGCCTGAAGTCAATTCAAGCCTATTCAAGCCAATTCAAGTGGCCCACTGGATGTAAAACACAGAGGGGAAGTCATTCTGTGACAAATGTATACTTTCTGAACATGTCAGTAAGTCCTCCATCGTTAGTAAACTGTTTTTAGTTGAATGCTTGGTTAGAAAATGTGGAACACCTGCACTTGGAAAGCACAGGGAAGAGACAAACACATTGCAAGTGCTTGGTTATGTTTTTTTTCCTTGCTATGCATAGTTTGTGGGAATTTGTAGGAAAACTAGAGCAGAGTATTGTCCTTCCTCCCTTCTCCCACAGACTAGAGCCGAAGATTGGGTTTTGCTAACCAGCTGTGATTCTGTACTTTCCTCTGACGCTCTGCCCTGACCCGCGCAGGACTGACTAGCAGCAGGAGGCACTCATCTCACAGGTAGTCCCAGGAGAGAAGCAGACGTATCACGATGTGGGCAAGATCACCCTGCTAGCATCTTCTGGCATTTTTAACAGGTTTCTTAATAGGTCAGGTTGATTGAAGTCTTAAAAACCAACCAAACAAACAAACAACAGCAAAAAAACCCAAACAAACCCCACACAAGTATGATGAGAGGAAAGAGTCTATGTGCTGTGATAAGGGCTGTGATAAGGACTTAAAATACTGTGACAGAGAAATGGCCGATCAAATTTTGTAAGCAGGGGCTTCAAAGGTGGGGGACATCAGGGTAGGGTAGTACCAAAAAGGAGTCCCTAACGTTAACACTAAATTTAATCCTGTCTGAATATTTGGAAACATCAGATTTAATATCTCTTGTTGGCTCTCTGTGTGTGCACATGTTGTAATCTCAGGCCAGCACTTGCTTATAGCAAAGAGCCCATTGCTCACAGATGTCTTTCTGTGCATGAAGAGGTATCGTTTCAGTATGTGCAAACGTGACTTTTGAAGATTCGGCTTTTATAGGCAAATGTCTTCTGAAGATGGGGCCTTTTTTTCTATGATAATCTTAAGAAAAACAGAGAAGGAAACTCAGTTTAGCTATCAGTTGCAGACTTAAAAAATACTCTTTCTACATTGGATGTTTAAGGCCGTCAGTACCACCCCATCACCAAGGCTTATTACTAGAATCTGAACACTACAAACAGAAAATCAAATTACTCCTTCCATACTATTTTTCTGCTTTCTCTTAAGCACCTTTAGTTTTTGGGAATCCTGATATGCAAAGTATAATTCATCATTGATTGTTGTCATGTGTGGGATTTCCTTTTTACCATGTTCTCATCAGTGTCAGGAGTATGGCCTATTTTCTTTCAGTGTGTTCATATAATAAGTCCAATAAAATATGAAGTCTTGTTAAAGTTTTGGTTTTGGAAATAGGGTTTATTTTCTAGACCAAAAAATAAGTGGCTATGCTCTCCTTTCCATGACTGCTTTCTGTAACACTTCCAGGTTTGTGCCATTTAAATCTTTTTAAAATTTGAAGAGAAATCAGAATGAGAAAAATTCTGAGTTATATTTTCTTTCAGCACTCTATTTTTGTACAAACGTTATGCAGCTGTTTAAACTGCCATGAAGAAGTCATGATTTCAAAGGTGGAAGATACCCCAGGAGTTTGGAAGTAGAGAAAACTGTGTGGGTTAATTTTTTTCCGTTTCCTCACAGGAAAGCCTTCTGGAACTGAGGTCCAGACAGAGGACTTTAGTGCAGACAGAAGCTTAGGCAGTAATAGAGTAGACTCTGTGTAAACATTCTGCTCCAGTTAAAACCTCTCAGTAGCACAAGTTGTAGCTGTACCCAGATTCATCACTCAAATTCAGTCCGTGGGCCAGCGTTAGCACTCCAGGGTTACACTGCTTAACATTCAGTTTAGATACAACTCCTTTAGAAAGCCTACTACTGAGCTGTGATTTAGTGCTCAGTATTGTTTCTTACTCTGGGATATGTGATTAAAAGAGAAACACCTTCACTCTCTAACTGATTGGTATAAAGGATAACTCTTTATGGCCAGGAGTGGAATTTTGGAAAAGGAGAGGGGAAAAACAAGGACACATTTAGTTTTCCATTAAGAAACTGTGTAGTCATGATATTCAGAGGGGAAAAGGTAACAGACACAAACTTGAACATAGGAAGTTTGGAACATAGGAAGTTCCATCTTAACACAAGGAGGAACTTCTTTACTTTGAGGGTGGCAGAGCACTGGAACGGGCTGCCCAGAGAGGTGGTGGAGTCTCCCACTCTGGAGACATTCAAAACCCCCCTGGATGCCGTCCTGTGCACCTTGCTGTAGGTGACCCTGCTCGGGCAGGGGGGGTGGACTAGGTGATCTCCAGAGGTCCCTTCCAACCCCGACCATTCTGTGATTCTGTGAAGACACAACCACTTCTGTAAGAAATAAAAATAAGAAAAAAACAACAGCAAAAACTTTGTGTCATGTTTTGTCACAGCTCTGTCAATACCACTTTTGTTGTGATTTGCAAATGCAGACAATGTAGTCATGTAAATGTGCCACTTGTTATGGATCATTTACCTAAAGTGCCTGTGGAGTGGAGGTTCTGCAGACTTCTGGGCTGGTTTTGATGTAACTGGTTTGCATAGATTTTAAGGGGAAGAGATGACATTAAAATAACAGTATATGCAAAATGTGAATATTTGGGGGAAATGGCAAAGTGTGAGTCCGTGGGACAGCAGACTCCTTAGTGGAACTGAGTTATCCCCATCTGTGCAAGCACGTGGTTCACTAGAAGCTATGAGCAATAGTGAGGACAGAGGTTTTTCAGGCTGGTGATGGCAGGTTCAACACATCCAGTGTTCCTGTCAATGTCAGTATTTTTCAGCCTGAGGGAAAATGCAGCCTGATGCAAACTGCGTTAGGGCTGAGGCACTCAAATGGGAAGCATTTTTATAATCAGTCTATTTCCTGGAATGAAAGGAGAAGACCCACTGTGACATGCTGCGATATACGTTGTTAATTGCTTATCGTAACAATTCTGTTTCTTCAGTAAGATCTCTCTTTTCCCTTACCTCCTCTCCCTATGAAATGATCTTGTCAATATGGAGAGAGCAACCCTAAGGAATCTATAATTTAATGAAAAATTGCTGTTGCCATGGCATAGGAGAGTTCTGATTTTATATTGAAAGAATTTCTCAGTCTCATTTGCATTGCCTGACTCTCTAAACAGCTATATCAGCTGTTAGGATTCAAACAATTAAAAATGCTCTATTATTAAGAAGAAATTAAAAGAAGTAATCAGCTTAACACAATTCCAGCTCAAAAACCCCTTCCCTGGCAGCTCACAGGAAAAGCATATTTGTATGCGGTTAACATACAAAATTGGCTTAAGTTAAAATACGCTGGGGCAAGATTAAACCGAAGCAAAGACAGTGATAAAAGAACTAATGTTTTCTTTTCACTGTGAACAATGTGACATTTCATCAGTTGTTGTTGTTGGTATGTCACATGAAAATACTATGCTGAAGCCTACTATGCAGGCTGTTACAACCCCTAAGTGAGACTCTTCAATATATATTTCTTGGCATCTACTGAATTCCCCTGTTTATTTGACTGAAATATTTGTACCAGGCTTGTTCTTGTTCCATCTTCAGTGTTCGAACAAGAGAGAATTTTTCCCCTCTTTTTTTTAATTCCTTGGTTTTGTGGGTGGATGTCATAAAGTTTTATAATCCTGATGAACTGATAGTAACTGGGTTGAACTTAACACAAGAAGAGGCAGATGGTACCTACACCTCCTTTGCAATTCCTAAGACGCCCATTGCCATCATTCAACAGCCTCCGCCGTTATCATCTTGGATGTCTGCAGGATAGATGCTGCAAACTGCACTGCAGCTCACCAGATGATTTTGTGGGACGTGGGGTGGTGCAATCTGTTGTACAACCATCAAGGGCATTGGCCAGCTTTCATGCCCCAGGTTAAAAAAAGCCTAAAACCATAAAAGTTTGGCTCCTGCCCCTTTAGATATCCTGAGCCAAACTTCAGGGAAGTGCAGCTCAGGAGTAAGAGTTTGGATTTCCATTTTATTTCTGTCGCTAAAGATTTTAGCTCAGTGTACCAGGCACAGGCAAGAGATCCAGGCCTACCTGGGATGCCCAACTTCAACACTGAAAGTCACGCAGGCTCTCTGCCCTACCTTGTGTGCTTTCTTTGGTGTCCTTTCTCCCTGCTTTCCAGTACGCTGGTAATATTTTTGTCTTTTCATCCCCTTTCCCTTTCCAGGATATCCATTTCACTGTATATTTGACCCTCAATCGTTTTCACGTCTGTGGTTGAAATTTACCTCTAGAAGAAAGTCTGAGCACCAGCTTGGGCACCAAGCACTTCCAGGCACTCCTGAACTTTAAGAGAAGCTAGTCATGCCTGCGCTTTGTGGTCTGGGGCTGTCCTGAATGACATCATTGACCCTGGTTTGATGATTTCACTCCTGCGTGGGTGAACCTCCAAACCACTGTTTTGAAAATGAAGCTCATTTTTCTCAGAAGGAGGCTTTTCACCCTTAGCACATGGCATACCACATAGAGTCCATATACCAGCCTTGACATGGATTTCCTGTTTGGTCCAACAGAAGCATAAATTATTCCTGGATTAGCATATATGGACAGCTACAACTAGTAAGTGCATGCATGCATGTGTCACGTATGTATCTTTTATAGGCATCTGCCAGAGATGAGCGTCAGTTTGGATTTTTGGTGCTGGTTAGAGAATTGAGACTTCCCTAGGGAATCAATTCCTTAGTGAAAGAAGTCTTTTTGTAGAAGGCATTTTAAGTGGGATTATTGCTGTCCTTTGTAACGCTGATGAAATCCTCCCAGGAATTAGGTGACAATGTTTGGCAGTAAGAACACCCAAGTTGTGTCCAAGAGCTAAACTGGCTTTTGATCTCTCATAATTATCTTCTGAGACCCCTTCCTTGGGGGCCTGCAAGAAGGCTGCAGAGGGACTTTTTACAAGGCCGTGTAGTGATAGGACAAGGAGTAATGGCGTCATACTGGAAGAAGGTAGATTTAGAATAGATATCAGGAAAAAAATTTTCACTATGAGGGTGGTGAGGCACTGGAACAAATTGCCTAGGGAAGTTGTGGGAGTGTTCAAGGCCAGGTTGGATGGGGCTTTGAGCAACCTGGCCTAGTGGAAGGTGTCCCTGCCCATGGGCAGGGGGGGTGGAACTATATGATCTTTAAGGTCCCTTCCAATCCAAACCATTCTATGATTCTATGATTTTTGGTTGCCTCTGCAAAACCAGATTTAACTTTATGTTCTGTCTCCAAAGTCCTTCCTAACTTCTGCTATATGAGTAAATACAATTATTTTACATAGGTAAATATCACCCTTTCATAAGAACAAATAAAAGCCGACTGTTTTGAGTGTCTGACCCTCCTTTTAGTCTTTTTCCATTTCTCAGTGAAGCAAACAAAACCATGTGAATCTGAAATACTCATGCGAGGGGAGAAAGAGGGAAAGGCTGTTGCTTCTTTTTTTTTGGATCAATGAGTATGCCCAGAGACACTGAGCAGAAAGAGGCTCCCATTGTGCACAAGCTGCAGAAACATGTGAAAAAGCAGTCTGTTCTTTTAATATATTACTGTAATAAATATGTGTATATATTTGGTAAGTCTATAATATGCTGCTGCAAAATTGTTGTTTGTCTCCCAGTAGCCTTCCAGAAAATGTGTTAGTACATTTGCGTCTCTTGTGCACATTGCTCAAGCTTAGAGCTGTTGCCTTGTTAAGTAGAGGAACATGAGGGTGAGTTTAGATTTGTTTGGGAAGCTGACTCTGATGTGTCTTCCTCCTGTTTGTCTGGTATCACTTCTTGCTGACAGTGTTCTGCAAGGGAATTTCCCTTAGGAAGTAAGTTTTTTATTGGACTAGAGCTTCTCTGAAGTATGTATACAGGAAAATAACAGCGGTAATGTCATGCAGGAAAAAACAACTCCTTAAGAGCTCCAGCAGGCCTCCCTAAATATTGTCACATATTATATAATGCAGGGAATAATAAAAATAACTAGTGATTATAGACACACATTTTTTGTAAAAAAAGCCAGTATTATATTTGAACAAAAGACCCTTGCATACAATGTCAATTTTGTATATGTACCTTTTATATGAGAGCACCGAATTTCATAACTGTGTAATCCAGAAATATGGTAATCAGCTGCTTAAATATGTAAATAACAAAAAGCTATTGATAACATGGCAAGCAATGTTCAAATACTATATGAAAAGTAGCAGAAAATCTGCAGGAAATGTATAATTATACAACTTGTTAAGCCTTTGTATTTTGCATTGACGAGACATCATCTTGTGTATATATATGTTTGCAAACGAAATCAGATGTTCGTCATTTAATGCTTCATTTGCTAATTATAATGTGGGATCCAATACAGCAATAAGCATCTACAGTGAATAGACGCTGACTGTAGCTCAAGAGTAAGCTTTTGCCCTGTTTGAATCTCACTTCTAGGTGAACATGATCCCTTTTTTCTTTATTCTGTCTCCAAAACTTTTGACTCCCCTTTACAACTCCAGCTGTTGGCCCAGCAGTCATTCTTAAGTCATGTAGCTTAGTTCTGAAAATTATCCCATTAGGAGCGTCAGGCTCTATCATAGCTGTTAAGCCACAGCCTCTTTTAGTGGGATGTTGAGGGTCATGTCGGAAGGGTACATCGGATCTCCGGCTTCAGATTTTGACTGATAGGGACAGGCAATAAGGAGAGAAATCTCCCTCTCAGCTTCTATCTTTGCTTGTAGATTAGCTCCATTCAAAACTTTTGGACTCCCATCTACTTCCTTGGGCTGTCTATGCCTTTTCTCCGTACTTCCTCTGAAGGTCTGTTCCCTCTGCCATCCTTAATGCTGTATTTCAGCCCCTGACTTTAGAAAGGTCAGCAACCAAGATTGTTAGATTGTTGTTTATCCTGTTAGCAGGCATGCAAAGAGAAGGAAACATTCGTGTTCTCATTCTCTTACCTCCTAGAAAGTCCGTTTAAAGTGATATTTGTAACGTGGGAATGCTACACTTTTTTTTCTTCTTTCCCCAAGTCGTCTGTCATTTCCTCGCTAACCTTTTAATGTAACAAGCCTAGAGATTTTTATTGTTGTTTTCAGTGGGGACGCTCCAGTGCTCCTGGAAATGGAGGTACCGCTGTTAATCAGAATGCGATTCTGAACAATTATCCGCACTTCCAGATTCCTGGACTGCTGTGGAGGATTTGGTTCAACTTGTGCCTTTGTAAGCAAAAGTCCAGTTACTTTAGCTGGACAATCCAATGCAGGGGGGAGAGTAGAGCGAGCTTCTGGTTATTTTATTAACATGCTCTCAGTTTAGGTCCTCAGGAAACCTCCAACCAGTATATATTTCAAGATGTCTCTGTCCAGCATAATATTATGATGAGAAACAAAGAAAGCAGAAAAAAAAAAAAAAAAAGAAAGAGAAAAAAGAGGTTTTCTTACTGAAACAAAGTGAGGGATTCTTTTTATTTCCCCAGCCTGAAGAATCTCTGGAAGAGAAACCCAAGATAGGACTTGGCAAGTACTTGCTATGCCCTCTGCCAAATAATGGCTAGAGATCTAGCAAATCTAGTTATTAAATGAGCTGAGCAGGAAGAGCCTGTTTGAAACTGCTTAGAAATACTAGCACTGTGCTCGGCAGAGGACAAAAGATGAGGGGATTATGAACTGCAGCCACTGAAGCCTCACATCAACCAAGTAAAATCAGAGTCAACAGTGGACAGAGCAGTGCGAGGGAAGCAGGAGAGGGGAGATGAGTGTTGTTGAGGCTCATATGCCGCTCTTGGCACTCAACCTACTCTCGTTATTGTTACTTTGCTTGGCTTTTGGCTGATAAATAAAATATGGAGTAGCTTCTAGAAACAGAGACTGAAGAGAGCTCAACTACTGCCTAACTGCTCTGTGGTGCAGTTGCCGCATAAGAGCTGTCTTTTTGGATTTAAAATGGGAAACGGTGGCATTTTATGGACTGGGACTAGCAGTAACGCTTTACAGTAATAGGCCATGAATATGGTGGTTGAGGGAAGTATAATGGCTTTATTCCTAGGCAAATCCAAGGAATGGCTTTTAGACAGTCCAGAGAGTCTGGTCTGTAGCTGGACTGAACTGGCACCAGTTGCTAGAGCAGATTGCATAAGTGACCCAAAAGGGATGGCAGAGAATAGCTTTCCAACTCCCAAGAGCAGAGGGATCCAATTCAGGGAAGCTGTCTCAGCTGTCAGGGCAGTTCTTCCATGTCAGTGGACTGAAAAATACCTGTATTTTTCCCTTTGCAACTGAAAACAAAAGCTAGCTTTTGAAGGAATATTTTAAAAGTACAAGAGCTTCAGGCTTCTGAGGGCTTAATCTTCCAAAATTTTAATGATAGCTCATAAAAACTAGTATTCTGCAAAGAGACACTGTGCAATTTCTGTATTGCATCCTTCCAAAAGGTGAGCGCTGACTTGATACAGAGGATAATTCACTTGCTATTGTAAAGCTGGGGAAGGTGCAACTTCATTTAATTCTGTAGCTGCATCGTCTCTCTGTTTCAGTGCTGGGGAGGAAGGTGCTGCGTCTTCATACTGAAATCCTGTATAGGCACGATGGCCAGAAAGCTTTCCAGCAGCAGTGTGGCTGGGCTTGTCCAGGTAGGTGTTCAGCAGCTTCTCTACCAGGTCTTTCCAGAAGGACGTTTGTTTTCTGGCAGTGTGCTTGGCAAAGGGAGTGAGCCCTGACTGACTGAGCTGTGCTGGGGCTTGATGAAAACAGGGGAGAGCAGCAGCTTGTGTTCTTTACGGTTTCTGGGACAGTAGACCAGGAGAGGTCTCCCATATTTTTTTACAGCCTGCCTTGGCTTCCCTTTCTGGCCTGGTGAAGGAGAGCTTCCACGTGCTTGGGGCTTGACTCCAAGCTCAGAGGCTGGGTTTGCGAATGGCTTTCAAACGTTAGCCAAAAATATTAGTCTGTGCATGTGTATGTGGAGGCGTGGGGGAGGGAGCGTTGCTCCCTTGTGCAGTCGCACAGAACAAGCCACAATCTGGCGTGCTTTTGGTTATTAATAGCAAGAATATGGAAGTAGGGCAAATATCCATCCTGATTTATCCTGACCTGAATAATCCATATAGTCTTCGGGCCATAGACTAGCGATTCTGTGTCTAGCTGTCACATTCCTGAATTTTAGGAGGTGATATCTGTGACCATTTTGTGTCACGATGATCAATGTCACATTAAAGAGAGAAGCCTGCAGGCAGGCGTGTGAGATGTGGGAGCACTGCTTGATTAGGGAAGCGCTGGGGTGGGGATGCTGCTCGCTGTCACTCCACGCTGTCAGAGCTGACCGGACGAAAGATCCGGAGGGAGAGGTCACCCTGGCCTGGGGCTGTTCTCCTGCGGAGGGGGGAGAGTGAAAGATGCTCCAAAAGGCAGACCATGGGCAGAGGAGAGGAGTTGAAGAAGCAACACTGAAGGAGGCAGGAGGCGTTTGATTCAGGAGCCAGGAAGGGAAAGAGAAAGAGGGATAGATGTGCAAAACCCCGTATCCCTGGGGCTAACCACTCCTAGGCAGGATCAGGGTGTTCTGCGGCAGCGCAAGCTGATCCAGGAATATTGGGCTGTTAAAAAATTAAAATAGTGATGGGACTCAGGAAAGGCTCTTTGGTGTTACTGGAAGTCGGGCTTTTTTTTCTTCTTTTTGTTTCTGAAAATCATGAATACACTGAATCCCATATTTTTATTCTCCTCCCAGCTTGCAACATGGTGTTTTTCACACCTATTTTTGAAATCACAGCAACTTTTTTGACCAAATGTGCAGATTTGCCATTGTGGCCTACTTACATGCCTAGTATGTGAAGAGAGACAAACAAAAAGGCATTAGCTGTGATAAATCCAGCTAAAAGATGCCTAGAACACAAATCAGAAGTCCTCATTTGGTCAGGTTTCCCGCTGACTTCCACGCGATTTGGCATGATTCTGGTGTAAAGCATGCAAGCTGGAAGAATAGGGTGCACATTTGCATCCTGTTATTGTTCCGAGTGTTATTCTGGTAACAATTTTCTTTTTCTGGATGGGCACACAAAAAAGCAATAAATATTATCGCTGATTGCGTTTTAGAAACTGCAGGCATTAATTGGAACACAGGCCTATTTACTTGGGGTAGAACGAGTATATAGGGAAACGAATCCTTGCCCAGAAGTATTTAAAGCCTAATATTAAATCAAGACACAATGCAACAAACAAGAGTAGCATGAAATGAAGATGGCTGTGCTAACAGTCTGCTGTTATTTAAGCTAGCTAATGAACAATTTGGTAGCTTCAAATCATCTAACATTTTGTGCGTGTTGTGATATGTTTCTGTTCTGCTTTAATGCAGATAAGTAAATAAAAGAGTGGTTTCTACCAAGCTAGTTTCTGGAATCGCGGTGTTTGAGTAATACCTCTGGGCGATCAGTCCATTTGTAAACACTGTGTTTCAGTGTGTCAATGCTTTTTTTGGACCTTAAATGTCAGCATGAAACCTCCCTCCGTGCTCCAGCGAAGTAGCCACGGTTACATGCCTCCTCCTTGCACCTCCCTTCCCGAGCCACAGCAGGTGAGGAAGCACCATGGGTCCCCCGGCTCTTCCCTCCACATCTCGCACTCTTCTCCCACCAAGCACGAGGCTCCATTCACACCCACACCCACACGCGCCTTGCAGAAAGCTCTCAGCCAGAATGAATGCAGCACCACAAGACAAACACGCATCTCCGAATGCACACGACCACCTTGACGACCTCAGTGCTTCTGTGGAAGGGGCTGGGATGGCACCCTCACGTTGCCAGAGAGCCGAAGCTGGGCAGACGAAGCCAGGGCAGCCCCAGCCACCATCTCTCCAGTGCCCATCCCTGTTGCCCAGGAGCAGAGGGCAGCTATGGCAGCGCTCCCTTTCCTCTCACCACCGGGGAAACCACAGGGCCCCAGGTCCTCACCCGGCCAGGGAGGCTGAGGTTCCCACAAGTGGAGAAGAGAGAGAATGCCGGGATTTTCCTGTTTGCTTTTGAAACGCGGATGCCAGTTATCCGCATGCCTCTGTGTGCGTCTGATGGGAAGCGTGCTCCAGCACTGGGGGCTCCGTGGCTTGTGGCGTTTGTGAGCCCAGTTTGTCAGCGGTGAGTTATTCTTGTCGGGTTTCCAAGTAAACAGCAGACAGATACTTACCCCTTTGAGCTGTTAGAGTTTGCCAAGAGAACAGTCTGAAATTTCTCCTTTTATTTTCTGCCTTCCTGACCCTGCCTCTGCCGACAGCGGGTCCCTCTTGTCAGGGGAGTGTCCCGCAGGCACAACACAGGGAAATGGAGGAGGGGAATTTTCACCTCCAGAAATCCTGTTTGGCAAGACAAGGATGTCTGGGTCTGGGAGAGGGACTGCAGCTGGCAGCTCCATGCAGCTAGGACTCATCTGAGAGACTCTCCTGGAGACTGGAGAAGAACATTTCTCCGGAGAGAGGGGGCAGGGTAGGAGCACGCACGTAGTAACAGCAACGGGGTTGAGGGGTGATAGCTCATTAAAGCTGTCACGGCTCTATGGTAACAGCATGTATGGCATCCACATCTAAAGCAAACACACAGGCTTTGATCAGGTTTGCTCTTATTACAGTAGTGGAGTTCAGCCCAGCCTGGGCTCCTCGGGAGCTGGGGACTTTGCAGCCTGCAGAATAAGGCCTGTCTCTGCCACTACAGGGACGCCTTTGTCAGGTTTCTTGTTGCTGTGCCCAGCCCCTGTCCAGGGCTCATGTGAAGGGTCAGCTTCACCATCCTCTGAAGCTACGGGCAGGCAGCAGCCTGGGCTTTAAGTTGCCTTCTCTACCAGAGCCCCCATAGCGAGGTTCTTGGAGGCCCTTGCCCTAACGCTTTGTGCACCTGAACAGGCAGGGAGGCCTCTCTAGTCTATGGCAGGAGCAAGGTGTGAACAGCTTCTGCTGAGTTATTTTTGCATGATCCATGCATGCCTTGGGATTACATGGAGTCTGTGTATGACTGGGTGTTATGGTTTGAGAAACTCATAACAATTTGTTGCTTAGGCAATCATTCTATCACCCGATGACCCCTCCCCACCGGGAAAGGGAATTGGGAAAAAACAAGGAAACCTGGAAGTTGAGGTATAAACAGATTTAATAGAGTAAGATTAGATAATTAACATTAATAGCACTAAAGAACAACTATTGTTCCTGATACCAATACAGAATATGCAAAGATTATACTTGGCCAATTCTATCAGTAGGGAGCTGTGCACTCCCAGCAGTGGACAGCTAATGTCGGACACTGCGAGCACTACAGCTTCAGGAGGAAGGGAAGGCCTCAGGAGTCCGGCACTGGGGCACAAAGTTCTCAGGGTCACAGCCATCAAGGCAGGGAGAGAACTTCGCAGCAAACTTTCTAATTTATAGTGAAATGTGACGTTGATGGTATGAAATAATGCTGTTGGCCAGCTTGGGTCCAGTGCTCAGATCTCGCTCCTCCCCATCCCTGCACCTGGCTAGCTCGAAAACACTGAGAACTCAAAACCCACATACTATAGCTGGCTATAAAGTAAATATTTTCACCAATTCAGACACTAGAGTCTTCTAAAAGTGCAGTCTTCCCAAGCATTAGAGGAGAAATTAGTCCTGTGTCTCTCAAACCAGGACACTGGGATAAAACATAAAAAATGCTGCAGTATCTGGTGCATCTGCTTGTTTCCCTCTTTAAGATATGAAATAAGTTGCATCAAGCTAATAGTCCAAATTCTGGAATAAAGAGCATTAGCCACAGTCCAGAACATATCACCTTTTTGCTTTGTGAAATGAACAGCTCTGGAAATGATGTTTGAAGGCAGTTTTCTGTCATACGCTTGAGATGCTGCAAGGTATTTATTAATTACAAAATGTAGTTGCTCAGTTCTGGTCTTTGGAAAGGGAGAGGACTTCAGGACTTTTGACATTTCTTTGGGGAAGAAATGATCCAGTTGTGCTGAATCAATGGGATGTCTTCCATTGACTTTATATTTTTTGGCTAATGTCCATTCTGACCTCCCTCAGCCTCTGTTTGGGTGTTCGAACAGTTAGATCATCTTTCGCAGCTAGTAATATATTTTTGAAAATGTTTTTATACCAAAGTGGATATCAATGTCCAGCAGGTTATCAAAACACAAGCTTACATTACTGCAAAGAAGGCATTGCTGTTTACTTTTCAAAGCCCAGTTTTGAATTTCTTCTCGTCTTGGGGAACAGAGGCACGGTTCAAATACACCCTAACAGTGAGCAGGGCTGTAAATACACATGGTTTAGGAAAGAATCTTTGTGAAGGATCTGTTTGACATAGACTTCCCAAATCTTGCAGGGGGTTGCATCTTTTATATGCCGTGCAGGTCTCATCCTTAATAAAAGTGCCATTTTTCTTGTAATTTGTGAAACTTACAACTTCTTCCCCAAACACACACTTTCCCTTCTTCCTGCAAACTCCTTCGTCCGGGTGTGTGAGGTCCCTGGGCCACAGAGGTCTTCTACTCATGGAGCAATTCCTACTAGCTCCAGGTTAGACTTTGGTCCTGGCGCTGTTCATCTCCTACCCTTGTCTTTTTCCTTAGAAGATGACCGTGTGAGGAAGTGAGTCTGCAACTGAAGGTCTATAAAGGGCTGTTAGAACTGCAAGTGGCAGGCTTTAGTGTGGCTCGTCGAAGTGGGACTCAGCCAGCCTGAAGGGTGTGCTGAGCTGAACATGTCCCAGTTCCCTGTTGTAACATATAGTGTATACCATGCCGACAATCATTTGTTTTTTAGCATAGGTAATCACTGATATGTCCTTTTAAGTGAGATTCATAGATGCTGATTACATTTACTGCATAAATTACTTCATTATTAAAATCAGGTCATTTGAGCCCCAAAACCATTAACATGCAAACTATTAGCATAATTTCATAAGCTAATAAATCAAGCACAGGAAAAGAATTAAGCGGTTCCTAGTGATAAGTGTTCCTTCGGAGATTAAGAAACACAATTTTCTTATGCATATATTAACATTTTAAAAGTGAATTCATGCAAAAGCAATTTTTGTCTGCATATATAAAACTTATGTTTAATAATCTTTATACTTAGCCTCCAGAACTGTTTCAAAATTAATGTTTTTTTCTCAGATCCTGTACAGGAATTTGACGTTGAACTAGCTAGCCTGTTTGATATACTCTACCTGTAAAATTCTTTATGCCTTTATTAAACAGTGAAAGTTAAGAAATAAAACAAACCAAGATATGATTTAGAAGAAAAATAGCTTGGGTTCATCTCAGATAATGAAGTGTTCATCCAAGGTAAATTTTCTATTCTTAATCTTAAGCAGTACCAATGAAATTGCAATTATCTCCATAATTGCAATCTAGAACTGTGGTTGTCGTCTTACTAAAGTGGTGCATTAAAATTGATTTAATTCCCATTTCTTATGTAATAGAATGTAATATTGGCCAGAATAATGCAGAGATAGGCTCCTCTATTCACTCTACTGACTAGATTTAAAATAATACAGTAATACAACTGTAATTATTTGGATACACAAAAGTTGCAGGGAAACAAAGAAAATTCCAATGTAAATGAAACTGTAATATGCAACAGATGACAATGCCCAAGAATTTTATTATGTTATGAGATGTCCGTGATTTATTTCTGTTTAGCTGGTTTTGTTTTCCAGCTCCTAACCTACTGTTTTGGTTTGTTTAGTGTATTTCTTTTTCACTGAGGCACCCAATGATTTGCTCCAAGGAATAAGAGAATATAATGTTTTCAGAATGGTGCTCACTATACCGGGCATTTTGGGGTCTCTTGGTTCCTACAGCAATACCACAGCCTCTTTCTTTTCTAGCCCGCATGTGAAAAGACACTCAGATAGCTTTTAGCAATTGCTTGTGCCTGCTGCTGTTTAATGAGTGACTTGGCTAAGACGACACCACCCTGAGAACTGCCTCTTTGGGCAGGGTTGGCTTGTTGCTGTCCCTCTCCCTGAACCGGTTCACCAGACCACGACTGGCACCGGGGAGGTGATGACGACATGCAAGAGGGGACGTGTGGGGACAGTCCTTTTCATGGCAGCTGCTTGCTGTGTCAGTTTTGCTGCGATTTGAAGCCACAGCTTCAGCCACAGGAGAACCGGTGTTGTCCCAAGTGCAGTGGTAGTGGTCATCCAAGCACAGGCAAGGTAGCAGGACAGTCAGCAGGCAGCCTGTGTGGAAGAAGAAGAAAAAAAGGAACGTATTACTGTCACTGTTTTTATAGTGGTGTAGCTCATGCGGTGGGTGGCTCAGAAGACCAAGTATTAATTACCTATATAAGGAAACAGCAGAGCACTGTGGATGCACAGCTTTCCACATCTGTTGCCCAAACCATTCTTGTTGTGTGCTCCTTCCTCACCTTTTTGCACATCAGGAAGTACAGGGATGTTGTAAATCCCCCAAATTATTAGTGTTCTCCTTGCCTTTCCCCAGTTGGAGGATTCAGTGCCTCATTCCTCAGTTAAGGTATTTTTACATTCTTCCTTTTAAAGCAGATATTGAATTACTGCTGCTCCTGGCAGGTCTTTAGCTTGTTTGGAGAATGTGCATTGCTTCTATATGCATAAATAATTTCTTTCTGTTGAGGATTCTCCTGTGCTGTGTTTCAGGTATGTCTTCAGAAGGGTTTATCACAACTCCATTCTGAGTCATAAACCCATTTTTCAATGTTTGTGTGACTAATTGCAGAGAGGAGATGATGTATCTAGCACAGGGAAGGTGACAGCACCCGTGTGAAATGGTATTTATGAGAATTTTCTGATTGCTGTAGAATGGTTATGGAAAATTTGGCAGTGTTGCTTTCCATATTGCTGAAGCTGAATATTAAAAAGGAGACTTGAAATCTTGTCTGGACAAATTGGCATGATTTGGGAGTTTTTGCAACATAACAGTCCCACTTAAAGTTAAATGGAGGCTACTGTGCGAATGCAAAACCTGATCTGATTGCTTTGTTCATATATAATAGAATCCTGTTGAAGTCAAAGGCAGATTACTCACCTGAATAAAATTTCTGGGTCAGGTTCCACATTTACATGAATGAATATGTGTAAAAACAAGAATTTGAATTTCCAGGATTCTGTAATAATTATTCTCAGGTAACACTGATATCTTCCCTTTTAAAATGCTAACGAGTCTTTTTAATGTGGAACACCCAACATGAAGTACTTCACTTAGCCAGGCAGCATCCTAATTTTCAACAGTGTGTGAAGAGGAAGATTCCTCCAGGCAGTGTTCGTCACACCTACCCCAGGCTTCTGCTCTCACTGCCTCTCGGGGGGACCCGGTTCCTTTCCACATGCTAGAGGGGAAACTTCAGAAGACATTCAGTGGGCAAAACAAGGCATCTCTGCCCAGGTTCAATGAGCGTTCCTCCAAGAGAACAGAGAAATTCAAAATTCATTTGAAGCACAGAATTTATGTTTCATTGTTGGGTTTTCTCACTGTTATTGTTCATACTTCCATCTTTTCTCTTTCAACCCACTTACCTGCTTTCTCTGTAAACTGCAACCCCCTGGTGAAGGCGTAAATTCAGCTTGAAAGTAATTTCTAGTATAAACTAGTTTCTGGTATGCCTGTCTATCAAGGCTCACTCAGCAGTGGAAAAGGATATTTTTAAAAATTCAGTCTTTGAATGATGAGTTATTCATTGCATTAAAAGCTTATTCATTCACCAATCTGACCACTTCTAAACTACTACTAGCACATGATACTCGCTTTCCGACTCGTGAAGGAAGAACATGGAGACAAGCAGACTGTGTTGTCTGTGCCTGGCAGTTACAGTGCAGATCAGTGGCAGGCGAATGAATCAAAGTCCAAATCCGTCTCTAACGGATTCCCTTAATACAAAAAACTGCTTTATATGAAAGTGCATATGTAGGGCTGCACTTCACACACACAGAGTTCAGAGGTGGGATGGCCAGGAAGAGCCTGGCTGAGGCATTCAGTTGTAGGTGTACTCAGTTTTCCTTCTGCATGTCCGTGGTGGCGGCTGTGCTACCATGTCCCTCTATAACCCAGCCCAGAAAACGTGCCTGTCCTCCGTGTCTGCTGCGTAAGAAGCAGTGCTATACTACTCCCCTAAGATGTTCAAAAGTAGGCTCAAAATTGCAATTTGCCTCCTTTTAAGATTATTAAGATTATTATTCTCCCAGTTAACCACAACATAGAGCATTTTAATTAGAAGTAAGTAACTTTAGATGGTTCAGGTGGAAACTGGATCCTTCGCCAGAGGTTATTTCAGGAGAGGAGGCTCTTCCAAAGTCCATTGGGACCTCCACGAAAACATCTGTGGCCATTTCAGTAACGTGCTTTGTTACCAAATCTGCTCGTTTATTAAACTAGCTACCCAGGTCAACCAGTGCTTCAATTCTGAATTGGCAAATATTTATTTAAGAACAGAGGAGATGTGTAATGCCTGTCACTTTAAAAAAAAATAATCTACAAACACCAGGATATGTGAAAGTATTTGCTGAGGACCAAAGCTTTTGTGTCAGAAAAGAGTTCAAGAAAACTAGGGCACACATAGTACTCTTGCTTTGTCCTAGGTCCTCTGCTGCAAATTTGAAATTACAGTATTGAAGGTGACTGTGGAGTTTGTGTAAGTGCCTGCTGAAGATCTCTGATGTGATGTAAATGGCCTTGGATTATCAAAATCTGATCCTCATTCTTTGCGTTGACCCCATTTTCATTATTGGGTGTATATGAACTGTATTCACCATTGAAGAATAAGAACCAGTTCACACAAACGCTTCTCCCTTAGTTACACATCGAGAGTCATGTATCTTCTCTGTTTTCTTACATAACTTTAGATGAGGCAATAAACTTCAGATTTTTATGAAAATATTCAGTGGGGGGGGTCTTAAATCTCAAGATACCTGAAAAATTATGAGACTAAGAAATACAGTTGTTTTTTTTTAAGGTTAATTTTATTTAAATGGAGTTCAGATGCTTACTCGAGGCCTTAAGAATTTCTGTGATAATTTATGCCAAACAATGTGATTCAATATTTTTAAGGTATCATAATAGTCTGCTTGTACTTTATTTGCTGTTCTGTGAACCACTCACTGTGGCTGGTGGAAGACCTTTTTCCTTTTTCATTGCAGATGATCTGTGATTCCAGGTTCTTCCTCAAGAAAAATTCTAAGAAGTTGTTAATTGGAAGATTTTGAGGTAAACTGCAAAAGACGAAGAGAATTGCTTCACTAAGGCCAGAAATTGAGCCCATGGGAATTAGCTGAATGACGGTAATATATATCTCCCATAGAAGACTGGCAGTGTTGGTTATTCTTCATTTTTATGTGACGTGTGTTAGCTCCCCTTTGTTTACTCATGCATCATGAACACTGTAGAGGAGAATTATGCATAATAGTATATATTCAGGATATTCTGGCAGTACGATTTGCTTTCAGAAATGAGCCTCCAAAACTTACATTAAAATCTATCTGTGGCTTGTATTTCAAATAAACAGATCCTTTGAAATTACTTGTAACACCGCAGAATGTTTATAAAGTGACTAATGTTTACAATTAGCTCATTTGTTAGTGTGCCATCCTCTTGTTTGAACTGGGTCTCTGGGCATTTGGGACCCATTTTTGAACCAAGGCACTTCCTCCTCACTTTCCCACCCTCCCTGGAATGTTCCAGGGGTGTCGTCCAGAGCGCAATGACGGTCAGGTCTTGACACTGCGGCTTGGCTCGGTGCTGGCTCACCCTGGTCACTGAACTGTTGCGGTGTGCTAAGCCAGCAGGAATCTGACCCAGCAGAGAGAGACCTGGTGGTTTTCTGGTAGGCGACCATGAGAAATGTCTCAATGGCAAGTGTTGAAGGTGGTGCAAAGATGAAGGAGGCACAACTCTACCTGGGGAGGAGGGAGCTGGCTTGTCACTTGGTGGCTAAGTCTCCTGAAGGGGGACATGGAACTGCAACTTTGTAGGGGTAGCTACTGGGTGGTTTTCCTCACCCAGCTTAGATGTGTACTGCTGGTAGGATGAACTTCATGCTGTCTGTTGAGAAACCTGTTTATTTAAGCATTTAATGCTTAAATGAAGATGCAAGATGTTGCTATCATGACATCTTATGATGGCATTATCATGATAGAGAAAGTCTTATCTTGCACTACAGGCAAATATTACTGCAACATAGGACTACGTTTTAGGAAATCTGAAGAGAAGATAGTGACAAGCTTACTACAATTGACATGTGTGTGTAGTTTTACACTTTTGATTACATAGATTCTGTTAAAGCTGACCAACATCGGCTAAGTTTGTTTACCAATATGACATGTCCTTTCCTTCTCTTTGTCTTACACATGGAGAACTGCAGCACTCAACATACATAAAGCCTTTATTTCCAGGCACTTCTAAATAAGGACAGTCAAGAAGTTAAGGCAAACCAAGTTAGGGATGTGCGTCCAACTTCTTTAAATTGAAGGGCATTAAAAGGCTTCTGTGTGGTTTAGTTCCTTCAGGTGTAGTGCAGCTGTAGGGACTGAGCTCACTCACTGTTATTAATTGCTCTTTAATTTTCTCAACTTTACAGAAACACCAAGAGTAAGACAAAACAGGTTGAAATATGTGTCTGTACTAATTGAACACTTAAGGGAAGAGGAGAATGTCTTACTGAATGACTTACCTCGGTATGGTTTGAAAGTATACAACATTGCTGAAGTAAGTCTCCTGCTGCAGTTGATGAAACTTCTAACAGCAATGGCACTCACCTAAAACGTATCTTGAGAGCTGTATTCAATGTGGAAACCATGGACAAACCAGGGAAGATAATTCTGAAGTGCTTCCAAAGTAAGCAAACATATTTTAAAATATTTTATTAATGGTTTACTGTTTTTTATTAATATGTTATCCTCAAGAGGAGAAGACTTAGGGGCAGTCTTATGCATGTGTATAAGTACCTGATAGGAGAGAGCGAAGAAAACAGAGCAAGGCTCTTCTCACTGGTATCCTAGGAAAGCATAAGAGGCAATGGGCACAAAATGAAACAAAGGAAATTCCATATAAACAAAAGAAGAAACTTTTTTCCCATGAGGTTGGTCAAACACTGGAACAGGTTGCCCAGAGAGGTTGTGGAGTCCATGTCTTCGGAGATAATTCAAAACGCAACTGGACATGGCCCTGAGCACCTGCTGCCTCATGGACCCTGCTTTAAGCTGGGGGTTGGACCCAACAGTCTCCACAGGTCCCTTCCCACCTCAGCCCTTCTGTGATTCTGTGTAGAGAAGATGTTGTTAACAATCTGCTAGTGAAGAGATATGAGCAAAATTTCAATCCCTAAAATTTCCTCTGACATCATCTTATTTATAGAACAGAATGTGTTAAGATGGGGTTTTAATTGTTGAATTAACCTTTCTGTAATACAGTGAAAAGGGATGAGTCAAATGTAAGTAGTCCTTTTGAATAGCAACTTGAAATTAAAATGTTATGGCAGCAATTCTTTTGTAGAATTTAGGTTCAGTTGTCAATGACCTGGATATTGATTTTATCTTTGGTGTGCAAGAAAATTTCTCTCCAGATCTTCACTGATTTTTCATTTTGGATAATTTATGACATATTCCTTTTGACAATACTTACTCTCATCTTTCTTTTTTTCCCCTTACTAGTTCCAGTATACTGCAATATGTTAAAAATGGGATATAACCATAAATGACTTCAGCATTTTCAGTAGTCTTAGTATTTTGCCCAAACTGGCTTGTTTGACACCTTTGTTCAAGTTTTCTGAATTTGCTGTCTTGCTAAATAATCCAGATGTTCAGAAGCCAGTTTAAGAAGAGCTGTATCCATTTAATGGAAGCATGCAAAGATCCAGAACACTGGAAAGCAGCAGAAGTTCTCCTGATTTTGTCTACTGTCTATATTTATCGCTGTTCATTCGTCTATGTGCCTTCCCTCCCACCCCAGCTGCCACCATGCAGATGGCATTCCCAGCAAAATAAACAGTTCGGATTCAGTACACTATTTGTTGTCTGGAAATGTTAGCAGATGATAGGGAGAGAGGAGAGCTAACTCTACATTTTTCAGGTCAAGTTTTGCCCTGAATTCTACTCAGTCACTGCAGAGAGGTCCTAGGGATTGCCGGGGCGGGGGGAGGGAGGGAGAAAGAGTTTGATACTGTGCATATAGTGACCTTTGATACATTCTGAGGCTTGCTGCATTTAAGTTTCCATACGATGCAGTTATTTACTTCTATCTCTAGAACAGCTTTAATTTATTAAAGGGCTGAAAAAATAGGTTTTGTTTGCCCTAGAAACCAAGTGAAAACAATGAGGAAGAAGAAGGCATCCCTTCTTTGTTAGTTACTCTTAAACCTAGACACAAAAAGTGGAACATTTGCAGTGTCTATGAACAGATGTCTGATGACAAGCAAACAAAACAATTATTCTTAAGTAATGATTTATTTCTGGTTTATTTTTTAAATGCCTTATATTCAGCCCTTTCATATTAGTCATTTCTATACGCTTTTAGCATTGTTTGCTGGCCCGAATGTTACTGAGAAAAATATGACGGTCCGGGGTTTGATACAAGAATAAAGAGAGAGATGGTAACTTTTTAGGCTAAAGCATAATGTAGCCACAGGTGTCCATCATTTGCCTTCAGGAATTCAACTTTCCGATGCCATTAAATGTGCTAAACGTTCAATTGGGGGGGCTGAAATCTCCAAAACTATTGTGTGCCTCAGAGTGAAAAGTTTCAGATAAAATTATTTCATTGAACAAGGCTAAGGGAAAAGGTTGCTGATTTTGGCATCTTAAAAATATTTTTGCAACTGTTTTGCTGAGGAGCTGTAGTACCTCCATGTGTTGCAACACGGACTTGATATTCGGCACATCTGACAGCAGGAGTTTTTTTGGCTGCCTTGTGAATATTCATTCAAAATACCACTCGGAGTACAAGCTTCTGAAAAATACCCATTCATAAACACACGGAAGAGTTTTTCCTGCCCAGCTGCGGCAGGGTCACTGAGGCACCCAGTCTGGGAGCAGAGACAGATGTCCTTTTCAGTGACTCGAGTAGAGCACTTTAAGCAGGTATTGGCCCATCTGCTTGGTGCCGCTCCCGTATCTTAGATGCTGTGGCTGATTATCTGAACGCTCCAGCTCTATTCCAGTGAAAATTCGGGGAAGCGGTGCCACTCACTGACAATGCCATCTTAACAGCCCCCAGCTGCTCATTCCCAGCCTATGACCTCCTTCAGTTGTTCTTCTAAAGTTGCGTATGGGGCCTTGCAACAACCTGGATCCAAACCCTGCCCTCCCACATCCCCCAGAAATGCTCTGATTATTCTTAATCTGAACCGACCCTCACAACCAGTTCCATTCAAGGATGACTGCAGCTAGATTTGCTAGAGGACAACTAACCGTCTGTGCCCTGCCATCAGGGAGGTGGTCTTTCCCAGGCACTGAATTTTCCTCTTGGCTTTTTATGTGCGGGTGTCATAAGGAGACCCAACTGCTTTCGTACACGGCTCTGCAGTCAGGAGAGCAACGGGAGCAGCTGAGGGCTGGCATCCCCCCCTGCAGAAGGCAGACAGCTGCGGCCAGTAATCCCCTGAACTGCCACTGTAAGGTTTGATAAAGCTCCGCTGGCAGAGAACTTCATGCTCTATGCTTTTCTACCACCTTAAAAGGTAGCTAAGTCTTAATAAGGCTTATGTATAAAGTCGAAGTCTCTGCTGGTGCCATGAGCACTTCATTATGCCCAGGAAATGTAGTAACATTTCTATTTCATGCCACACGCACCCTTCTTTGCTGAGCAGGAGGGAAACTTTCTCAAACCGGTTGGGTAAAATCCCCTGAATTAGAACCAGAAAACACAGGACTATGGGACTATATAATCAATCAGCTTTGTAATGATAGTCCATAGATCTCCTCTTGTCACCTGGACAAGTCACTTACAAACGCACATCTGTGTAACTGGAAATTAGTTGAACTTGAAAAAGACAGGTTTTCTGAAAGCGGTGTAAAGGAACTTCACAGTCTTTGTGCACTATAAAGAATTTCCGTGTGGAAACAAGTTTGGAGCACTGGTGCTGGTGTTGTTTTCCACGTGTAGTCCACGGATCCTGGAGGTCTATGAGCTTTTTATAAGAGGTCTGTGAAAATTTACCTATGAAGAGTCAGAGCGCTTTGGTTTGTTACGTAAAACTTGGCACTTCCACTGGGAAGAAAACTAGGAGTCTGCAGACTGGTATAGACTGAAAGACACTGATTTGGTGAAGTATACATCTGTGCTGTAGATGACTGCATGCTAATTTCCCATGCAGACAAGCATGTGTGTTTGGCTGTGATGGTTTTACTCATCTCATGGGTTCTCAAGTTGGTTTCTCTGTGACCTGAATTCTTGGGATGGCAATAAAACAAAATTCTGGGTGAATGTAAGTAGTGTGACAAAGCTTGTAAGCAGTTCTGGAGCAATCTGTGGATTAGGCGAATAGATGGTGTTTAAATAGATATATAAAGTGAAAAAAAATGAAAGATGATTAAAAAAAAAAGCAAGCTCTGTTTCTTTCTCCTGTTTAATTAAATTTTAAGACCTCCCTTTTTAAGCAACATATGGGACACAGATTTCCTAGTCATCTGGGGATCAGTTAGATACGTGTCTGCGTGTTATTCAAGTTCCAGCTGATTAAGCCATTGCATATACCAGAAGTTTCCTGTGATATTTGTATGGACTACCATGGACAGCAAAGCCAGCTTGGAGCTTATTGACAAAATTATTTCCATCCAAAAATGCCTGTATTTGTCTAAGCCAAAATTTTGTAGGAAATAGGTCAAATCAGATTTCAACGTCCTGAAAAATTAAATTTGGAAAACCACGATTTTGATACTTCAAATTAAAGATTTTGGTTTTCTGTAAAATGACTTCTAGTTAGAAAACATAAGCTAATTCTAGTGTAATCCGAATGTTTTTAAATCACCTAAATAAAATATTTCTGTTGAAATTTTCAACATTATTATTAATTTTAATTCATAAACTTTGTCAAGTTTTTCAATTTTTTTGGTCACAGTTCAAGAGAGTTTTCTACAAGATGGGAAAGAGTCCAAATCCAGTCCTAGTTCAGTCCGTTATATAGTAGAGATCTCAAAGCAAAACTCAGTAGAAGAGAATGAAGCATCCCCAGAAAAAAAACAAATGAGGAATTGTTGTTCTACTTTCCCTTCGCATCTGCTCCCTAGCCTTTAATCATTCATTAGCAGCTATAGTTCTGGTACGATTCTTATGAGGTATCTATTCCAACAAGTAAAGCATAATGGTAATGAATAATTGGGATCCATTATTTTAGCTACTGTTCCTGATTCTGTTTAATGACTAAATGAATATGAAATGTTTTCTCTTCCTTCTAGCAGGGCTATTTAATTTAGATATACTATAGATAAATGCTTACAGAAGTCATTCCTTAAAACTTGTAACAACAGGAAACTTTTGCATGTTTATATATCTCTTTCATACAATACTGAAATACCTTTTGTGTTTTTTTCAAGGTTACACAGAAAGCAACCCAGTATGTTAACTATGGTTCATTAGGGTTACAATGGAAAAATTCTCTCTAGTTGTATGTCCTGAAAAAAAATACTGGTTTACTTCAAGTTATGATGTCTGCTAAATGACTACAATTCTGCTTCCATAGTTGAAAATGCAAAAATTATTTGCATTTTATTTCAAAGCAAAACTTTTCCTACCAATTATAAAGTTGAAATTACTTTATGCAGTTATTTGACGTAGAAATTAAAATGAAGGAAAATTTAGGTGGAGAACTGGAAGTGAGTTATTTAAGTCTCAGGGGTTTCACTGGGAAGAAATGTAGAAAAAGCATTTATGGTCAGGGATATTTTCTGGAGTGTATGGGAAAAAGGGAACAGAAGGTTTCTGTCCTTCTTGGGAAAGCACGGTGAGAATTTTTGCTAGCAGAAGTTGAAAGAAACAGAAATATCGGGGTTGAGATTAACAAGATAACTGAATTTGGCCAAGAAATTCATACAGATGTTGTAAATCCTTGGAGAAACTGAGAATGATAATTAGAGGATGAATTTCTTAGGGGACTCTAAAATTGCAATGGGCCTGAGGTCTGGTTACTTCAAAGCAAATAATGAATCTCATGAGAACATCCTGTCACTGGAGCAGTTTGTCAGGTGGAAGAACCTCTGAAGGTACTTGAGAGGGAAAGTCACCAGATAGCAGGTCAGTCCTATCTTTGCTGTTGGCTGAGACAATGTTATGATGACAGTCAATTTAGAAAACATCTGGATTTAACTGTGAATAACTCTTCCAGCATTTCACTTAGGAGGGAGTTGACCACCGGTCTTTACAATGTTCATTCATAGGTGCTGGTAGTGGGAGAAGCTCCTCCCTTCCTAGCTTAGGTTCAGAGAGGCTTTGGGTTACTTCAGCCCCAAAATAGTGGGGGTTGGATAGCGTACTGCTAGCCATGAATACGAGAGCTACAGATCCCACAGCTGCGCTGGCTGAATTTATTGCTTTATAGTGTGGGTCTTAGGAGGCCCCCTTTGAGCTAAGGGCTGCAGGAAAGGGAAACTGCAGGCTCTGTACCACTGCTGCTCTCTTCTCCTTCCCTTCTGCTGGTAGAGTTTGGTGTACGAGAATCTCAGTAAATGGTCAGTTAACAGTCTCGTGTGCAATGAGCTCGTTGAAAACTGCAATTTTGTCAAGGCTGGATTTACCACTTTGCTGTGTCAGACAACATGGTACACGCTGGGCAGATCCTCAGCTGCTGCGACTTGTCATAGTTCTGTGGAAGTTGGTGAACCCTGAGCAATTCGTACTACGTGAGGATTTCACTTATAGAACAAATATGAAAGAACATTTTATATTCAATAATTTTTCATGACAGAGGACTGACATGACCAAGACCACTTGTAGATGGGTTATGTAGCTATGGGATTATTTCAGTTAGATTTTTTTTTTAAAGAGAGATAATGGAAAGTTTCTATGATTTTTGCACTTCTGTATATTAATATACGCTTCATTTTCTATGCATACTTATTCATCCACTTGCAGAACTATCTTTTTTTTTTTAATTGTGTTGATATAGATTTGATCTGAGAATTAAGCTTCTTTCAGTTTACGGACACATTGCAATTTTCTTGTCATTTCATCTGCTGGGAGGAAGAGAGTATTTTTTTCTTTTACAGTGATGAAGAATTATTTTCTGTCATCTTATGTGTGGTGCCACTTTTTACTTTAAGAGTTAAAGGCTATATGCAAGTTTAATTCTGCTTTATCTTTTCTTTACATTACTTGATGTTCCTGCTCTCTTCGTTACCTCCTCCTAGTATTTTCAGTCTTAATTCTGTTTGAGTCCTTTATCTGACTCCTGTTCAGGTTGACTCGAACCCACAGAAGACCCTCCACAAACTGCAGGAGCTACTTAAAAGCAGGATGTAAGAAGGGCTGTCCCAGCTCAGGCTAAAAAAGATTAATCACACCCAGTATCCTGGCTCCAAAAGTGATGAAAAGTAGTGAAAAGCAGAGGGGGATTGCTGAAACTATAATAAAATGACAAGCATGTAGTGGTAGCTACCTGCCTTATATTCCCAGCTTCTACTGATATGACTTCCAAAGTCAGAGGTAGAGTCTTGCTATTTAATAGGTCCTGATGGATGAGTTTGTCTGAGACATCTTTAACTCATGTCAAATTCTGTAAATCACAACATTTTGTGGCAAGGAAATTCAAAGTTACCAACATGCTATATGAGTAAATACTTTTGGGTTTATTTGTTTTGAATCAACCAATGCTTTGATGCATCCTTATTCACTGCCTTTCATGATACAAAAACTTCAATTCCCTCTTTGACCTGTCTTTGCTACTCCTGAGTTTAGAGACCTCTCCTCTTTATCTTCCCTTCAAGATGCTGGGAAGTATCTTCCTCTTGGGGTTGTCACTTTTGATAAGTCTTTTACAAGCTTCCACTTTCTTTTTCTTAAACTTGATCACTACCATAGTAGATTTCTTGTTTGTTTGTTTGTTTTTTTATTGCTCATGTATGCATAATAAATCTAATTTCATTACAGTTACTGTTAATGTAGCTGTTTGATACAGGACTCAAATGATAGGTCAGATGGCTTTCTTAGCCTGCTTCAAATACTATGGCTGTGGATGGGTTTTTTTTCCCAATTATTTTTTCCTTCCATTTAAGGTGATGTGATTGTCTATGTTTTTCAAGTTGTTCTGAGCTAAGTTTAAAAATGGACAGTGTTACTTTTTCTCTTAATGCATCAGCTTTGTTTGTTGGTGTAATTGTCATGATTTACAATATTTGCTTTTTCTAAGATAAGGGGAAGTTGTTCATGTTCTTCCACGCAGCTAGCAGCTGGCGAGTGGCAGTAACCTAACCCGCAGGGCAGAGACTAGCGCATGGCCCGGCGATGCCCCCGCCGCTGCCGTGTTGTGTGCTGCGCGGGACGACGTTGGATGGGGCGCTGAGCTGCCCGCTGCAGTATTTTGGAGCAGGAGCATAGGAACGCCAGCCTTTCAGAGGGGCCGGGGTTTACAGTTTCCCTCTGACCACACTCTGGGACAAGAACCATCCAGAACTCCTTTGTGAAACAGCAGGACACATAATAATGACCTAGAGACAGGTGGGAACTGGGCAGGCCATTGCATGAGGCATGCTAACAGCAAAAAGCCAAATTCAGGGAAGTAACTTGTGAGAGTGCTACCAAAATGTGTTTGTCGTTTCAAAATATATTTCCCCAGTGCTTTTGCACTTGATCAATAGACTTACCTTACCGGAAATGTGCCCCGAAAGGCTCTGGCAGTTCAGCAGGCAAGAAAATTTCAGCCAAAGATACGTACTTGTAGCTGTGTCTGCAGCGATGAGAGCTAGCCTGACGGAGAGGAAAAGGCAGTGAATTATTATATGCTTCTGGAGGAAATTAAAACTTGAAAAAATACTTTTTTTTCTAAATTCACATACTGGAGATGCCAGGGGAAACGTATTTAAAAGCAAACTTTCATCCCTGGTATAATTACGATATCATTAGTGTGGTTGTTGGGCTGGGCCCTGCTAACAAAATGTGCCATCTATTTGTCAGCTTTTACATCAAGCTGTTACAGTAGGAGTAAGTAGGCAAAATGCAGGAACAGTCCCCATTTTCCTTGGAATCTGCCCTACGCTATCAAGTACAAGTAGAGGGCTATAAAGGAGCCGTTACGGTGTTCACTGAACTGCCTAAGACAGGTTTGATGGACGGGAGGGCTCAATTCTGTTTTGGGGCAGTACGAGGTTATACCGTCCCCCTTATGAAGCATACTGGGAAGGTCACAAGCACCATCAACCTCAGAGCATTTAAGACAGTAGTATAATTACAGTAATGCATAAATGAATTAAATTCTTGCTTTAAAAGACTTCCTTGTCTTCCCCCATGCTCCATTTTGATGAAAGAGGCTTTACATCTAGACAAGCAAAGACTTGAAACCTAGCTTTATCCTGATCCATTTGATTGTCTTGCCCCTTGAGAACCTTAAGAAATCCTTGAAACCTTCAAGGTATCCAAACAAATTGTTTCAGAATCAAGATTTCTTTTTTTTCCTTTTAAGTCTACAGTGTCGAGCTGTCCCGGAACACATTTAGCTTAAAAGTGAAAATAATATTGACGTTACAGGCACCACAGGGAGGCTGTTAATCCTCTGCCAAGGTGGGATCCAATACACCCGTAACCACTCAGGCTTTAGGTTACCTGGAAATTGAGAAAGACATTCTTAAATATTCTTAAACACGATGAAAACACCCTTTCTGTTTCAGCAGAAATTGAAGCTTGCAGTCAGAGATTGAGCCGGAGGGAGAACATTCCTTGTGCGTGTTTTAAATGGGATATTCGCAGTGCAGGAGGTGTATCTGGCTAAGCCTAGAGCTTTAGGTCATGCCTTTTTGCCTCTTAGCAATGCCAGTGTCCCTGTCTCCTGCCGGAGGCCATCCCTCCTCATTTGCTGATCCTTGTCCAGTCTGCCTCATGAGATGAGGACCAAAGGCACATGAGTGAGAGCCCCGTCTTTTGAGGTATTTTGCATCTTTAGCTCCCAGTGACATCAAACTAAAATGCATGTATATATCTGCTTTAGTGTCTTTTTTAGGACTTTCAAAGCACTTCTTCAGCAGCACAGTCCAGAGCACCTGCAATAGTTCATAGTCAGTAAGAGACTTAAGTTGCATTTAATAGCCTAAAACAGCTTTATTGCAACATTGCAGTGATACCATCCAAACTGAAGTCTTTATAAAGTGCAGTATTGTTTGCCAGACTGATGTTAACATGCATGATTTAAATGATGACACAAGCAAAACTTCTGCTCTAAAATGGAGAAATTAAAGATACCAAAATATTATCTTTCCTCTTGCCAATGAGAAGAGCTGGCAAGATTGGTTTACTGAAAAAAAAACTTTGGCCAGCACACATAGGTTATCATTTTCACAGGCTTTCCCTCTAAAATACAGGATTAACAAAACATGCTATTTTTTTATTGCAAAACTGGAGTGTTTGTGTCTTTCATCTGGTCAAATTTAGCGTAAAAGTGAAAATAATATCGACGTTACAGGCACCATAGGGAGGCTGTTAATGTGGTAACAAAGGGCATTTGGCCAGTTAAAATAATAAAAGACTATACAGCTTTCCCAGTGATGGCTGAAGCCCAATTAGTACTTTCCAAGTAGAGCCACAATATTCCTTTCCAGATTATGTGGTTTGGCACGATTCAGAATGAGTAAACTTACTTTCCTACAAGGGAAAAATATAATTAACAGAAAAAACAAGGTCATGCAGTATTATGTTTTAAGTAAGCAATAATACACCATGGGGTGTACGTTAAACAGTCAATATTCATACACCTTGGACAGGCTGAGGCAGAGGCAAAGCAATCGCTCAGCATACAAAAAGATACATATATTATCTTAATAAACCTATGTGCAAGAGTAAAATGCAAATGGCTATTTTAATTCCTCACTAGATGATTTTAAGGGAATGTGTATTCAACATCCGTGTGTATAGTACTCACACATACTACTTAAAAAGTACCGTTTCTGCTAGCATTTTATACTTTTTAAGTAATAAGTGCTTTTGCTATTTTCCTTTTGTTTCAGCACCTGGGTTTTTTTTGTGCTGCTACTAAAGGCAGAATGGTTTGAAGATTCTTTTTTTCTTAATTAAACTGATTAAATTCGTCAAAAGGACTTTCAACCTGGATACTCACACTGAAAGCCTCTAAGAGTCCATTCTTATTTATAGTAACCCACTTTCTGGGAGTGACACAAAGCTTGCAGAGGCTCAACAAAGCTGAAAATAGAGTAGCAGGATTGAAAGAAAGAAACGGCAACTTCCAATTTGGAGGTGGACTTGCAAGTGATTTGTAAGGGTAAGTTTTTTCTTCTTTCTTGCTTTTGATACTGTTTTTAAGATGAACAGACTGTTCAGCTGAAGCTCAGATGGGGGTGAAACACGTAACGCAAAAGAAAGCACGGTGAGCCAGGGCAAGCATATACTGTGGTAGCAAAATGAAAACAGCCCTGCTGAGACATCTGGTTATTGCTCTACTAGTGACACTGTTCATGAGAAAGCAGAGGGATATGCCAGGAGGAAGATGGAAAAAGAAGAAAAAGTAAAACTTCAAAAAACGTGGAACCACTCCCATCACCTGAAGCTCAGACCACACACCTGAAAGGGAGGAACCCACATCCAGCTCGAGCGCAGAGTATGAACATCCTTATCTCCCTTCCAACTCCACCATTTTGCAGATGTCTTATATACTTATATAGAGTGCTTGCAAGGGAGGCGTTGCTTATTTATTTCCTGTTTCTTTAATAATTACAGTAACCTATGATATTATAAACTTTCATGAGCTGGAGCATTTCCCCATAGCTCCTGCATTACTGCTGTTTGGCTCCCAGTTGGTAGAGTTTCCTTCGCTTCCCGGCTCCACCTGGGACTACTTGCTCTGTTAAGATCCTGAACAGCCTCCTAAACCAGCCCTGCCTATTGTAGTTCTGTGTGTGAAAAAGCAGGGAATGCGTAGGCAGTGGATGTGGGAGCATATTTGCGATCTGCTGTATCATTTCAATAGTCACGTACATGTGCCCTGCACAATACGCGCTCTGCCTTCTCTTCCGCTAGTCCACAAGCCAACGGCTAATCGCCTACAACACTCCCGTCACCTCCACAAGTTAAGATATGTCCTGGAACGCCTGATTTTAAGGAGTTACTTGAAAGACAGGAAAATCCTCACCAGCTACAGAGTTGTGCTAAGTATTAAACTACTTTGAAGCAGGAACAAATTGCCAAAAGCCTTATATTGTAGACTCTATTATTTTAAACCACTCCCATCTCAGACCGGAGGGGAAGCAGAAGCCAGCGCTGGGGCAAGGCGCAGGGGGGCTGTCCCACCAGCTGCCACGTGCCCACGTTATCCTGCGTGACATGGCAGTGTCCCTGCTGGTGCACAGCCCCTAATTTCCAGAGTGGAATTTTTTTCCACTTTTGTTCTTGAATCAACATGGCGCTCCTTACAACGTGAAATTGAAACTTATCACATCCTTCTGCTGTACATACACCTTAACCCTCTTCTCTTAAAACAGATTAATCTCACTGATGTTATAATACTACGTAGCTAATTAGGTGGTCTTACAGATTTGTGTGACTTGAGTGTTTAAAGAAAAGGAAATAGTGTAAAAATATGGAGAAGATGACCAAAGATTGGTATGCCTAAACACAACTTTTTCTCTAGGTCTCCATACTAATAAATCTTCTTTTAGGAAACAACAGATCTATATCACCCTGCGTCAGAGCTTCAAGAAATCTAATCAAAAGAAACCCAACACAAGAAATGGAGAGAAAATAACTGAGGAAAAAAACACTCTCCATTGTACATAGAAAATATTTTCTGAATGCTTCTTCACGTAGACGCCGAACAGCATTTTATATTAACTTATTGATGAGGCCAGCTTCTCATAGAAACATAGTTTTTCTTAGCTTGGAAAAATGTTATTGATTTTCCTTTTACAATGGCACCAGAAGGTACTGCACAAAAGGAAAAGTAATTATTTTATATCAAGAGAATAATGCAAACGTTTCCCGTCTAAATAACTGCTGAAGGGTGATTCCCTGCTCTTCACTGACCATCCGCCAACCTGTTTTAAACAATAACAGATAACGACATTTTCTGTATTTCTGTACTAATGGCAAAATTACACTGTGTAAAAGAACATCTTGTCAAAGTATACCACGTTTACCTGCAAAAGCCACTATACTTGCATGCAGCAACTGTATTTTATTTCTCCTCTATATATGTTCCTGCAATGCTTTCATCACCCCTGTGGTTCTACCTGTCCTCCAGCAGTATATTAAGCAATGTGACTACTATCTGTCATGTGTAATTTAATTCTTTCTTAATTAGCCTAAGACTTCTACCAGATGAAAATCAGTAGGATAGTATTACCATCCACTACATGTTTTACTTTCTGTGACATGTTTCATTTTGTAAGGTACTTTGCAAATCCCTTTCCTTTAGCAACATAATCGGTCTATCATTTTCTAAAGAGATGAGAGTAATGACAAAGCTTTGTCCCAGTTTGACAAATACTGTTACTAACTACAACTAGCAAAACAGAAAGAGGCAAGTTAGGGGAAAGAACCGCTTTAAAATTAATCTTGTCAAGTCACAACGATCATTTGGTTGCATCCCGCTGCAGTGCTGTCCGGCAAGTTTCTGATGTCTGAACTTGTCTCAACTATTTCTAAAAAGATAGTGAATTATGGGTCAAGAGAAAGAAACTCTTCTGACAGAAATATCCATTCATTTACTTTTTGAAGCCACTATTTGCATATGCCAGGTTTACTTAAGTCACAGATCTTGGGATTTGTAAAATCAAAGCCTTCCAAACTCAGCTTAACGAAATAAAAAATATCAAGACTTCTTCCTCCTTTGATGAAAGTCATTATGTTACCACTGAAAGACGTTCAAAGCTTACCTGCTTAGTATACTGGTCAGTAGTCCACAGTATCAGTTCCACAGGGATGCCCTAAACAGAATACAGCATACTAAACATTACTCATAATGCAGCAAGAAGTTAATATGTTCAATTCACCACTTCAACATCAAAGAAGGTATTATATAGCAACAGTCAAGGAGGGCACGTTAAATAAAACTACCTTTTAATAACTTAAGAAAATAATCCTGAATAGATACTGATTCCCCTCCCAATAAGCAGATTCCCATCACAGTTAAAACTGACAAAAAGATTTATCAAGAATTCTATAAAGCCGCATGCCTTAGCAGATAACTCTCTTGAATAAATTTTCTTATTCCAGCACTCTTATGCAAAATAAAATTAAAAAATCACATGATTTTTAAAAGATTAATCTTTCTCCCTCTAAAAAAAAATCCCTCAAAAAGCTAGTTCATCTTTCTAATAAAGGGTGAAGCTCTTGCTAGTAGGTGTGGGAGTACAGTTGTCTTCTGCTATCTATAATTATACAACTTAAGGTATTTTATAAATTGCTGGCTTCCATGACAAAATAAAGAAATTAAAATCCCTTCTTAAAGGATTCGAAGTTTCCAAATTCCTAGCTCATGGAACTTGCAGTCCAAAATCATTAAGATGCTTCTGAAAATCTCAGTGTCTTTTGAAACCTAATAGGTGCATATGTATTCTTCATTCCAAAGTGTATGGCCCTTAAGATGGAACCTTTACAACCAGGTAGTATCAAAGCATTTTTACTGTGAACTCCAGAAGTATTGATGTAATCATAGAATCATAGAATCATAGAATGGTTTAGGTTGGAAAGGACCTTGAAGATCATTGAGTTCCAACTCCCCTGCCATAGGCAGGGACACCTCCCACTAGACCAGGTTGCCCAAGGCCACGTGAAACGCTCATATAAAGAAAATATTGCACTGCTACTTCAAAGATACAGACCCTGTAAAGCCTCAAGTCCTTAATTGTTATGCTAACTTTAAAAAATAAGCAAAATCAAGTAAAAAGGCAGCTCTGTAATGGTGTGATTTCTAGGAAATGGCTTATGAATGACACTACCACTACAGAGCACTCTAATATAGAGATTCTCCAAATTAATTTGCTTTAGATGCCACCATTGATTTCTTTTTTATTTCTGTGGTAGAAGCAGTGGCTGCCAGCTGCATGTGAGCTTCAGGTACACGCCAGAAAAGATAGTCTGCAGGCAATCCAGAAGCCTTTAGCCCAGCTGCTCTGTGGAGGAGGTGGTGGGCTGCATGTTCCCCCCCACACTCCTTTTGTGCCACCTTGAAAGATTCTGTAGGTGCCTTTTGGGAGCTCCTGCTCTAACGCATCCAAGAAACTTTTCCCCCAACTAAAATGCAATGTTCAAGCATCTATCAGCATACAAGACCAAAAAAGAATTTCCCAAGGCACTGTGCACACCATACCAGACTCAGACCATTACATTCTATCATATTACATTGAAGCACTTGTGAAAATGTCTTATTCCTTAATACATCGCACCTGGGGCTGTCAGTGTGCTGAGCACCTCCCTTTGTCTCCCACATTATTCCCTTTTATTTTTGGCATCAATTTATCCAAAACATTTGTTACCCTTGGAAAAAGCATATTAAAAAAAAAAATACTCCTAAACTTGGTCTGAAATGTGTAGTGTTGGCAGTGGAGACATGCACTTGAAAGTTAATAAAAAAAATCTGCTATAAACTAGGAGCAATATCAGTTGTAAACAACAGAAGAGATAGATCTAGGTATGCATATTAGCTGACTGAAGCGTTATTAAGTTGCCAGTGAGATACAACCATGAAAAAGCACATGCCATCCCAGGACAAACCAGTTAAAGTATTTCTTAGCAGAACAAAGGAAAATGTCTGCGCCATTGCTTAAGGCACCTGAGAGATCTCACACACATTTTTTTCATCATGTTCATGGAAGGTGAAACAGGTAAAGAAAAGAGCTGCCGAGATTACCAGAGAGAATTCATTTTCAGAGCGAAGCTGCAATTTTTTTTCTTGTTTAGTCTAGCAGAAACAAAAGCTGATACAGGAAATAATTATTCTCTAAAAACACAATAGGCTGGTAAACAGTAGGCAAGGAAAAGAACTATTTACTCTAGCAGACAATGTTGGCATGAGAACAAATGGGTGTAATCTGGCCATGAATAAATTTAGGCTGGAAATTAGAAGGTTTCTGACCATAAAAGTGGTGAGGTTGTAGAGCAGTTTTTTAATAAAAATGATGGGGACAAAAAAGTAACAACTCAAACTATTTAATGATGAGGATTGAGTTCATGGTAAATGCTACAGGCACTATTCCCTGTGTAAATAAAGGGCTGCATTTTGACCATCCAGGAGTATCCAGCATTATGTTTGCCTATTTTCTGAAAGCATAGGGTAAAAAAAAAAAAAAAAAAAAAAAAATTGAAATTAAATCATATTTATGCATACAGTGTTAGAAATATTGCTTAAGCAAGTGCCATCCATATGTAAATGATCTCCGTAATTAAGTTTGTGCTTTGCAACAAGAAAACAATTTAACTTGATAAATAGGTATCACATTGTACTTCAGTGGTTGGAAGCTAATTCTTTCTAAGGGAAAGATGCAATTTGTCACATGCTAATTTTCTTGGGCTTTATAGTGTATCTTTCTACTCCTTTTATTTTGCCTTGTTGTCTTCTCTTAGTCTTTAAAGTTCTAGACAACAGTTTTATCGGGGTGTGTGGACAGCTATGGGAGACAGCTGGAAAATTATATCTGCCTATTTATTTATACCAGTCCGGCCAAATTTGGCTACCGAGTTCCTCAGATGAGCAAACAGTATTGTCTGTCTAAAACGGGATTAGGAAAACCAAAAAAACTGATGATCACCATGGAAAGATGGAATCTGAATATCAGAAAGAAGGAAGCAAACATCAAATAAACATATTTGAGTTAGAAGAATAACCTAAAATTCAGGAAGAGTGTCCAAAGAAAATAAGGAAAATGTTATGAAACTAATTTCCACAAACACAGAAAGAATTTGCTGAGAGTGCAGTCAGGAGTTTAGCCTAGAGACCCAACATTGAAACACTTCTTAAGTTTTTCTTGTGCAGCCTCTGATGCCTGTAATAGTCTCACTGTTAATAACTAATAAACATGGTTCACCCAACACTGTAGTGGCTCTTGAAATTCAGATCTGTGGTATACCACTATGCCATTTGAAGAATAACAATTATTTAAAAACTAAACTACATTCTCTCATCAGCAAAGCCAAGCAGCAGAGAGAAAACCAAAACGTTACAAAGGCAAAATAGAAACAAGTGACAGGACCCTGTTGAAAACAAAGTGCAGTGGTTGCACATGCGTAGTTTAAAGTCGTGTTAAAAATTCTTATTTGCAAGTGTATGTGCACACATATGTATATAATTATAAATGTATTTTTTATCATAAATTATTTAGCATTTATATTCTTTGTAAACCCACTTACAAAAGATTTATTGCGGAAGAAACTATATTATCAACTGAAGTTTGCATAGCTTATAGCTGGTACTTGCTCATCAAATATTGTGATAATATGTCAAAACATAATAATATATGAGAAATCACCTAGGTAAGTGTACTTGACCAGATACTGGAGGAATCTGGCTGTACCACGTAGAGGAAAAGGGCGCATCCGGCTTCCCCATCTTGCCCATCAAGGAGAAGCACCATTATGTGGGCCGGCTGTAACAGACCTCACTCCATTTGCTGAAAAAATATAATAGTCCGAATGGCCACTGAACCAAATACGAGAAATTTAGACAAACAAGCAAACATAGCCATTCCCATATTTTTCCAGTTTTGTTGCTGACCAAAATCAAGTTATGCAAAGATGTAGTTAAAATGATGAAAAATAGTCAAAACTCAATTTTCGGTTCACTTCAATACACTTTTGTATGAAACTGTTTTTTCTCTTCTTCCTTTTTAACCCCTTCTTACTTGTAGTTACTAGCGACTGCCTTCGGTAGCTTTTGCAACTAACAGCTAACTGTAGCTACAAGCCTGAAGGCCTTAATAAGTTTTTGATAATGGAAGGAGCTCACATCATTAATAATGCGGTTTCAAATTCTTTGCATCTGAAATTGCTGCTGCGATACTAGCCATGACTTGCATAGGGAAGAGTGTGGCCAGTAGGTCGAAGGAGGTCATTCTCCCCCTCTACTCTGCACTGGTGAGGCCACAACTGGAATACTGTGTCCAATTTTGGGCTCCCCAGTTCAAGAGGGACAGGGAACTGCTGGAGCGAGTCCAGCGAAGGGCAACTAAGATGATTAAGGGCTTGGAGCATCTCCCTTATGAGGAAAGGCTGAGAGAGCTGGGACTCTTTAGCCTGGAGAAGAGAAGGCTGAGGGGAGAGCTTATTATGGCGTACAAGTATCTAAAGGGTGGGTTGAAGGAGGATGGAGCCAGGCTCTTTTCGATGGTTCCAAGTAACAGGACGAGGGGCAATGGGCACAAGTTAGAACACAGGAAGTTCCGTTCAAATACACGGAAACAGTTCTTTACGGTGAGGGTGACAGAGCACTGGCACAGGCTGCCCAGGGAGGTTGTGGAGTCCCCTTCTCTGGAGATTTTCAAGACCCGCCTGGATGCAGTCCTGAGTAATGTGCTCTGGGCAATCCTGCTTTAGCAGGGGAGTTGGACTAGATGGTCTCTAGAGGTCCCTTCCAACTCTGAAAATTCCCTGATTCTGTGATTCTGTGATATGAAACTTATGACACAGGTGCCAATTTTCATTTTTTTTTCCCCTTTTTTACTTCTGCTTGTGAGTACAAGTGAGTTTTTTAATAGTGTTATGGTCCGGTTTAGAAGGACACATTTCTGCTGAGGAACTGGTATTTCTCCCTGTATGTAGCTCCCAGGAGGACACCATGACTTGTCTGTTGAACAAGTGACAAGGGACTGCTGAGGAATGTGTTTCCCCTCTGTGAAGTCTGGTCTGCCCATCCCAATAGCACCCAGTCAGCAGGTGGGACTTCGTAAAGTTTTACTATCGCTTGTAAATGAATAGCTCTTGATTTAGCTTTTGAAAGCGAAAGTACAATTTCCAGGGTGGAGAAACAAAGAAAAGCTACTCTACATGCCAGGTCATTGTGTGTTTCTGAAGGTTGTGCGCGATGAGAATGCAGCTACAACATGGGTAGAAATTTAACACGTTGGGTACAGCCAGTGCTCAGTGGAGCTCGGGTAGATGAAAGCAAAGGTGTCTCTCAGTTAAGTTTTACACCTTTGCTGATGGTGAAGAGGTCGTGAACAGAAACCAGAAGATCGGCAGGGATTCGAAGAGGTGATTTGGCTTATACTAGGTAGAGTACCCTGCCGAGGATTATTCTTAACAAGCAATGAAGGCGACCAGATTTTAGTCCCATCCCTTTTAATTTCTGCCTCATGTCTCAGTCCTGCACCCCATGCTCCGCTCCTAGCGTTCTCTACTATAGATAGATTTTATCTACATTTATAATCTCTTGGATTTACTTAAGACCTTTTCATATCCCTGCTGTGATGCAAAAGGAGAGGCAAGATCCAAACTTATGCCTCAGGTAGTTTTCCATGAAAGGATTCATGATTTAACTAGCAAACTGAGCCTCAAAGACTGAAATTAGTCAGTAGCAAGGCTCTAGTGGTCATCAACATTGAAAATAGCATGAAAAAGAGGCAATAACTCATGATTTCTGATTTATCTTTGTGTCAGACTACTTTGAATTTCTGGCAGGTCCTTCTTCTGTCTCTACCATTTGGATGTGCTGATTTTTGAAGTGAGTTTTCCCAATAGACTAGATTTTAACCCAACAGGAAAATTTAGTATTTGAGAAGCTATTAAATACAGTTTCAATAGCCTCTGTAGTGTCTATATAGGTTAATTGTAAGAAAACTGAATAAACCTATTTGAGAGCAGGGAAGAGTATTAAATGAAAGTACTTTGCAAATGGCAATAAATCCTTAAAAATGGGGAAAAGAGTAAATGTATCATACTATTAAGAAACTCGGTGACATCACTTCTAAAATAACTAAATATTTGTCCATCATCAATGAAAATTGCATTCCTAATTGTGCAAAAGCCACCATGTTCCTTCATCTAACTTCATTTTCAGCTCACTCATTTAAATAGTTTCCTCATGCTGATACAGCAATATTGACTAAACCTGTATTGTGAAGGAAATTAAATGAGCTCAGAACCCCGATGCAGTACATCATCACATTTAAAAAACAAATAAACAAAAAAACACCCCAAACCAAACAAGAAACCAGCCCAACATTTCCAGTTATAATAATTAAAAAAACCCAAACACACGTAGTAGGAATATCCACGAATTCTTATGGTCTAAATTGTACATCTGTGTAAACCAACCAGTTTGGCTACTTATGATACTCCAGGATACATTAGTTTATTTTCTAGATTTTATTATTTCAAATCTGTCTCTTAAAAATGCAGTGTTCTGTCTGCGGGTAATGAAAATGAGCAACTTACTGCGAGTTGTTTAAATGAAAATCCAGAAGCTTCTCTGTCTACGTGGTAGGTTGTTACATGAGCATAAAAGATCTGTTTGCATTATACTTAAGTGACCGCTGATAAATATACAGAATATTTCTAGAAGTCACTCCAACCCAGGCCTGGTAAGTTCTTAATCTTTGTAGAAGACACAAGGAGCTTTAAAAACTGGTGCTGGCAAGATGGGAATCTGTTCAAAACTTATATGCAAATTAAATTACATTCTGCTACATGTAAATTTATGAATGCTCCAAAAGTGTTTGGTTAGGTTTACTATTATTATCATTATTATTATTATTATTATTATTATTATTATTATTATTATTATTAAAATCTTTAATTTTTCTAACACCTAATCAGGGCCTGAAACCACAGTTATTTTTCTGGGGGGAGGGGGAGTCAAACTTTCTTTTAAATGGAATTATCAATTCCTCACTACAAGTACATTTGCATTTTTTTATACAAATAGTTTATAGCTTTTTTTTTTGTCTGTGTTTTCTAAAAATTATCTTCTCTGAATATCTCAAAATGGCACATTGCTTTCTCAAACGGTGACTGTTCTTCAGTCGCATAAAAATCAACTCCAAACTGTAGATCTTTTGTTTTCCCTTCATACAGTGCTTTACACAATGACATTGGTTTTTCTTGATAGGTATTGTGACTAAATATATAGTAATGCAAATATTTCCAGTCTATTTTTATCAATGTGCAGAAATTGTGGAAGAATGTGGACTACTCATCTACAGAGAAGATAAATTATCTGTTCAGAAGTATATAGCTGCCAAAAGTCGCTGGACCATTGCTGTAGTGGAAGATGAAAGAACCTCTCCCAATACAGGAGGAAGGTTGGGATTTTTTCAGTACCAAATGAAGGCAGCATTGCAATGCTTTATAGATAAACATAAATTATTATTGTGGTTAGGTACCCAGTCTTTTTCACACTGTTATGATATCCCTTGACAACTATCTTTTATTTTTTTCCCTTGGCATTCCCAAAGTACCACCAAAACTTAAAATTCTTTGGAGTAGTCAATTTTATAACCTTAGTGTTATAGGTAGTGATTAAAATTCCCCCAAGTTATATATGCGTATGTTTCCCAAATACAAAATTGGGAAGTTCTTACTGCTCTTAAAGAAGCAATATGCATAATGAAGTCATTCTTTCCCCAAATATATGAACATATACACATAGAAATCCGCGTGTGGCATAGGCATAGGCAGTATATGCAGGTAAATCTTGTTAAAGCTTCTCATCACTTCTCATTTATATGACCCTGTTCTCTGATGCTCACCATCCTGCCAGGCTTTAACCATTCAGCTGGTATTTTCCACACAGGGCATTTGCATCAGAAGATTTTTTTCCTCCTTGTTTCTATTGTTGTTGTTATTAATAATTGTTATTATTCCATTGTTTGTAAGCTCTTGGCCGTATCCCTGTTTAAAAAGTCATGAGATGTTCTTGTGCGGGTGTGCCTTGGGGAGCTCAGCAGAGGTGGAGAAGGGGGAAGGAGGCATTCTCCCTGGGAGATGTACCTATTGCTCTCTCTGTGGAAATCCACCCACATTTGGGTGCTTGGAGCTGCCTACACTTTGAAGGACAGACTGGAACAATAAAGAACCAGCCTGATGCCAAGGAGCTGGAAACAAAAGCTCAACTGGAGGGCGGGAGGAGGAGTGTACAGTGGGACAGCAAAGGAAAGTCTATTTGGGGAGGATTAGGAGTGACTAGCCAAAGAGTGGGACCTAGTGTGGGAAGTGGTGGGGATGCAAAGCTGTTAGGAAAGGAGTGGGAAGCTCAGGGAAAGGTGGCTCGAGTGGGCACAGAGATCATGACAACAGGGTTGCTTTCCAAGATGGGAAGATGGTGGGACAAACAGAAGAACCAACAGCAGGGAGCACAAAACTTACTCTGTGCTCGAGACAAATTCTCAGTGAGCAGCAATTCAGTCTTTTTGTTCTCATTTCCTGAAGAGCCTGCTCGTAATTTACCACACGCAGCACTCATGATGGGAGCACTAATTTCCAGCAGGATTTTCCCCTAACACTTGTGTATTCATTGTCTGACTCACATTTGTTAATGAAATTATTTTCATAAAGTGTCCTATAAGGTAAAAGAATTGTGTTTAGAGAGTCTTATTTACAAAAATAAAATAAGACCCAGAGATTAAGGTCTGAATTATTGTCTAAATTGGAGCAAACAATCTGAAGCACCAGAAAGTTATGTTTTTTATTCGTTTACAGAGAAATCCATCCTATGCGTACTCCCATGGACCCGATACTGTTGCAAGACCTCAGTAACTGAGCAAGTCACACACAGCTGTCAGGCGTTAGGAAGATGAAGCGCATATCATTAAAAAGTTTGCTTTAAGTAATTGCTGAGCATCGAGTTCGGTGGTAGAGGAAAGGATACACTCCAACTCCTAAATATAATAAAACAATCATAGAATACCAAAAAAGCTGAAACTGCAAGCAATTCATAACCAGATCAAGCTCATCAGCTTGCCAAAGGCAGAGGCTGCCCCTCATGAAAAGGTAGGTGATAATTTTAGTACAGAAAAGATTTGAAGAAGATAGTTCCTTCTTAGAAAAGGAATTGCAATAATCCACGCTAATTCTATGCATGACGCAGGCCATGCTATGTCACTCAAAGGAAAGGCAAAAAAAAAACATTACCAAAAATGCCATTTAAAGTGGGATGTAGCTGCTTAAGCTAACATAAGATATATGGTCAACATAGATATTACAGGCACAATGCACGTGTAGCTCCATTTACATGCAATAAAAAGGCCTTGAAGCTGTTTTTGAAGAGTAATGCTGGGGATGTGTATATGTATATGAATAAACATTATTGTAGTGTATTGGATTATGAAAACTGTTTATCCTCAGTCACAATATTGATTGACAAGTTACGTTTTCTGGGTGACTTGGAGTTTCAATATGTGGTGCTCATGCTAGGTGTAAATATGATAAGTTTACAGAAGAGCTGCCCATGAAAACATAGAAACTAAAGATGTTCCTGCTCCACTTTAATTACTTTATAATGACATTTTTCCACTTGTGCTATAGTACAGGAGACAGTAGTAGTAGTAGTAGTATATAAATAGTAGTAGTATTAAAAGTACGTAGCATATAGCCTCCCATACTCAAGGTCCCCCCACCAACCAGGGAATTGCCTTAAGGAGCAGAGGATGTGGGACCTCATCAGTTCCCCATTCTCAGTGAAGCTTCTTATCATCACTTACTACCTGCAGACGTCAGAGGAGTGGCCAGTTGCTGTGACTGTTGTGCCATTGGAGACGGTGTTTGAATGAACATAGGAGGCAGAAGAAACAGAAACGAGTGAGTATGAGAAAAGGCTTTTCTATTGAAGGTTTTGCTGAGTATAAACAAGTATAATTAAACTGTACATTCACTTCTGCACAATCTCTGTGAAATGCTGAGTATAAATGAGCAGTTCAATGACAATCCTACAGTCTATAGTCTTTTTTTTTTTTTCCATTTGAACAGCGTTTCCCAATTTAGCGTTTTCCACAGGTGTTAATTCATTGTGTGTGCTAGGGTATGCATGACTAGCTATGGATGAGCTAGATTGTTCCAAGTATGCTTTTGGATACAATTCCCTGGTAAACTTTGAGAGAAGAGCTGGGGCAGAAATAGCATTAAATGTAGTTTTTTAAAAAATGCAAGTTTTCTGGCACAAATGGGGCCATGTTTTGAATTCCCACTCATTTTTAACTTTGTGTTCATTAAGACAAGTTCTAACACAATGAAGATTTTAACCTAATCTAGAAAACCCACAACAAGAAGCTCTGTTGGCATGAGACCTGGGAAACCCATTGACTCCACTACAGCTCCCGTTCCAGAATTCATTTCCCCCTTTCAGTCAGCCAGAAATCATTCCATTTTCAGTATGTTTGGTCAAGTTACAGTTGTGCAGCTAAAAGCACAGAGCAGGTGTACATTTATAGTCCTTAAAGAAATTGAACTGATACTGTGAAATGCAATGCAAATATTTCTAAAGTCAGAGGTGTTTTTTGATCATATCTATATAACATAAACTGAAATGGCAAAATTGTTTACCTCTATCACGTCCTGCAGTTATCACAAGGCGTCAAAAAGAGAGTAAGCCACTTAGGTATTTTAATTGTATCTATGAACCCATCTGGATTTTCTTCTTTAATTCTGAATTTCCGGCATTGAAATGGTTGGTTTGGAAATGTTGCTGTGATCCTTTCAAGTTACTTCAGCCTTACTTTCCTCCTAACATTTTTGTGTGGGGTTAATGGTGTGAAATTCATAGCAGCCAGAATCTAGAGGTACTTTATACATACATATCAATAATGCATTTCTCTACATTCTTAGGGGTTCATATTTCCATAGGCAGTTACAATTAATTCAAAGCAACTGTAAGGTGGAAAAAAACCCACCCCAAACCCACAACAAACCCTCCCACCCTCAGGGCTCTTGTCCAAATAGATGCAACCAGTACAAATCAGAACTTGTGTGTTTTATAGCAGCTGATAAGAATGCAGAATTGTCGGGCTAGTGAGTACAAATACTGTCAACAAAACTGCACTCAACAAGGTCCCTTCAATTTGCAAATAAACCTATCTTGAGTTGCTGGTTTCGGTGTATGTTTTAGCTCAGTCCATGTGTCCTGGTGAACAGAAAGCATCTTCTGTTCAACGTTATGTCAACTGTACTGGACTCTTAAAACAAGGGAGAAAAAAAACCAAGAACAACTTTCACAGGAAGGCTGTAATGGAAGGAGATTCATTAATCCATCTTTTATGTTGAAGGCACAGGGAGTCTTGCTATTAACTGCAGTGCTAGTAGAACAGACCCCAGTATGTTTTTCACCTGTGCAACTGCATCATGATCGCTGTCTAGCTGCAGATGAGGGCATCGGTCCATCAAATGCATAGAGGGAATTTTACTCAAGTGAATAATACTAATTGGGAACTCATGTAAAGAAGTTGTTTGGCCCTTATTTTGCCATTGCAGATTCATTTATAGACAGGTGTAACACAGTGAAAACATAAGCACAAAACCAAACTAATATATCTTGTAATATAATGTAGATTAACTCTTGAATCACTATGGCTAAAATTAGTGGCTTTATGTTAGAAATGTAATGTTGCACAGTGTGCCATCTGTTTTGGCACATACAGCTTAAACAGTTCACCTGATTAGCTATAGCCATATCAGAAAATACATTCATGATAAAGTTGACTGACTATATTTTAATGTTTTTTGTGAGATAATATTGTTCATATTTACTTCACGATCCTGTGGCCGAAAAGGATTCCCCCATTTGCATGTGTAATCAATCCTGCTGGATAGTGTGTGAAACACACACCAGGCAAAAGGCAGAGTTTGCTTCCTGAGGTTTTCAAACTTTTACGGAGCACTTTATAACAGGTTCACAGATAACCTCACCTCCTGAGGGCACTTTCATAACATCCTCTGGCAACTACTGCAGTGACTTACATGGAGAAACAGCATTAGGCCTGACCAGCATTGCACATTTTGAAATGTGAGGCCAGTATGGAGCAGTGGGAGAAAGCCAGTGGCACATTAAAAATTCAACAATACAAACATAGAGTAAGTTAGAGGACTCCAGAGGGGATCTGTATTAGGATTTGGATCGGGCCCTTAAATGAAATTGCCAAGAGCATTTAAATTCCGTATTAGATCTGCTCTGCAGTTGTTAACGAGGACACCTAGCACCCCGTGACCAGCCACTCTCTACAGATTGTTGTGACAGATAACACTGGTAAAAAACATCTGACTGCAAATACTCTACAGAATCAAAATGGTTAACAGACCACGATTTCAAAACAGTCTATGATACTAGAAGATTATGGTAGTAATAATGAGAATGTAAATGCTAGCAGGTATTTGTATGGTATTTCGCAAAACATTCACATTCCAGTTTGCATGATCCTTGCAGTATAGTAGTTATATCAGTATATGTTATATTTGTGTACACAAAACCATAGAACGCTCATCGTGAAATAGTTAAGCCAAAACACCTAATTGTCTTCAGAAAAGTTTGATATGAATCTCTTGATTTTATTACCACAATAACAGAATGTAGATTTTACACTTTCACCAGAGTTTCAGTCTTTGGTCTGTACAAGGATTTTTCTTTGTTAAGTTTTGAATACCATTTGAAAATGAAGAATATAAATATAGCACTGAATGGGCTAATTAATTCCAGATAGTGTAGTAACTTGAGAGTGTGTTGTCTAAGAAAAACAGTTTGCTAAATCGTGTTACTGAGCAATTTAAAATTCAAGATTTCTGTATAATCATATTTTGCACCCTTTCAAATTCCTTTGTTATCACAGCTCAAGCTGTAAAATCTTCTGCCTCTTCTACCTCTAGAGAACAGCCTCCACTCATATACAGGAAATTTAGAAGTACAGTAAATTGTGTTTTAAGAAGACAAAATATCTAAAATCCAAATGTTTCAAGAACATTATTACTTAGGTAGAAAAGACTCTTAATTAATACCATTAAAGAGTCAAAGCTGAATGCAAACCCAATCTTTAGATTATTTTTTTTGCGCAGCCTTTCTACAAGTGTATTTTGAATAAAAAGCCATATTTTAAATGTGCTTTCTTGTCCGGTTTTAACGTGAACAAATACTGCAACACTTAAATAGATGTCATGAGATCATGCTATATTATATAACTATGTGCTATAAACATGCATTTTCCCCAGAAGAAATACAACACAGGCATATAAATAAGAAGAAATACTGCTTACCTTCCTTCCTTAGAAAATATTCCCTGAAGGCACAGTAAATCTGGTTATAAAATGAAAAACAAGCCTGAAGTGTACAACTCGCATACAGACAGCAGATACAGTCGTCTCCATGAAGAATGCCTGTTTCTAGCCTTCTGTATATGTTTCTCACTTCTCCACGTTGTAGTTATGCTACAAGGACTTAAACTGTGCTTAAAATAGTATTCTGTACCATAGCTATAGGCACCAACACATTGCTTAGATGATACTTACTGTTCCAGAAGTCATGCATCATCCTATAGGAAATTTACACCTCCAAAACAGGGATTTGTTACAAGCGAGCAGATTGTGGCAAAACACTGCGCCTGGCTTGTCAGAAAAAGTTGTTACTTTCAGTGATCGGCACATATTCACAAAGCACACTATCTTTACATTTCTGTATGTGCATGCGTACCTACATACACGCTTCTACAGAAGGAGTCGCAGGCTGTCTCTCGCAGCCACATGCTAATTGCTGAACAGGGGAAAAAAATCTTGTTAGTGTTACACACGATCGCTTTTCTTGACCATGGCTTTTGCATACATTTTTCACGTAGTACGACCAAGACCGGTGGTGCTAGAAAGCCTTTATAACTCAGACATGAGTAATTATTCACATAAGGCACCGAACCCATTTTGGCTTCCCCTGCGAGAGCGCTGCTCCTGCAGCAGCAGTGCAGGGTCTCTCTGCTGGCACTCGTTTGCTGCAGTCTTTGTGCATGAGTGTACGTTATAAACAAATTCGTAACACAATGACATCCAATGCCCAGGAACTAAAGAAAATCATGGAGAATCAATCAGATCCTACAGCAGGCATGTAGACTGGCTGTAAAAACATTTAACAGCAGATAGATTTTTTTTTTTTTTTTTCCTGTGCTGTCAAAGTTAAAGGTACCAAAAGGAAGCACACACTAAGGCATTTTTGTTCCACTGTGATATTGATCCAATGCCAGACGTAGTGAAACACAATGGGCACACAGTCAGCCTTGGTAAATTAGGTAAATTAGAGATCATTTGATGGTATTCTATTGTTGCTATTGTAATCACAGTAATTTTCACTGGTAATGGTGCTTCGTGATGAAGTGCGGTTCTCACAGGATAATTGTGAAAGGTATCGCAAGATTCAGGGTGTAGCATCTGGTTTTAAAAGCTCTTCAGATTCAAATTGGCATTTTACTTTATCTTGAAAATTTATTAGAGATTCAGATCATGCCGGTTTAAATGGAAAGGTGAAAGCAGGGTAATTTCAATCTATGAATTATTCAGATTCAGACTGGTGAAATTGCCATCCATGAACTGATTCTCTGACAGTCTCTTTTGCAGAGCCTCCATTACGCTTGTCATTTTTATTTCTTTATCTACAATCTCTTTCTCAGTTACTGAGCTCATCCCTTAGGGCTGTGCTTCACAAACCAAGTATTTCAAATTGGCAATAACCTAAATGTGTTGCTGTCTCAAATCGCAGTCTCCACAGGCTGTCTTTTCCAAATCATTAAAAACCACATCCACGATGGTGTCTGTTAGGCTCTTCGATTAGATGAATTAAAGAAAAAAAAAAAAAAAACAAAAAACAGCAAAGAGACCAGGGCGTCATATCGAAGAAGAGTTATGTTCCTGTAACAGTCCAGCAAAGAAAGTGGTGCTTTGTGCTTGTTCCTTTGTTGTCAGTGTAACCCATTCTAGTTGCATAGCATCACGCAGAAAGAAACAACTGTTAAAGCAGGCTGACTTCGTGCCCTGATTTCCAGCAGGAGCAGATAAGGGCTGCGTTATAGACAGACTAATCCACGCAAATAAACACTCAGAGACCAAGCACAAGTAATAGCTTCTTACAGGCAAGAAAACCAGAAGTAGTAGTAGTAGTTGTAGTAATTGTAGTATTAGAAGAAGGAGAAGCGACTGGATAACCGAAAGGGTCTCGTTCTCTCAGACTCCAACTGATACAGATTGCAATCCCAGAGACTCTCCACTTGATGGCTGGTTGTGTCATTGCTAGTCGACTGCTGCCCTGTATCCAGAAGGACTGGGACTGATTTAGGTCAGAGAGTCTGGTTTCTCGTTTGAGCTTTGCTCTAACTGATGTAAGAAATTGCGGCAATCTGTATGACCAATCTATATGACCCTGGGACGCTGGCACAGCTTCGGCAGTGGAGTGCCTGCAAAGGCCCCTGTCGGACAAACAGTGACAAGTACCATCTCCTTTGTCCTATCGCTGCAGGTATATCACCGTGGCATAAAAAAAAAAAAAACAACAACAACAACAACAAAAACCTCTTAGTACACAAAGTGGGAAACCAGGCGTTCTTCCGCGGAGGCAATTTGGGTACAGAGCTCCGAGCAGTCCCTGCTCAGCTGAAAATGCTGCCAGGCTGAAGCCAACACATCCAGGCTGTGTGTCTGTTCCTACGCTAACACCAGGAAAATTTCCCTCGTATGAAAAAGGCAAGAATAAAAAAAATCTATGCTGCTTTGTGCCTGGTTCTATGCGTCTGCTTTGCCGCACTGCGACTAGAAAACTGCAGCAGTAAGAGCTCTGGCAGTTGCGATAATGTAGAAAGCAGCAGCTCTGTGACACAGCAGTCAGCTGACTCGCAGTGTTATCATTCAATGTCCTCTATAGAATAAGGCCAGTTTCTAAGGTAGCACCAGGAGGATGACCTTGCATACAAAAATTGGACTAGAAGGAGCGGAGACACTCGTGTACACCTGCAAGTAATTTTGGGGTGATGTATAGCATTATCGTCAGGAGCATGCAGGTCTTTAGCGGTCTCTTTTCCCTTCCTCCTTTGCTTCTTCTTTACAAAACAGAACTTGTCATTTATTGAGCAGGTTTCCTTCTATCATGAAAAAGTCAATATGGTCACGTACAGCTGATGACAACAGTTACCATTAATAACAGTGGTTAGGTAAACTATGTTACAAGTATTGCTTGTAAATCACATTTCTGCAAGAAAACCTGGTGGGTTTTGGTTAACTCCCTCCCCTCCCCGTGACTACGGATGAGCTCCAGGATAGAGAACACTGGTGCTTCACAGTGGGTGAACACCTCTCAAAGGCAAGTCGCAATTGGCGAGAGCACGTTTCTGAGGTCTCACTGAGGCATCTAACTACCTAGACTGATTTTCGTGGCTCTCTGTAGCTCCCAGCTAAACTCACTGGGAACATTCGGTCGCTTATGCCTCTGGGAAATCAGAGGGGAGAACTTTAAAGTTACAGCTGGTAAATACGGGAACTGATTAAAGTTCAGAGTCAACAGGAGTCAAGTGCCCCACCACCACCTGGGACTTTGAAAGTTCCCTTGGGGAACATCAGGCACGCTCTTGAAAAACTTCACCACATGTCTTGCCTTAAATTATACCTAAAGCTAGAGCAGCTCCATCTGAAATCACCATAAATCAACTTGCCAATCACTTGCTGCAAGAATTTTTATTATATTGCGTTACCCTTGGCCTAGGACAGATCAGCTTCCGCTCATCTCAGTGGACATGCTGTACTTACTCAAGCCAGAACTAAATTGGCTCTCAGGGTTACTACTGTAGGCTGTGCATTTCAGTAAGACTCATTTTAAGTTCATTGCAAAGTATTCAGAAAGTCTTAGCCTGAAATTTAGCAACAGTCAAGTAAGCAAGCAAGCACTGTACACCAAGTTGGTATTTCCTGCAATAACCCTACTCATGCTAAATTACGTCAGCCTTAAAGTGGACATAATACAGAATTCTGTTATAATAGAGCAATTGGCACCTAAACCCAAACAAACAGGAGTAAAGCCATAAAAATGGTAAAAGCTGTGCTGTATCTTTAAGGTGCAATTCTCTTAGACAATGCAAAGAACAGAGCGCCCGTGCAAAGGCTGTATGTCCGTTGCTATATTGCTTTGGGGGGAGAAATGTCTGTTCTCATGAGTAGCTGGTTAATGGACGAGTAATATAGCCCCAGTCCTGTCTCCTCCTTAATCATTTTTTATTAAACGCCCCAAAGGCCACTGTTCCTGCAATCAGCAAAATCAGCACAGACATCTAGCAGGGAGATGCCTCCTCCTCCCCCATACAACCAACCCACCGCACTCCTCGATTACAGGCTGTGCCTCCACGGCCTCATACACTTGATGTTCAAGAATATCTTTTCATTTGCTAGACTGGCATCTCTGATATAGAAGCTAGGCAGAAGCATGAGGTCTAGGCAAACTCCAGGAAGCCAAGGATGCCAGTTTTCCTGCCGTAGAGGATTTGCTGGATGACTAATGTTGTCCCACCTGTGCTAATGAAGTCCCCTTTTCTGCTGAGCTCCTCTCCACAGCCTCACTTTCTGGCCTCAAGATAAGCTGGACGGCTGTTCCTCCAACAGGGATCTTTCAAGCAGCAGCTCTTCCTAAGCGAAAGATGGTCTGTAGATGGCAGAAGATGCGCTTCCGCCAACCATTACAGCTGTGGGAGGGGAGAGGGCATTCCTCTCCTCTCCCCCAGCCACCAACTCTGTGGGGCCAGCTACAGCTATAACAATCACAAACCGAAAATTTCTCCCAAGTTTTTGCCCTGCAATCCTGTTTTCTCTTTGGGGATAGGCAGAGGTAGTTTATCCCCCCAAAGCCCTGCAAGGCTGGAGCATGCATCTTGCAACCTTTGCTGAGGGAGGCCAGCTGGCTCCGGTGGAGGTGACAACAGTTCAGGAGCTTTCCTAAAAACCCGCATTAGGGTTTGGTTTCGAGATCGACTTTGCACTTTAGTTTTCTGGTGCTGATGAAGGCTAATGCAATTTCCTGAAACGTGTGCAGAGCTCCTTTTCTAGTCATTAACACACACACCTCCCCCCACGAACAAGATCCTAATTTGGTTTTCTTAAAGTCTGTTGCAGAAGTTTCAAAGTTGAGCGGTTTGATTAGTTCTTGGCTATGTATGCATGTGTATGTATTATATTACACTGCATTAAAATTACGTTTAGGGTAAGAAATCAACACGTGGACAAATTTGGGAAAAGCGAAATACTGAAAACTTTTACCTCGTTTACCACTTAATAACTCTGGGAACAGAACAGATTAAAATTTTTCCTCCTTTCTCCCCTCTTCTTTTTTACTGAAACGAAAATCGCATCCAACCCCATAAACTACATGCCAAGTTTTAGCTGAACACAATTAGAAACAGCTTAAATATTAAACCGAGAGCTGAAGGGCCAATGACATTAAATGACATGTTCTCTCACAGGCTCTTAACGGTAGCACTGCTGACAGGATGCTGTATTAGAGCTCAATTTTTAAAACATCACCAAATATAGCCCATGTATTATGTTAAATTGCAAACTCAAAACACTTTACGAGTCCTTTGGATGTTGTGTTCCCCCTTCCTAAATGTGTGCAACACCATGTTCATTCAGCTGATGTTATTTTAAAATCTCAGAGCATCACTGCAAATTAATAAGACTGGTTTATGTTCTATGCTTTTTTTCTATTTCTTATGTTGGTTATAGTTTTCAGTCAATGCATATACTTAAACGATATTTTTAATCAATTGGTATTTATTTCAAATGGATCTTTTCAGTTTTTTTCTTTCTACTTGACAGATTTTAGTGACTCCAATGGCTTTGATTTTAATGATACTACTGTGTATCCGAGTAACAAGGAATACATTAATCTACAGGTTTTTCCTGTCCATTATTAGTTGACCTAGTTTTTTTATTCCTTCCCAATGTACAAAGCTTGGGCCTTCAGGTATTTAAAATAATATACGTGTATTGTATAAGATCTTCCCAACAGCTCGTTCTCTTAAGATTTCAGTGAAGCAGCATATTGACCACCCACCCCCTGCTCACTGTATCTTCAATAAGCTTCATGAAAGTCAAGTCTACCGGCAGAAAAGAAAATCCAAAACTCTTACTTTTCTTCAACAGAATTTGCCAAGGAGCTGACTTTTCTAAAAACCTGAAAACAATTTCAGAACTGGTCTCTAAATACACATAAAAAAGTCTTATCAAGCGAGACTCAAACTTGAGATAGAGAATTAAACTTTTACAAGCTGCCCTCAGAAGACTAGCAGGGGCTAATTAAAAATATAACTCTTGTCACAGAAGTGAAAGAGAATCCTGTGTATTTCCCAATCCTGCTTCTGCAAATCCTTCCTGCTGAAACAGCTGAATCAGAACAAATTGTTTGTGTGCGAGTTACTTCAGCCATATGGTGAAAGAAAAAAGAGCCGTGTGCCTCCTCAGCTATGTAGTAAATAGGAACTACCTCCATGTGGTTTTACACATTTATAGCTAATGTGGAGACCTAAATGTGAAATCAGGGAAATTAAGTGAATTTGTGTGTGTCCCTCTGGGACTTAGGGCTTATAACCTATTAAAAAGATGATACTCAACCAGGTACAGATAAAGGTATATATATATATTGCAATGCTGATTGTTCTGTTACGAATAACCTTTTTCTTTCAAGTGATTAAAATACAAACAAAATTAACTGTGAAAAACAGACCAAAATGGCGATATGCATAAACCACCAACAATAACATGGAAATTTTTTGATCCAAGGCGCGAGAGGATCACTGCACAAGGTTGGTGAATAGGATGCGACAGGAATGTCAGTAAAGGACAGGCACAAAAGAGACATCTTGTTGTCCGTGGCACATCATTGGTGTCAGTCACTAATCATCTCCTTGACGTGTTGAGTACATAGCTCAGAATGTATCAACATTACTTCTTTTTTCTATCCTTATTAATGGAAGTCAGTTTAAACTTTCTGTGATAGAAACCAAGGCGTGTGCAAAGAGGTGGTTGCGTGTCTTCAGGAAGATTACAGTTACATGTTTGACCTTATTTGGATGTGGCATTTGATAAATCTGGGATAATTAATCGTGGAATAATCTACGAGATTATCCATTTGGGGCCTCTGTTTTTTGCAGCTTTTGTTTGTGCTTCAGTTGGTATTTCTGTTTGCTGAGAAAGACTGCAGTAGTGCCAGGGATGAATGAGGAAACAATCCTGGAGAGAAATAAAAAGCAAAAAATATGGCATAAAGTAGGGGAACCTCTATAAAAGGACAAAACTGAGTGAGTGCACCAAACATAGTGGCCAAATGCAGCAGTCTGCAGATAAAAAGCCATCAATCTGCTGCAGCCCACCCAGAAACCTGACATTCTCCCCAAAGTTTCAGGACGCTAATCCTCTAATAAAAACAATTCACACCTATATCCAGAACCCCAAGCTCTCATCAGTGTTTCCATGGTTGTGTATTTTTGTGTGATTAATATGTAATGAATTTATTTTAAAATGCCATGCTCCTAATAGATGCAGTTTTAATGATCGCTATTGCCTGCAATTAGAAAATAAATCAGTTCATTCAATTAAACCATTGAAATACAGCCAGCTAAAAATAAAATTTGGAATTAAACATTGCAAATAGAAACAAACAGGCAGGGAAGTGCTAAAGTGAATGCAATCAGTTCCAGATTTAAAACAGCCTCCCCACACTCACCCCTCCCCCCCCCCCCCCCTTTCCACTACTGGGTGGTCACGGACGTATGGCTGTTACTAGTGGTTTTCTTTAGAGTCATTCCAGGCTTCTATTTTCACTCACTTAAAAATGGGAAGAAACAGAGGTATTGACTTAATTTTCTACACGTTCTGCACTAAGTTTCAAAATCTATCCCTAAGGAAGCAGGCTCCTGAAATGGCTGTGGAGTGTTCCTAATCAGTGGAGCAGTGGGCGTCTGGAAGAGGCTTGCAGTCAGGAGAACTTGGGCTAAAAAAAAACCTGTTAGCCCTCAGGATGGAACTCGCTATAGAGGGCAGTATATGACACGCAGGCTGTGACGGGCAAACGCTGGGCTCCCAAGCGTTAGCGAGTGACGCAGCCTACGGGCAGCTGAGTGATAGAGCAAAACGCTTGATGCCAAGCACCCGGTAATGGCCCTGTCTAAATTTCTGGGGCTTTACTTGGTACTAGCACTAGTCTGGCCCCAAGGGTTGTTAGGTGCGCTTTTGTAGCACCTCTTCCAGGTCAGGGTAATCCAAAAGGAAGCCAGTGTGCGTGCGGCAAAGAGACTCCGGGATGTGAACCTCAGCAGTGTAAATGGAAACAACGGAAAGATGTGCTTCAAAAGTACCCTCTTGATCCAAGCTGAACTGGTAGGAGAGCCGCAAAGACTCTCCTCCCGTCTTACGGTCAGTAGTAAAACTGAACTATTTCAGTGAAACAGCCACTGGGAATCTACAGTTTCGACCTCTACTCCCATGGCAGCCCTGATCTGCAATGTGTCCACAATCAGGCCCTGTGTGATATAGAGCGTCCTGCACAATCCTCCTCTCTGAACACAGGGCTTCCCATGCCCTGGATGTCAGGTTAGCTTTCCTAACACTAAAATACATATTTTTAATGAGACTTAGCAAGCTTTCTCTGCAAATAATCTTTCTGACATTTTAGAATAAGTAGGGCAATAAATCACAACATAATGCAGGTTTCGTGTTTGGTCTGCTGGGGTCTGTGAAGCTGTGGCAATGCAGCCGCTTAGTTAGAACTAACCAAATCGTCGGTTCATTTGCTAGCTTAATGGAAACCATTTTACATGCAGATTTGTAACTCGTTTTACTGTTGAACTGTAAGAGCACTTGCACTTGTATACCACTTTTACAGTACATACAGCATAGTTCACTCTTCTGAAGCTGTGAAGTTACTTGTATTATTACTCAGAATTAATAAAATGATTAAAATTGGTTTCAGTATAGCTGCTGAAGGCAACCACTATGATTTAGTTTCTAAATTGCATATGCTTAAGAGGGGGTGGTATGCATAAGCTCCCGTATAAAGGAATAAACATTTTCCCAACACTCAAGCAAACCTGCTTTGATCAGAGGTCAATCAATGTGTGTAGTGCCGATTTAACTGTCATCTGTTATGGTTATATCTATCGATACAGTAGCTTAGAAGAAGAGCACAACCAAACTGTTATAATCCTTAAAGGTCTTTTGTGCAAGTGCACCAGAAGGTAATGTCTGGAGGACCATTTTCCACAGGTGTACGTGGATTTTTGATGGTCCATCTCATGTGCGGTTCATGGGTAACTGCACACATGCAAACAAGATCGGAATTGAGGCTGCTATGCTGATAAGGACCTTCACTCTCTATTTCATCCTTCACCCAGGAACCTTCCGCCTTTTTTGGTGGAGGTAAACCACATCATTGACATTTCATACTGAGACACAAATGCAAGCCGGCAAACTCACCACTCTCCACGCAGGACAAGCAAACTGCCAGTTGCTAGGTCTAGGGGCATGTATCTGTGGAAAAACCACCCCAGACTTACCCAGTTTCTTGTGCTTTGTTTTTCATTGGCATCTGCTGTTGGGAAACAGGAAACCATGCCTGATGGACTCTCACCCACTCAGAGGAACTCTAAAGCGACTCTCACCCACTCAGAGGAACTCTAACGCAATTATATTAAGTACATAGCAAGCAGACATCACTTAGCAGATGTGCATTTAAATCCACAGCTCTTTCACGACCCATGCAAAAGTGCTTACAGTGACACGCAGCTTATGGACTTCTTTGGTTTAAATTTTCAATATCGTTCTATGTAATGATTTCTGTAGTTTAGTAAGGCCCCTGAAAATTACTTGTTTCTCCTTCTATTTGTAAATCAAATACAGTTCAATCAAAAAGAAAACAAAAGTTAAACCTCTTTTTGGGGAAAATAAAAATGTGCTGTTCTATTTTGAAATCTAAAAAGATTGATATCTTTTCCCATTGACTTAACAGGGCCAGGATTTTATGTGCAGTATTTCCTTTGCTCCACAATCTGAGAATGGGAATTGTGTTTCTGTGTGTCTTTGACACAACACTAAATGCAGTGTATCTCTGATCTTATCTGAAACTATAAAGTGCTGTTATGCTAAACAACAGTATAATGAATGATTTTTAAAGAAATCAGCAAATGAAGCTCAACCAGTTCTTCTAGTTGAGCTATTAGATACAATTAACATTCATCTTGAATTTGTCCCCTTTTCTTTTCTGGTATAGTTTAAATACTGAACTAAATGGCTCCAAAAGTAACAGAAGCCTCAGTTCACAAATTGGAAAAAAAAAAAAAAAACAACCCACAAAACTACTTTTAACATGTTTAAACATATGCTTAAAATGTGTCTTAAAACACTTTTCCGAAAAGAGGTTTCTCTGATCTCTGTTAATCGTTTTCTTGAAAGTCCATTCACATTTCTACATCTTATTATTCATAAATCACATGATCTTGTTTCTGCTATCAATGGACTGATTCCCCAATGGCTGAAACACGACAGTTACGACTGCGGCCCCGGTCCCGGACGGACTGGCACATCCGCATAGACTGGGAGTCCCGGAGAGACAGGGGCTGCTGATGCAGGACTTTGAACAGTTGAGAATGGAACGGGTTGTTTGTTTTCCAGTTTGGTCTTCTTAGCTCCATGGGCCTTGAGCAAGTTTTTGGTTGGTGAGTTTGCTGTATGGTTATTATATATTTGGTAATAAGTTTAAGCAATTGAATGTGTCGAATTAGAGACCAAAATTCCAGGTTTGAAATATAATGTGCATCTATGAAAGTATAAAGAAAATTGAGTATATTTACCATATTATGAAATTAATCATAATCCATATAAAACTGTGGTACCAGTGCTTCTGAATGGTATTATGAAATGAATCTTAATCTGTGTAAAAATAAGTGATTCCAATACTTATGAATGAACAACTGTCTTGCTACTGTGAGGTGCTGTTTTTCTTAATTTTATTGTTGGAAAACTTAGAACTGCTTATGCTGAAATGTTTCACGGCACACATCTAGCTAAGGCTGGCATTTTATTGAAAAGTTTTGGTTATGTCTGTTTTGATATTGTGACCAAGGAAGAACATGCCTTGTCCACATTGCTAATGCAGCCCCACCACGTTTTACAAGCAGCTGTGTCGGGAAGCCGCTTTGTTGAAGGATGGACTGGAAATCTGATAGCCCAAAGAACTGCAGCACTGTGAAAATTTGCCATAATGTGACCAGGTTGTGAATTTCTGAAATATTGAAGTTCACATGTGTTTGGGGTTTAAGGTCTGGCATTCAATGTTTTAGAAAATTAGGAGCTGCCCACCAGGCTCTGCTTGTTCCACCTCCAGAGGGGCAGGTGGTGTTTCATCCTCTTGCAGCTTTGGGTACGTGGTTGGCTAGTGCACACGACATGCTGAGGAGGCACAATCCAGCCTGGGGCTACAGCCTTTCCCTGTACTTGCACTTTTTGACCATTGAAGACTGCTGCGACACCAGCAACAGTGTCATACTGTCTAGCAAGAGAAAATATTTTTTCTTATATATTAAAAATGTATATTTTAAGTAAATATGTGCAAAAAGTGTTTTTACAGAATCCCAAGCTTAAGGTTAAAATAAAAGAAGTTCTTTACTAATATAGTCTAAATACTGCTGGGCCGACATTTTAAATTGTGTTTTAAATACTCCTGCTCTCTCCACGTAATTTAATCGTATGGAACTTTGGATTTAATAATTACTTCTCAACTGGCTCATATCTGTTTTATAGCCATTTAATCTTTTGATAACTCCATTCTTAGCTTAGCTGTTTTAGACCTGTTTTCCCTATTTGCTGTTTATTTTAATTAGGCAGAAGTCCAATCTCCTCTCCACCTTTAGTCTGCCAAAATAAAGAAGCCAATCTTTTTTAGCCTCCATACATACATGAGATTTCTCCACTCCCTTGGAGACTAACTATTCTCTAAACCTATACTAGTCTGAATTAATCTTTCTGGAAAATGGATTACTAGTATCCCAGGTTTTTCACTAGTAGCTTACCAGGGCCTTGTATAACAGCATTAATGGTTTCCACAACCTCTGTTGAAAAAGCCCTAAACTGATCTTAGAATCATTGTGATTTATGAAATTATTAAATTTATGGCTTTCTGTGGCTGCAGCACCTTGATAGACAATAACCTTGCTGTGACAGACTTGTATATCCAGACTGCTCCATCTGCCTTTGTCGTTTATAACCACTACGCGCTTATCTCAGCGTAACAATGATTGATTACTGGTAACCAGTATCAGCTTGGACTCGCATGTTGTACTTCCTTATCCCATTTCTCTTGCCCCATTCATACGGTAACCCAGTTCTCCTTGTTTGTTATCCCAATCCTCCTCTCTATTAGCAGTGCCTCTTTGTGTTATGAGTAGATTTCCTTAGTGTGCTTCCAAACCATTAATGAAAATACTAAATAAGAACAACTCCAAGACCAATCCTTGCATGACTTCACTAGCTTCCCTCCGGCCCAAACCTTCCCTTTTCAGCAGCCCCCAGAGCTGATCTCCCTGACCCCGTACCTCACTAACCTCACAAACACTGTGAAGTTTCCCATCTATTCCAGTTTCATTAATAATTTCCCATGTGGCACTATATCAAACACTTAACTGACCTCTAAATACTTCTTGTTTTTCTAGAGAATTTTTTATCTTATCTAATGCAACTTTTGAGTTACTTGGCCACAATACACCTTTTGTAAAGGCAAGAGTGTCTTTGTCCCATCTACTGTTTACTTCCATCTCTGCATTATACTGCCTGAACTGATGAGGATCAAAGACATTTCTTTTTACCACCCTGATCTAATTTTGTTCGGAAAACTCTGTTGTTGTTATTAATAGCACCAAAGGTACCAATGGTGTCATCTGTCCCTTCAGTGTGTCATAGGTTTAGACCTGTAAGTGCCAAAACTGAAGGTCGTTTCCTGGCTCCAATGGCTCATCTTGTCTTTCCCTGCCTGAGCGTATTTCCAGCAGAGGGCTTTTGCTGACAATATGAAGTCTGAAGTATCTAGAGCACAAACGGAAGAGTCCCTGCTGCAGGATACCTGTGAGGCTTGTTATGTTTTATAGACCAGTGAGAGCCACATTTTCTCTTACACGCTACCTTGGGCAACAAACAGTGACGAGTCCAGCAGGAACGGTCTCTCTCAAACAGGTTTGCTGTGAATGGAAAGTGAAGTTCCTGCATCCTTCAAATGACAGCACTCACTTCCCTCAGCTGAGGCTATTGCTTAAGTTCATGCTCATTTGGGTCAGAGGCAGCCTCTGAGGCTGGTAACATTCTTTTTAAGGCTCAGAATCTAGGTTTCTCTTAGTAGATTAAGGAAGGAAAGATCTTTTCTTACCCATCCTCATAAACCTCCCCACCAAGCCAAGAGACAGAAAATTACCTCTCAAATTTAAAACAACAACGGTCAAATTTAAAACAACAAAACTGTCCTTAGTAAAAAATAATGTTCTGTGAGGGTAAAAAAAAAAAAGTCAGTTGTGATTGCTTGCTCCAAAGTCTGCCAGAACATGTGTTTAGTAATGTATTCCGAGCTGGATATGCTCACCTCTAGACTGTTGGGAATAATTACTACTTGGGTGCCCTAACTGTTATTATTAAAATAATAGTATGCTTAGTCATTAAAAACCAAAATTAATCCAATTCCATTTCAAGTTCTAAACTGGCGGATTTGCAGAAAGCCCACAGATTGATTTAAGATTACTAAGTATAAGTAATAGAAGTTCTGAAGCGGTGAACTCCCTGGGCCAAAACACCCCTATGTACCTATGGTAAAAGGGCAAAAGCCAAAAATCTCATGGCACAGGAAAGCCAGGTGAGTTCAAGGTCACTGCTACCATTACAATGGAGTATGGGCTTTGAGGATTGACTATGTGATACTGGGAGTCACATCATGCTCTGCACTACAGAAGACAAAGATATTAGATTAGGCAGTCTTACGAAGTATTGTCTCACATTAGAAAGCTGCCTGAATTCAAGTGGTAAAAGAGTTGATAGACACGAAGGGGATGATAAGAACTTTAGTACCTGGTGGTTTGTTCTGCGCTCAGAACCGGCATGGGGAGAGAGCGAGCAGCACTTCTCTCCGACGTTGCACCCATTTCAGCTGCGCACTCTCCTGTGTTTCTAAAGAAAAATGTATGAACTCTGCACTTCCTAAGACTAAGTCTTCCTTCAGTAGATTACTTTTTACTAAGTCTTCAGACCACTGAAGTCAAAAATAGTAATATAATAAGCAAGCGCATGGAATCCTGATTCCCAGAGACCTGTGATGGCGGCTGAAGCTCAGCGTTGGCTTGGCAAACAGCCAAAAGGTTCTCGCTCTTCTTGCTTTGGGAGAAAAAGGAAAAAAGGGAAAACATGACCTGAGTGTTAAAGATGCTGAGATGCGTGCCTCAGTCAGCAAGCAGATGTCATGAGAACTGGGAGACCCCAACATCTCACCCCGGCCCCCAGAGAAGAGCTGGATCTCCAGCGGGGAACAGCCTGGCTGGGAGTTGTAGTGCTCCTGTGCTCTTTGCAGTTGGTTCCCTTCGGTGCGTGGCTGATGGAAGCCTCTGGTGCCCTGAGCTTCTCCCTGGGGTGTACCGCTCCACAGACTGACCTGGGCAGAGAATGGCCACATTTGCCTGAACATCCTTTTACCACAGCATCGAAATGGGACACTGCTTCTATGCTTCCTTCTTCTTTGCTTTGCTCAGCCATAAAACCATTATTAGTATCAACACTGAAATCACACCGACTGCCACTGGAGATAGAGCTGGAGATAAGAAAAACCCACTCTAGCCCTCACTGCTGATAAGAGCAGGCTTCGCTAATGAGAAGATTCAGGGTTTTTCCCCCAGCCTTTCAGAGTTTTCTTTAAAACCATCAGGACTACACCCATTTTCCCCCTTTTTAATGAATAAAACAGGATGAGAGGCTGCAAAAGGTGCCTCGTTCAGAGCCCCAAGGGCAGCGCCATCCAGAAAGGTCAGATGGGGCTCAGTGAGTTACTGTGGCCTCTGAACACACACGCACAGCAAAAAAAGGGACCTCTTAACAATCATTATTGTCACTAACACATTGCTATCGAAAGTTTATTTCAAATGTTTCTGCTATTCTACAGGTCCTGCGTAGAAAGGACCTGTAAAGTAAATGCCTTGAAAAAAAGCTGTGAAAAGAGGCACCACAAGAGCCACTCCTAAAGCTTTCCACCGTGGACCAGAAGGGCGATCGTCGTTCTTGCGGACACCTTCACCCTCGCTAGGGCTGGGGTCAGCAGCGGTGCCGGGGTAGCACTCGGTCCCACTGTGCCGGCGTTTCTGAGCAGTGCCACTGCAGCCGGCACCAGACCCCGGGCAAGAAGCCCGGGAGCAAAGCCCCACGCTGGTGACATGAGTCCAGACGCGCCCCGGTCCCCACACTGCCGTGCAGACGGTGAGTGGACCCACTCCGCATGAAGTACGACACATTACAACAGGCAGACATGCAAACATGCATTGGGATCTTCTGCTTTAGACTGGGATTAGCGTGCGTAACCAAGCGTGAGCAGTCAACTATTGAAATATTCAATCTCTGAAGGTTAAGTTCAGATTTAGCGAGTAAATCGGGTAAGGCAGTAGCTTCACCTTCCAACAACAAAAGCTCCTTAAGCTGGAAGCTTAAAAATTGCTATTATGGCCTGATGTGCCTAACTGTAAGTTCATACATTTTTGCAATGTATTACTCAGTCTGGACAATCCTGTCTCCAACCCCGGTGACAGCGTAACTGATGTAGATATATCTGGAAAGATTTTAGCCTTACCTGGAGAAGTCTTCCCACCTGCAATAGTACGTTGAGCAATAAGAAGGGGCACAAACGCCAGAGCCTTCGCAGTGAGGGCAGCGGAGACAAAAGGCCAGTTTGTGCAAAACGTTGGCATGCATCCAGTCATTATTTATATCAAATTACAAAATGTTTTAAAGCCTTCATCTTAGATTCCTAATCTATGGAGAACCACTAATAGGCTTTTTAAACAAAGTTCTTATTTTCAATGTTTTATACAACAATGCAAGTCTAGTGCTAGGATTAAGTATCAGCTCGACAAAAATGTGTTAAAAAGTGAAAATGTAATTCAGAATGAAAAGGCAGAGGGAATTCCAATCCACCTCAAAATAATGTGTGCAGAGAAAGGAGCTAATCTGAATAAGCAAATTATTCCCTGCCATTATTTGTTCAGGTCCATTAAATTCATACATTTAACGGTTGCCAATTACAACGTGTATATGCTGCTCTATGCCAATGATAAGACGCTGCTGGTCACGCATTTTAAAACCATAATCAGGAACAAAATCTGAGATTCTTTTCTCTTTACTTCTCTTTTTTGTTAAATTCAGATGTGCAACTTCATTACTTTTGTGAATACCTGACTTACACACATTGACATGTGCTAATAGCTGTACTCTTTACTATTAAAACTCCTTTTATTGGGAAGCAGATTTGAAGATACATGTAAGCAAAATATGTATAAGCATGTTAAGTTGTAGAAGAATTACTACTGTATCACTGTTTATCTAACACAAAGTGGTCTTGATGTGAAAAGGACACAACTGAGACTGGTGACTCCATTACAAAAACTGGAAAATAGTCATTGGTTAGGAGTAAATACATTTATTTTAAACAGGCTCTTTAATTTTTTACCAGAATATAGAGAGCTTTGTACATTATGTGGTTGGTTTACTGCTGTATATGCATCTATATGTCCCAGTGTCCACAGTGTGAGCTGTAAAGCTAAGAAGAGAATTTAATACTAATCTTTTTATGACCATTATTTAAGATTCAGCTTATGCAGATTGTGTTTGATTATTTGGAAAGGCTGATAATGAATCCACTACATGACTTGATGGAACTAAACAGGCAAAACTGAGCCCTCATCCGTGATAGGTCATTCTTAAAATAAAAGAAAAAAACACAACAGACCAAACACAAAACGTTGTACTTGACAAATAACTTGTGTTCTACTTTAGATTAGCAATCCAGAGAGAAAATGTGTGGTTTTAAAATTTCTAAATCCCTAGAAAAATAAACGGGTCAAATGAAATCAAAATGGATTCTCTGAAAGACATTTTAATTTTCTTCCTAAGTGGCACAAACTAAATAGCAAAAAAGCCACGCGCACAAAAATTAAATGTAAATTCAACAGCTAGGACAGTTTACAAATCACTTCTGTAGCCCCGAAGCAGGATAAAAGGAAATAAATACACTTCATGGTTGGTAACCTATTAACTGACACCAACTGTTGCAGCTGCGAATAAAACAAATGCATGATAAGATTAGATATGTTGATTGCACCTGGCCATCTGTAAATTGCTGCTTACCATAAGAATCACATGTTTTCTACTAGTCACTGTGATAAATGCAGAGTAACTGTTGCTGGTGGGTTGTTGGTTTTCTTTTTCCCCTTTGGTAAATTGTAGAGGAAATAATAAGGAAAAACTTGTATGCAGCGGGTTTGTTTTTCTGGTTTGTGCAAAGTTTGCCCCAGTGTTTTCCTGCTTTGGAAGAGAGGGGGAGTAAGTCGAAAAATTAGATGCTATCTCACCAGCGTGGACAGAACAAGTCATCTAAATGGGTTTGTTTCAGGTAGAGAGAGAGAGGAAAAGCACTCTAATAAAATTGCCTTCGGGTCTGCAAAGGCCTTGCAAGACTTTCTATGGTTTCGAACAAAAATACAATATAAATATAAGTTAACATACCAACAGCTACAGCAGTTTTTTCCCTTTGAGGGAGTCACCGACAGCTCCTGAGTAACAGCTCCCCTTATTTTTAGGCTGGAAAGACCACACAAAAAAGAGGAGGCTTGTCACACGTGAAGCATTGGGATGCCGCTTTGCCAACTCATGAGCGGGCATCAAATCGCTTGGAGGCAGAGGGCGGCTGTGGAGAGTGGCGTGGGGCTGTCACACAGTCTAAAGTGTACAAAATTTCTGTGTCCGTCTCCCCCCCCCCCCCCCCCCCCCAAAAAAGCAGCAGGCACCTCCCCGGAGCTGCTGTCCCACTCCCCGCATCACCACAGGGGTTGGCATTTCCCCGGGGAGGGCAGCTGAGCACCTCATGGGTAGCAACCCTGTTTCGTCCCGGGGAGCACACCGAGGGCTGGCAAATGCCCGGCAAGCAGGTCCCGGGGTGGCAAGGCAGTGCCATGAGCTGGTGGGCAAATGGCCAGTGTTGCCAGGTACAGGACAGCAGGGTACCACTCCCCAAACCAGCAGGAAGCTTTCCTGCTTTATCGTGGGAAGACGCAACCGAGCGCTGCTGCCTGAGAGGCGTCTGAAGGATCACGATCCCTGGGTAGACCCTCCAAATGTGCAACCGGACTGGATACTCACAACTTGATTCAAAGAATTAAAAACCACAATGGTGAATAATGAAATCTCCAAATATGCTGGTTTGACTTTTTTTTTTTTACTCCAGCTAGATACTATCCTGTACTGTCTTAACTAAACCTGAAAAACTGCTCCACCGTCTTGCTGAAAGTGTACCTGTGCTATAATTTGTCCTCTTTACAAATGACAGTGTCAGGTATGTAAGTCTCTCATTTAAGTAATGGCATATCACGTGCAGTCAGTTTCTGTATGCATGCAATATTACAGTCCTCATTAAGCAACAGATTCCTCTGCTGCTGTCGGTGTGTGCGTAATATAGCGCTGTCGCCCCGCGTTCCAAAAGAAGAACAATTGCAGGCAAAAAAATTGTAAATACAATCAAATGTCTGAGTTGAAGGCTCGCCACGGCTGCGAGATAGTCGGGTGTCAGATATCCTTTCATGGCTGGATTTGCTTAGAAATCTGTGAACAATCCAAAGAGCAGTCAGACAGCACTTCTGCTCCCCTAGTTTGCAATAATTTTGGCATTAGATGTTGAGCTTTTCTGAGAAGCAGCTTCAAGCCGGGATGTACAGCAGGATGTAATGCAGCATGCGTTTTGAAATCTCAGTTACTGAATATAGATATGAAGTATATAAGATTACAAAATACATCAGCATATATCTATGTAAGAACAGCAGAGCTTCTTCCATTTATAGCAGTAAAGATGGTATTATATTTCTGGGATCAGGAAATGGAAAAACAAAAATAGATTACTTGAGAAAGTTTGAACGATAGATGATTTTTGTCTTCATCAGTGGGTGGGCAATTTATCTGCTCGCTTGCTCCGTGTGATTCTGAAGATAAAATCAATGAACTTCCCATAGGTTAACTTTTGCAAGATTGGACTGAATGCGAGTTATGCGCTGGGTGAATGCTGTTTAAGTTTCCTTTACCTGATTCAAAACAAATTAGTGCGGAAGTTGTATCAGAGCAACGCCGAGGCTGAGAGCAGGGAAGCCGAAAGTTCAAGACCATGAAGAAGCTGTGGGCTGGCGAAGCTGTGCAAAGGAGCCAAAAGCCTGCTGGCGCCTGCCTTGCGGAGCCTTCTTCGCCCCAGGAGGGAGCAGAGCTGCGCACAGAGGAGCAGTGTCAGAAGAGCATGGCATACCTGCACCACAGCCCGTTCTCAGCTGCTGTATAAATACCTCAGAGGACTGGAGCCACCCTTGACGCACAGCTGATGGGACACATATATCAAGGGTGAAAGCCTAAAAACACCTATTATTACTTCTGGTACGTAAGACGGCTCATTTACAGCTAGCTCAGGTATTTTTACACTGCACCCCAGTCTGCAGTGTACATCTGTCCTAAAAAGCAAGCGTCCCCAGTATCTGTTTCTATAGGAACTTGATGTTCCTCTGTCTTTTTAGCTCTGTAGTCTAAATACTGTTTTTTCCCCAGTGGTCTCACTACTTGTGTCTGCCAGTGATTATTTTTTTTTCCCTTTTATGTATACAGGGAGAAAACAAATCATATGAAGAGCGGTTGAAGGAGCTGGGACTGTTTAGTTTGAGGAGGAGGAGGCTGAGGGGAGACCTCATCACTCTCTACAACTATTTGAAAGGACACTGTAGAGAGGTTGGTGCTGGTCTCTTCTCACAGGTAATTAATGACAGAACAAGAGGGAATGGCTTCAAGCTCCAACAGGGTAGGTTTAGACTGAACATTAGGAAAGAATTTTTCACAGAAAGAGTGGTCGGGCATTGGAATAGACTGCCCAGGGAGGTGGTTGAGTCACCATCCCTGGATGTGTTTAAGAGACGTTTAGATGTGGTGTTGGGGCATATGGTGTAGGGGAGAACTTTGTAGAGTAGGGTAGATGGTTGGACTCGATGATCCCAAGGGTCTCTTCCAACCTTGACAATTCTATGATTATATGATTCTAAAAGGTCACACACAGAACTCTGTGGTACAGTGCTTGTGCGTGTGCTTGTACCAGTGACATGCTGTGGTGCCTCAGAGATGTTTCTTGACAGTCTTACAACTCTGGAATGAGTATTACCTACACACTGGATGTAAGATAACAAAATGCAGCGTTCTATCCCAGTTGCTTCCACCCCATGCAAAACATCTGCCCTGGGAACCACGTAACTTCCGTGCCACACCAGCAGAGGCATGAGGAGGTGCTTAGTGTCACCAGGGCGAGAGCACGAGGAAAACCATAAGATCTGCATCTAGACAAATTGTGTGCCTCAAACCCCCTCGCTGCTGTGGCACATGTGGGCAGCTGCTGTTTATCCCAGCCCTGAGGTTAAAACAGTCAGCATGTGGGTATATTGCAGCAACCACTCACCCACCGCCACCGTTACCTTCCACCTCGGAGTCTCCACAAAGACCAGTTTCCAGGATGAGTGCATGAAGGAGCAAGTCTCGGGCTCCTGGTGGAAAGAGGTGCCACAAAGTCTGAGCAAAGTTGGTCTAAATCCCAACTTTAAGTATTATCTGGGCGATACTTGGGTTGTAAGGCCATTTTAAAGCATCTTTTTTGGTACCCAGTTGTGTAACTTAACTGTGTAACTTGTTAATAGTTTTGAGCAGACTGCTAACTTGGGGAAGTCATCCCACAGGCATTAAAATAAGGATTATTTTTTTCCTTTGAATGAAATGGGAGTAAAAATAAACTAATTGGATGTACATAGTCATTCCTGAATACAGGGATATATATCAACAAGTTTTACACCTCAAATTTCAAAGGCAGTCCCGATAAACCAAACTAAGGGCTGTTTAACAGATAATCTTTCTATGGAAGAATTTTGAGTACGGGAGTGCAATATTTTTCAGCTACTATAATCTACAAAATTACTGTACACTAGCATCCTCTTATACAGTACTCGATAAATCAGTGGTATTATAAAGCAAAAATCAGTTCAGGTTTTTTCAATTCATTTCTGATACTTAGATAAGGCATCAGACTGTGTATTGGTGAAACACACAAGCTGGGGATTAAAACTTTGGAATGATACATGGAAAATGCTTGATTCTTGTACTATGAAACAGTGTATAATATTCTAGTTTCTTGGGGTTCCATGCAGACAATTTGTTATTTCTGCTAGCAATTAATCAAACTTAAACACGGACTCTATAAAGCAATGCAAATTCAGACATCGGCCCTCACTTGAGCACATCTGCACATAGAGATTACTCATATACACACATCTTGAGTGTGACAGCTAGATCAGCATTGCAGAAAGTAGTGCAGAACTCTACCACTTTTTTCTGACATTCTGTTCAAAAAGGTATGATTCTTAGAGAAAACAAGCTTTTGAAAATATGTTTATTTTTGAAATAAATATTCTTATTTAATATTAAACCAGTCACCTTATTCTGCACAAGCAGCATAAGCAAGGCAGGTGACAGAGATTGTTGAACAGACCTGGCAAGTACAGAATGGTATCATTTGAGCAATCTATTCAGAAAAGACTTTAAAAAAAAAATCTACTTTCTAATTGTCACACCGCCACCATCATTAAGAACGATTGGAAAGGAAACCAGGAAGAAAGCCAGAATTGTATTTTCCCTGAGCATAAAAGGAAAAAAAAAATGGTAAGAAAACTAGGGTTTTTTTCTCATTCATTTTAAATTAAATTGCCTCTTTCCACCAGAACCTGCTATTGCTTTTTTGACCTGTGCACCAGAAACACCCAACCAGAAAAAATAAGTAAAATTTGTTTGACAGAAATTAATCTGTTACATCTGAAGACTACAGGGCTGAATGAAGAGGATGAGTTTTTGAGTACAAAGGCAATTTTATGATTAAAAATACTAAATGTTGCCTAAAGTTGAAATACTGGAAAATGACAGGCGACTCTTAAGACCAATCTTAACGGTGTGACGTTGCTGGTTTTAGTCACAGTTATTTTCATGCCTCGGGAGATCCTAAAATTAAAGACATTTAACATAATCACAGTTGTTACCTCCATCATTCTGTTCTGAAGAGTAAACAGCATTATTTGATGACAGGCTTTTCTGGAGTCCCTGCAGAAAGCCTCCAGAAAGCTTACAGCCCGACCCTGCATCTGCCTGGGTAACAGTTTTCTGGTGAGTCAAAAGCTGAGTGCTGCTCCAGAGTTTGTCTACCTCTGCCAGAACCATCTTAGAGTACATGGATAACCCCAACTCTCCACAGGTTGCTGAAGGAATTTTCTTTACTTGGCGTTGGATCCTGTGGATAAGCATCCATGAATAACCCAGAGTTTACCATAAAAAAAGGCAGTGATCACAACTAAATCCTATGCAAGAATTTTTTTTTTTTAAAATGTAATTACCTTGAATATATCACTCAAGAAATGGTCTCGCAAGAAAGAAATTAGAAATGCTAAGACTTAAATTTTAGAAGAACCCTTTTTCCTATGTGCACAGGGATTACCTTATGCCTCCTTTCCAGGAGTACATAGCTTTCTATGATGTTATAATTGGTTGGCTGGATGAGGGGAGAGTCATAGATGTCATCTACCTTGACTTTAGCAAGGCTTTAACACTGTCTCCCATGACATCCTCATTAGGAAGCTGAAGAAGTATGGGCTAGATGAGGTGACAGCGAGGTGGATTGAGAGTTGGCTGTGTGACAGAACTCAGAGGGTTGTGATCAGTGACACAGAGTCTAGTTGGAGGCCTGTAACCAGTGGTGTCCCCCAAGGGTCAATACTTGGTCCAATTTTGTTTAATATATTCATTAATGACCTGGATGAGGGGACAGAGTGTATCCTCAGCGAGTTCGCTGATGATACCAAACTGGGTGGGGTGGCTGACACCCCAGAGGGCCGTGCTGCCATCCAGCGTGACCTGGACAGGCTGGAGAGCTGGGCAGAGAAGAACCTAATGAGGTTCAACAAAAGCAAGTGCAAGGTCCTGCACCTGGGGAGGAAGAATGCAAAGCACCAGTATAGGTTAGAGGCGGACCTGCTGGGAAGTAGTTCTGAGGAGAAGGATCTGGGGGTTGTGGTAGACAGTAAATTATCCATGACCCAGCAATGTGCCCTTGTTGCCAAAAAGGCCAATCCTGGGCTGCATAGGGAAGAGTGTGGCCAGTAGGTCGAAGGAGGTCATTCTCCCCCTCTACTCTGCACTGGTGAGGCCACAACTGGAATACTGTGTCCAGTTTTGGGCTCCCCAGTTCAAGAGGGACAGGGAACTGCTGGAGCGAGTCCAGCAAAGGGCAACTAAGATGATTAAGGGCTTGGAGCATCTCCCTTATGAGGAAAGGCTGAGAGAGCTGGGACTCTTTAGCCTGGAGAAGAGAAGGCTGAGGGGAGACCTTATTATGGCATACAAGTATCTAAAGGGTGGGTTGAAGGAGGATGGAGCCAGGCTCTTTTCAATGGTTCCAAGTGACAGGACGAGGGGCAATGGGCACAAGTTAGAACACAGGAAGTTCCGTTCAAATACACGGAAACACTTCTTTATGGTGAGGGTGACAGAGCACTGGCACAGGCTGCCCAGGGAGGTTGTGGAGTCCCCTTCCCTGGACATTTTCAAGACGCGCCTGGATGCAGTCCTGAGTAATGTGCTCTGGGCAATCCTGCTTTGGCAGGGGAATTGGACTAGATGATCTCTAGAGGTCCCTTCCAACTCTGAAAATTCTGTGATTCTGTGTGATTCTGTAAACACACACAACATTTTGCGTAACACAAGATGCCATTCACACACTGAATTAAATAGCATTCAACATCCCACTAAATTATCTTCAAAACCAACCCAAGTTGAATTCAATGCACAGTGGTTTCATAGCTCCATCTTATCAATGATGCTGAAGTCTGGGTGACATCACGATGTGGAAGTGGGCAGAAACATTACTTCATTCTTGGTACTACATGGGCTTCTGCTGAACTGTCGTCTTGCAGCTGTTTGCTCCTCGGTAGAGATGGCAGGAAAAGATGAGCGGAACGTTACAAGCGTGGTAGGGAGGAGGAGACAAGGGGAAGGCGAGATCAGGCAGGAAGGACGAGTACGGCTGGCTGGGAGGGAGCCCATGGGGCAGACCAGAGGAGCATGTTGAGAAAGCACAGTGGTCCGAAGGAGCGGGGCATTCCTTCCCCAACCCCGCTGCAGGCAGAGGGGCTGAACCCTGGCAGAGGGCTGCCTGCGGGCACCCACCAGCCGCTGCTCCCCTCTGCCGGCTCCCCTCTTGGGCCGCCCTTCCTGGGGTGGCCTTCAAGGCAGCTGCAGCTCATGAATATGCAATCTGCTGCTACATATGCAGCAGACCGGTAATTCCTCTTCAACCTTGTGGCTATGTTGCTTTTCACTTTGCAGACAAGGCTTGCCAAAAAAGCTTTAAAAATGAAGTAAAAGCTTTCCTTATACGAAGCTTTAAAAAAAGAAAAAAAAAGTTTACTAAATCTTATAGGATTGGATAGGGGTTGCAATTCTCCTTTTAAGTAAATGCAAACAATGTGTTTTCCAAGTTTCTTTTTTTTATTATTTTTTTAACAGAGCTTTTTGAACTTGTGTTATTCTTAGGGAACAAGTTTAAACTTAAAAAGTCACCAAAGTGGATAAAGGAGAGATGGTATTATCATATTTTCATATTAAAAATCTCTGGTGAGGTGTTTCTGCCTTCCCAAACCAAACATTTCCATATAAGTGATTAATATCTGAATTAATATAAATATGTATACGCAAATGGCTTCTTACCTACTTATTGTATTAAATGAGCTAGAAACGTCTAAGCATTCTCATAACAAGAGCACTGGGTGTCTATGTGAAGCAGATAATGTAAGTAGAAATGTAAGTGAACATACATTTTTGAAGGAAACAGTACCATACAACTTTAGGCAACAGATTTTTCACTCCTAAGAAAATAATATCCTCTATAAAACACTTCCCAGTAATAAAAGTTCTTCTCAACAAAGCTATCGGGGAGAGTTCAAAGTGCTTATGAATCACATGGAATAAAGGTACGCTGTGAATCAGAGTGATGCAATTGTACAATGGAATTTTCTTCTTGCAAACAGGACGAAGAAGGAGGGCCCACTTTCATGTCTCAGTTTACACCTCTGGTCCTTAAGCACGCTTTTCTCTGAGCACGAAAATCCGCTATCATCATGTTATTTTAAAAGCCAGGACTTTTTCCCCCTTCATGGCAAGGATCTCATCCACTTTGTTTTCCTTGGACCAAAATAGGCAACAGAGAGGTGGTGGGGAAGGTGTTCTTTAGCAGCGTACCTCTGCTGTGGCCTTGTCCGTTGCAATTCAAGAAGGCTAAAGTCACCCCGATACGCATATTTAAAATGCAGCACACAACGTCAAAGCAAAATACATGTGAATTTCGGTCACAGACAGAAAAACCTTCAGAAGTAATACAGGTTTGGGTTTTTTTAAGGAAAATAAGATGCCGCCTTTCCCCACCGTGTGGATACCTGTCACAGAGTGACGGGATGCAAGATGTCTCGGGAATCGCCTTAATTTAGCCGCAACCCTTCCTCTCGGGTCGCTCGATGACCCGCTGGTGTTACGTCCCAGGAGGCACCCGGGTGCGGGTCCTGCTCCTGCCCGGCAGGACAACGCGCCCCACGCGGGTTCGGTCCCCGCGGGGGCGCTGCCACTCGCCCCCGCCCCGCCGCGGAGCCCTCGCTCAGCAGCGGGCGGCGGGCTTTCCGCGGGGAGGAGGTGGGGGCGGCCGCGGAGCGCCCTCCGCTGCGGGAGGCAGCGCCTCCGCGCCCGCGCATCCCCTGCAAGGCGGCGGGGGAGCCGGGGGGGGGCTGCCTGCTCGGGTGACGGCGTGGAATTAACGTGCGTGTTAATTAGCCCTCACACCCCGGCGGGGGGGGGGATGAGCCGGCCTGTTCGCGGTGGCCGGGGGGCAGCGTCCGCCGCAGGGGGCTGCCGAGGGTAGAAGGCGGCTGGTGAAGGTGCGGGGGCTCCCGGGGCGGGGGGAGCGCTCGGTGCCGGCGGGGGAGGGCATGCCGCGACACGTTCGGCGGGAGGGAAGGTTGTGGCTGCCGAAAGCCCAGCCGGTGTCGCCTCCAAAGCGTTTCTCACAGCCCACAGAGCTATCGGGGGGGGGTGTAGAAAAGATCGACCTCGAGGGCTGCAGTTAAATAAACCCGAGCGCTGGTAACCTTCAGCTTAGGAGGGAGAGGGGAGAAAAAAAAAAAAAAAAAATCTGCTGCCGTGCTAAATCTGCGTGTTCTTAAGACATTTTAACCGGTGGGAAGTGCGGTCTGTGATTGACACGGGAAACCTTGCAGCAATGCTTGTGGGCGCCCCGGTACCGCTGCAGTTTTGCCAGGAAGGTTTGTGTCGGAGCCCTTCGGAACACGCTCTCGCCCCACGCGTGAGACGAGCCACAGGTGCCGCTCCGCAGCCCTGGGTACGAGAGGGGCGTTATTAGTGACCGTGGCCTCCGACCCCCCCGGGGGTGAGGTCTGCCGCCGGTCAGTGGCCAAGCGTTTCGGGGGCGTACGGACGAATCGCCGCTCTTTTGTGTAAACCGGCTGAATTTCAGTTAGAAAGTCGCAGCGCTGTGCTGCTCAGTAAAACCGTGGGGAAATAATAATAATTATGATTTAAATAAATAAATAAATAAATAAATAAATAAATAAATAAATCCCGGGTTCGATATCTCCGCGTTTTCCCACGTCTGGCAGAGGAGGCTCAGCGCTGCCACCTCGCGTCCCTTCCCGCAGCCGCGGCCGTACAAAGCCTGCAGGAAATAGGCTGATGTTTCAAGGCTTTTTTTAAGTTGTAAAACCTGGAGAAATCTTGCCAACGCTCTTAAAACTGCCTTTCAGGTGGAAGCTGCATGCTCACGCTTCGCACCTAGGCTTAAAAATTTGGGGAGCTGGAAGGCACTTTCAAGTCCAGCGTTGGAGGATTAGGGGTGGAAGCAATCAACTTCAAGAGAACAGCCAAGAAATTGTAATAAAATGCTTTTATAGACTTTCACATCGTATTCTTACAATTGCTTTATTAAGCAGTTCTAAATTACGCTTTTGTAAAGTTTTCATTCAGGAAATAATACTCTTCTGTCCACCGCACGTACACACTTCTTGAACCAAGATTAAACCCAGTGACTGCTTTCATCAAGATAACACGTAACTCACCTGGAGATAATTTTTGTTCATGGCGCTCAAGACCTTGCACACCACAACACAACTGGGTGAAAAGCTTCCCTAAAGCTTTTTTCTTTGTCTCTGCCTAGCAGTTTAGTTGTTATTTGTTCTGCCTTCACCTGTGCGTACAAACATGAGAATATTCTACTTGCTTTGTAGTTTAAACAAATTGATATTTATAGGTAAAATATGATAGTTGGGGGTTGAAATCCTTTCGGATGCCGTGCAAACAGGTGAAGCAGCCAGCAGCTACTGGCTGTTCCCAGTCCTGTTTTTTCACGCTGCTGGAGGTGAATACCAAGAGTGTAAATAAGTCCAGCGCTTACTCCTGACACCAAAACCCACTGAGAGCCTCCATTTCTATAGAAATTGGTGGTATACGGTAGAACGGATTTGAGTTAGCTTTGGGGTTGCGGGGGTGGGAGGGGTGGGGGAAACACGGAGTGATTTATTACTCGCAAAGTGTAAAGGTGAGAAACGCCACTGATGTCGCTGGATGTCGTCAACCTCGCAGAAAGCAGTATTTTATCCAAGGCTTACCGGAGGCTGAAAGAGGAAACAATGTGTTGTTTTTGCAAGCAAAGCAATCATTTGGGTTGCATCTTTGTAAACCCTCTCAAATAATGTAGCTGACCTGGCCAGGGAGGTATCAGGAATTCAGGATTTTTCTCAGGGCTTCGTGACAGTGTAACAGTTTTGAGTCCACGGTGGCATCCAAATATTCAAAGCCTATCCTCAGACCAACTAGAAGCCCCACTAAAGGGTCCTACCATAAATTTTCTTGCAAAAATGTGTAACTTATTTTTAGACCTCTGTCTTCGACGTTTCAGCTGTTTTCAACCATTATTTTTTTTTCTGATTTAAAAAGTGTTTTTAACTGGTGGTGTGTGGAACAAAAATTTTCCCGGCTGCTTTCTCTAACAGCCTTCTTGGTCCCCGGCCTGATGAACGACGTGAACGATATTTGGGGAGTAATACCGCCATTTTTTTATGGCCTGGCCATCTCCTTTACCTGAGGATTGGGGGTTTTGGTTTTGTGGGTTTTTTTTGACGTAGCAAGGCCTTAAGGGGTGCTTCGCAGCACACATCGCCCCTGCCCCGTTTTCCTTCACTATTGATCATTGCGGGGAGGATGAAGGGGGGGAAACGAGACGAGACGGCAACCCCCGGAGCGCATCCCGCGCCCTGGGACGGGCCCCGACGGCGGGGACGAGGGTGGGGGCACTGCTCGGCGGGGGAGCGGGGGAGGGGTACAGCCAGCTCAGGGTACAGCACGGCCGAGCACCGCTTTCCCCCCCACGCCGCCCCTCCCGCTCCCGGGGCACCCAGCGGGGCCGGGCCCCCTCCTAAACCGCAGCCTCCCCCCCCTTCGGGTCGGTCGGGGCTGCAGCATGCGGGAGCGCCCGGTGGCGAAGCGCGGGGGGAACGGGAGGTGGGGGCAGCACCTCTTCCACCCCCCCCCCCCCCTCCACGCCGGGGGGTGTGTGGGGTGGTGAGATGGGTGGCAGCGATTAATTAACGCCGTCGCCCTGTATGAGGCCCGCCGCTCCGCGGGAGGTGCCCGCCGTGCCTCCCGTCCCACCCCCGGCGCCGCTCCGCTCCAGCTCCGTGGCGGAGGGGGCGTGACGGCTCCTCGAGAGGTGACGGCCCCTCCGGAACGCTCCGTGGGGAGCCGGGGGAGGGTGTGTGTGTGAAGGTGCGTGGGGGGCCGCGTGGGTGCTCTGGCAGCCCGCCGGGCGTGCGGCAGCGCCGGCGGCAGGGACGCCCCCATCCCCCCCCGGTCCCTTGGCGCGGGCAGGTGTCCCCGCTCGCCGCCCGCCCCGCGGCCGCACCGGCCCCGCCGTCCCCCCCAATCCCCCGCAGGCACCGCGCGTGGGGGCGGGCCGGGTTAATCCCCTCCCTCCTTTTTTTTTTTTTTTTCTTAATTATTTGTATTATTATGATTTTTTTTGCTGATTTCCTAATTTTTTCCCCGGCAGGGAAGGAAGGGGGCGGGGGGGGTGGTGGAGGGAGGCGGCGGGGGGTGGAGGGCGGGGGGGGTGGGGGGGTCGCGGGCACGTGCGCGGCAGGGCGCGGGGCGGGGCGCGGGGCGGTGCGCGGGGCTGCCCTCCTGCCCCTTTTAAAAAGTTCGCCCCGCCGCCGGGAATGAGGTCAGCGCCGGCGCTTCTCATTGCACGCGGCGATTATCACCGCGCCGCGGCGGCGGCCAATCACCGGGCGGAGGGCGGGGCTTGGCACGCGGAGGCGTTGGATACAGCGCCCGATTGGCCGCGGGGCGGGCTGCGAAAGGATAAAGCGGCGCGGGGCGGGCGCGGGGTCCGCTCTCAGCTGCAGCCCGGCGGAGCGCGGCGCGGAGCGGCGCGCGCGCGCGGGGGGGGGGGCGGCGCGCGGGGCATCGCCCGGCGGGCGCGCGGCGGGTCGGCGGGGGGCGGCGCGGCTCCGCGGGTGCGGAGCGGCGGCAGAAGCAGAAGCAGCAGCACCGGTGCCGGCGGAGGGAGGACGGTGCTGAGCGTCCGGTTCGCCGCTCTTCCTGCCGGGGACGTACACACTCGTTCATGCACGAGGGCTCTTCTTTTTTGTTTTTATTATTTTTTTTTATTCTTCCTTCGGCGATTTTTTTTAATTATTATTTTTTCCTTTTGTGTTGTTTTTTTTTTTTTTTTCCTGAGGGGTTTTTCTTTTCGCTCGGTACCTCGCGACTGCCAAATCCTACCTGCACAAACTCCTCGGCCGCCGACCTCGCCGCCGCCGCTGCCACCACCGGGAGTCCTGGAGCCGGGGTTTGTCGGGGCTTCGGGGGCGCGCCGCCGCCCCCCTCCCCCCGCGGCGGTGCACGCTGGCCGTGCCCAGCGCTGAGAGACTTTCGGCGGCCGGCGCGCTGCTCGTCTGAGTCGCCGGGGGCAGGCGGAAAGCACTTGTGAACTGGACCAGCTGCTTCGGGGAGGGGGGAACACCCGAGGTGGTGAGGAGAGAGGAAAAAAAAAAAAAAAAAACAAAGCCAAAACAAAAAAAAGCAAGCAGACCGACACCACCCCTACCCCCCTCCAAAAACAAACCGACAACAACAAAAAAGCCCAAAACACCCCGAGAGAGAGAGAAAAAAAAAAAAAGCAAACTTGGACGGGCGGCTCGCGGCGCTGCTTTTGCAGAAACTGTCTGACCGCGGGCGGCCCCGCCGCTGCCGCCGCCGCCTCGAGGGGGAGAGGACCGCGCCGCCGGGGACGAGGCGCCGGTGTGGAAGTACAAGTGGTGCGGGGAGCGGGGGCGCGGCCGCGGGGGGCTGCGCCGCCCCGGTGCCGCTGTGAGAAGTTGCGCGCCCTGCCCCGCGCCGGAGCGGCGCTGAGCCCCGGCGAGCCCCCCGCCGCCGTCGCCGCCGCGATGGTGCAGCAGACCAACACGGCGGAGAACACGGAGGCGCTGCTGGCCGCCGAGACCTCCGACTCCGGGGCCGGCATCGAGCTGGGCATCGCCTCCTCCCCGACGCCGGGCTCCACCGCCTCCACGGGGGGCAAGGCGGACGACCCGAGCTGGTGCAAGACGCCCAGCGGGCACATCAAGCGGCCCATGAACGCCTTCATGGTGTGGTCGCAGATCGAGCGGCGGAAGATCATGGAGCAGTCCCCCGACATGCACAACGCCGAGATCTCCAAGCGCCTGGGCAAGCGCTGGAAGCTGCTCAAGGACAGCGACAAGATCCCCTTCATCCGGGAGGCGGAGCGGCTGCGCCTCAAGCACATGGCGGACTACCCCGACTACAAGTACCGGCCCAGGAAGAAGGTGAAGTCGGGCAACAGCTCCGCCAAGCCCGGCGACAAGGCGGACAAGGGCGGCGGGGGCGGCGCCGGCGGGGGCAGCGCGGGCGGCGGCCCCGGCGGCCCGGCGGCCCCCGCCAAGCCCGCCCCGAAGAAGGGCGGCGGCGGCGGCGGCTCCAAGCCCTCCCCCGCGGGCGGCGGCGGCGCGGCCGCGGGCGGCAAGCCCCACGGCAAGGCGGCGGCGGCGGGCGGCAAGGCCGCCCCCTTCCCCGGGGAGCCGCCGGCCGCGCTGCTGCCGCCCGAGCACCAGGCGCTGTACAAGCCCCGGGGGGCGGCGGGCGCGCCTGCGGGCGCCGGCAAGCCGCTGGCCGAGAAGAAGCTGAAGCGGGTCTACGTCTTCGGGAGCGGGCAGGCGGCGGCCGCCTCCGCCTCCCCCGGCGGCGCCGTGCCCGGCAGCCCCACGCTGAGCAGCTCGGCGGAGGCCGGCGACCCCTTGAGCCTCTACGAGGAGGGGGGCGGCGGGGCGGGTCGGCCCGACGGGGACTGCGGCGGGGCCGCCTGCCCCTCGCCCTCCGGCTCCGGCTCGGGCTCGCCCTCGGATCACCGCAGCTACACCAGCCTGCGCGCCTCATCCCCGGCCCCCTCGACGGCGCATTCCTCCTCCGCGTCCTCCCACTCCTCCTCCTCTTCCTCCTCCGGCTCCTCTTCGTCGGACGACGAGTTTGAGGACGACCTCTTGGACCTGAACCCCAGCCCCGGCTTTGAGAGCATGTCCCTGGGCAGCTTCAGCTCCTCGGTGCTCGACCGGGACCTGGATTTTAACTTCGAGCCCGGCTCGGGCTCGCACTTTGAGTTCCCGGACTACTGCACGCCGGAGGTAAGTGAGATGATCTCGGGGGACTGGCTGGAGTCCAGCATCTCCAACCTGGTCTTCACTTACTGAGGCGAGAGCCGGGCCCTGCTGGAGGAGGCACAGACGCGCGTTGTCGGCAGGACTCGCCCGCCCCGCCGGGGCGGTTTTGTTCCTTTTTTTTTTTTTTTTTTTTTTTTTTTTAAACTTGGTTTTCTGGGAAGGGGCTGGTGAAACTGCTTCTTGTGCCCGGGGAGAGCAGCGGCGGGAGCGGGATCGCCCCTCTTCGCAGAAGGGCCAGCAGCCCCCTTCTTCCTCCGGCTGGAGACGGACCCGCACACACCCCCTCCGAGGGACGAGCCTGACGTTGCTTTTTCAGAAACTGGCGGGACCGAAACGCCGTCTTTTTCCTTTTTCCTTTTTATTTCCTGAAAAGAGACCGAGGAAGGGCGGCGGGGGAGGGGAGGGAGAGGGGGGGAACCACACACACCTCTGGGTTCTTTGTTATTACCCACTTTATACGAATAAAGAGGAGGGGGAGCGATGCATTGTGCTCAGCGCACACTGGATGTCTCGAGCATTCGCGCTTTCGTGTGAAAGAGCGATCAGAACTGCTTGGAAAAAAAAAAAGAGAGGAGAAAAACAAAACAAAAATCCACCCAAGCCCCTTGCAAGGTTCACGTTTGGGAGGGAGAAATCCTGTCCCGGCTTCTTCTGCGGTGAGAGGAGGCGACGATGATGGGAGGAGGAGGAGGAGGCGGATGGAGCTGGGAGCTGGACTGAGATCGCAGTTAAGCAGAGAAGAGCCAGACTTAAACTCAAGAGCTGTCTTGGAAATACGGTGGGGGGAAGATAATAATAAACTGAAACGGATTTGCACGTACAGATGAGGTGGCAGCAGCGCTTTTCTCAGTCACCTTATGTCATATGTAGACAGAAAAATAAGGCTGAAACTTCAAGAACACTGAAAACTTCTTTTGAAACAGACCGAATGGGAACAGTTTCTGTCATGATGTGGTACAGGGGGAATAGAGGGCGATGGCTTTTGCAAAAAAAAAAACCGAAAATACAAAAAAAAAGTAGATTTTTTTTCTTCTTGCTCAGAATCGTGATGGTGTTGGATTATTTCACTGGTGGGGTTTAATATAGCATGTTATCCTGTCTATCTTTTTAAGATTTCTGTAAGACTGTTGAACAGTTTAAAACAAATAGTGTTAGGATAATATAAAAGCAGATAGATGGCGCTATGTTTGATTCCTACAAAAATATCACCAGCTTTTTTTCATTCTTAACTCTTTAAAGGATTCAAACGCAACTCAAATCTGTGCTGGACTTTAAAAAAGAAAATTCAGGACCAAATTTTTTCTCAGAGTATGTATGTGTTTGTTCCTTATAGCTGTAAATGAAAAGACTGTTTTTTCTCACCGATGCTCCATCCTCGTATTGTTTTTTTTTTTTTTCCTTGTAAATGTAATCGGATGCCATTTTATAAGTGGACGTATTTATACTGGCCAAACATTTTTGACTTGTATTTCTTTGTCCTTTTTTGGTAGTTCTCGTTGTTACCCGCACCATTTTTATGTCTCCTTCACTGAAGGGCTAGAGTTTTAACTTTTAATTTTTTATATTTAAATGTAGACTTTTGACACTTTTAAAAACAAAAAGAGAAGAGAGATGAAAACGTTTGATTATTTTCTCAGTGTATTTTTGTAAAAAATATATAATGGGGGTGTAAATCGGTGTAAATCGCTGTTTGGATTTCCTGATTTTAACAACAGGGCCGCTGGTTAGTATCTCACACGCGTGTGCGCGCTCACGCTCACTCACCCACTCTCACACACACCCACGAATCAGCCCCTATTTTCTCCATGTTTACACTCCAATCTGCAGGCATCTTAAAGTGACAGCATCCCTGGCCGCCACCGCCGGCCCCCGCTCCGCAGCCCCCCGCCTTTCTGGGAAGGGGGCGGGAGGAGGCCGGGGCAGCCGCAGGGGAAGGGGGAGACGAAGGCGCACGTATACACTGTATGCTACCGTTTTGGGGAGGAACCTATCCCGAAATGAAGTAAAGCAACTGGTGCATTTACACAGAAGGGATCCTGTACCTTTAACTTGTAAACCACATCTTTTGCACTTTTTTTAGAAGCAAAAACGTGCCGTTTAAACCACTGGATCTATCTAAATGCCGGTTTGAGTTCGCGACACTATGTACTGCGTTTTTCATTCTTGTATTTGACTATTTAATCCTTTCTACTTGTCGCTAAATATAATTGTTTTAGTCTCTTATGGCATGATGATAGCATATGTATTCAGGTTTATAGCTGTTGTGTTTAAGATGAAGAAAGTGAAAACATCTTTGTACATTTAAGTCTGTATTATAATAAGCAAAAAAGAAGATTGTGTGTTTATGTATGTTAATATAACATGACAGGCACTAGGACGTCTGCCTAATGAGGTGGTTCCGTTAAGGGTTTAACTTTTTTTGTTGTTGTTATTTTTTTGGTCATCCATCCTGTGCAATATGCTGTGTAGATTTTTTTTTTTTTTTTTTTTTTGTCTAACGATCACCCTCAACGCAACGTTGGGAAAGAAAAAAAAAAAAAAAGATCACGCCAGCTAACCATGTCAAGTTCACTGCCTGTCAGATTGTTGATATACCTTCTGTAAATAACCTCTCTTTTTTTTTTTTTTTGTTTGTTTTGTTTGTTTGTTTGTTTTTTTCTTCGGGAAGGAAATAAAATCAGCTGGAACTGAACCCTAATACTGGGCTGCTCTTGTCATCATTGCTACGGCCCCCTCCGGGGGGGGTGTGGTGGTTTCCTCGGTGCCCGCAGCCCGGCGGAGCGGCGGCCTGGCCCGGCCTGGTCCCGGCGGCAGCGGGAACCCCCGCCCCAGGTCCGGCCCCGCCGGGAGGGGCCGGGGGAGGACCGGCGGCCGCGCCGAACCGGAGACCGCCGGGGACCGGCGGCCGGAGCGAGTGATCCACCGGGCCCGGGCAGCGGTGGGGCCCCATCCTCCCTCCCCAAAACGAGTTGCTCCGGGGCACGTTTAATGAAGCCTTTCTGATGCAAAGCGGGTGCCAACGCCCGGCCATCAGCGCCGTTAGCCGTGTGACTGCGCGGGGCGGGAGCCCAGGGGGCTCAGGGGGGGCTGAGGGGGTCCTTTTCCCCACCTCCCCGCTTGGCCGCCGGCGAATGGGGGCGACCCCCGGCTGGGGCCAAGGCCGGTGACCCCCTTTGGGTTGCGACCTCGGCCTCCCGGGTACCCTCCTGCGTTCCCCTCCTGCCTACGAATATGCATCGTACCTTGAGCAGTGTTTTGTAAACCGATTAAAGCATCCCACTGGCATAATGGTCTCACTTAGCTGTTAATTTACAGCTGGCTTTGAGCCATAAACTCTTTTCCATGAAAAAGGAGCAGCAAACGGAAAGAGACGTTGTACCGGCGGTTTCGCAAAGCCACCGGCACAGGAAGTTAATGTTTGCCCTGCCTTATCCCCATGAATTCCTGTGTTGTATTTGCCATGCAAAAATCCCCCATCAACAGCAGCTCCATGCCATCCATTGCCTGGGAGGTTTCCTGGTTAGCCTCTTTGCATACAGCGCCTTTCCTTTGCAACGCCATTTGCAAATCAGATCACGGAATCAATGGTTTGGGTTGGAAAGGACCTTAAAGATCATCTAGTTCCAATCCCTCTGCCATGGGCAGGGACACCTCCCACTAGACCAGGTCACTCAAAGCCCCATCAAACCTGGCCTTGAACACCTCCAGGGATGAGGCATCCACAACTTCGCTGGGCAACCTGGTCCTGCGTCTCACCACCCTCAGAGTAAAGTATTTCTTCCTAGTATCTAATCTAAATCTACCCTCTTCCAGTTTAAAACCATTATGCCTCATCCTATGACTACACTTCCTGATAAAGAGTCCCTCCCCATCTTTCCCGTAAGTCAGCCTTAAGCACTAGAAGGCTGTAATAAGGTCTCCCTGGGGCCTTCTCCAGGCTGAACAATCTCAACTCTCTCAGCCTGTCTTCATATGAGAGATGCTCCAGATCTCTTCATGGCCCTCCTCTGGACTTTCTCCAACAGGTCCATGTCCTTCTTATGTTGGGGGCTCCAGAGCTGGATGCAGCACTCCAGGTGGGGTCTCACCAGAGCGGAGTAGAAGGGCAGAATCACCTCTCTCAACCTGCTGGCCACGCTTCTTTTGATGGAGCCAAGGATACAGTTGGGCTTCTGGGCTGTGAGCGCACATTGTTGGCTCATGTTGAGCTTCTAATCAACCAACACCCCCAAGTCCTTCTCCTCAGGGCTGCTCCCAATCCATTTTCCACCCAGCCTGTATTTGTTCTTGGGTTTGCCCTGACCCATGTGCACTTGCACTTGGCCTTGTTGAACTTCATGAGGTTTGCTCGGGCCCACCTCTCCAGCCTCTCCAGTTCCCTCTGGATGGCATCCCTTTCCTCCAGTGTGTCAACTGTGCCACGCAGTTTGGTGTTGTCGGCAAACTTGCTGAGAGTGCACTCCATCCCACTGTCCATGTTACTGACAAAGATGTTAAACAGCGCCAGTTCCAATACCGACCCCTGAGGAGCGCCACTCATCACTGGCCTCTGCTTGGACATCAAGCTGTTGACCACAACTCTTTGAGTGCAACTATCCAGCCAATTTCTTATGCACCGAGTGATCCATCTGTCAAACCCATGTCTCTCCAATTTAGAGAAAATGATGTTGTGCAGGACAGTGACATAGATGTCTCTGTCCATGGCCTCGGCGCATCCTCGGCACTTGCCACCGAGGTGTAGGGGCATCCCCACCTGGGCAGTGTGTGGCAGAGGTGGACAGGCACCCTGATGGAGGTGTGTGCCCAAATCCTCCCAGCTTGAGCACAATACTGTGCCCAGGTGGTGTGGTTATCGATAAATTTGCACTTGGGACTGAGCAGTGGTCAAAATCAGTGAAGAAAAAGGCCGGGGTGGTGACAGGACAGGTGACAATATCAAACTGCAGCCACTTGCAGGTGACAGGCTTGGACTGCAGCCCTGACTGAGCCCGGCTCTCTGCTGCTGCTCTGGGCCTGTTTGCTGTTGGCTACAGTTAACTTGAGGGGTTTTATGGTTTCCTGCATATGTTGTTTTTGTTCTCAATTATAATAAAGTCCAGTGTTGCCAAACGGATCGTTTCTTTGGGGACTCTTTGGTGACACAAGTTGTTGCCTTCAGAGAGCTAAGTGGAAGTCAGGCTAAAATATATATATAGCCACACAACATTACATATGTGCATATATACATAAATGGGAAACAGTCTTATGTTCCTTGCTGCCTAAAACATGGAGCAAGGCAAGTCTCTCACTAGAGGAAGTACCCAGAACTGATCCACACAAGAATATATCACCAAATGCACTCTTTTTTATTTTTTTTTGTAGACTATTATTATTATTATTATTATTTAGACTATGGTTTTATTTCTACTATAATTCTCTCAGAAGGAAAAGTGGTAGCCCTTTAGCAAATGTGAAAGCTAGTGAATTTATTGCAAAGATTTTTTAATGAAGATCTACGTTAAAAGAAAACTAGGTTTTAGTTGCATTGCATTGCACCATTGCAACTGGTGGCTCACCATAGGTTTGGCTAACACCAGATCCTCTCTTGGATGGGGGCCAGAGTGGAGGGTGCCTATTAAGAGGTGCGTTTCCACAGCATCGTGAAGTCTCCGACTCGAGATCGCTGTAGCTGTTGTTTCCTCCCGTTGCCCCATCCGGTGTGAGAGGCCCCAGCCCCGCTCCTGGAAGCTGCAGCCATGCTCAAGCAAACAAGGCAAAGCAAAACTGCTCCTTCCCCGCTGTGCCTTCACCTGGCCTCTGGTAATCAGCATTTTAGAGACTTCTACAGCCACGCGTGGGCATTGTCACCCATGGATCCCACTCTGTTAATTCATTCTGTCCTCTGTGGCACTCCCTTCTTGCTTGTGGCCTCCACAACACCTTGTGGTAAAGCTGAGTGAATTCGTTTGTGAGCCCAGTGAAAAAAATGAGGTTTCTATTTTCTATTTTAACTTTGGTATAGGTAATTTTGTCCATTTTTATATTGTGACAATTTTGTCTCTTCTTCATCTTTTGCTAAGGCACTCATTTTTACAACTCTGCCATTTCTCTGTCAGTTCATCTCATAGTGCACAAAGATACAGAAAAGAATAGAACTAGAAGATTTAAATGAAAAATCACCATAATAGGCTGCATATGTCTGTTGCTAAAATTTATTTTTAATAACCATGCTTCTTTGCAAATCATTAATTTACCTGCAAATTAGATGAAGACTGTTCACCTCAAGAGTGTATACATAATTTTCAGTAATCAGGTCTGCCTCCCCTGTGTATCATCTCATTTCCTTCCCTTTCTTGTGAAGCAGCGTGTGATGTGACTGCATGCATAGTCCGTATTGTATTTTCTTTCTTTTCCAAAACCAATGCAGGGTTCCCCGGGAGTCAGCGACACTAAACGCATCTGCAAGCTTTGTAGTCCCCTGTTACGCTTCCAGCAGAAAGAGCTAGAAGTTACTGAGCAGAAAGGAAAGTACTGGGCTAGAGGCCTCCCCAGCCTCCCCCTTAGCTGTCGTGATACACGATACGCTTACATGATACATGGCACAGCAGCAGCCATGTGGGTGCAGAGTCTTCACGCTGGGCAGCCTCTCCTCTATGACATTTGCTTCCACAAGAAAGTGAGGAAAAGTAGAGCGCTAGGGCTTAACCTACTTCTCAAGGGCTCTTTATTCTCCAGGCTGGATCTAGTTTTTGAACGTATATATTAGGGTTAATTTTTCACATAGGGTAACTCCATAAAGGCCTCTGAAGAGCTCCAAAGACATTGACAAGGTATTACAGTGTAACCTTCTGGGTCTCCACATGTTGTGTTCATCTTGATATGCCTGAGTTCAAAAATTATTATCCACCTCCCACCATTTCAACCTCTCCTCTCCAGGGTCCTTGGATGAGCTCTAAACATCAGTTATGAATTTTGCCACCAACACGAGGAAAGTAAATGGGATTGTCTCCAAGATGGGTATACCATGGCACAAAAGGTAAGTGGCTTATTCAGGACTCAGTCGTCACCCGGTCAGTGACTGCTCTGTTTCGTGCGTTGTACAGAAGCGTCTCAAGGCAAGCAGTAGTAGCATTTGCTGAACTTGTAGTAACCAACCTATAGATCACCAACAGAATTTAATCCCCTGGAATATGATTTAGGGATAATTCATAGGCATGCCTAAACAACATTTCTTAATACATTTTTGACTAGATTATACTATTCTGGGTCACTTCCTATGCCTTTTTTCCTAGTGCCCTGTCTCCCCCTTTACTAGCTCCTCCCTGTTAGTTGCAAACAAAGTTTAATTTGCCTCTTGCATGGCAGAAGAGTATCCCCGCACTCCAATGGCTCCTGTTACATCTTCCCTTTAAAGTGAGTTTATTTGCAGCAAAGGACCACGTACCAGTGGGTACTGGTGGGGTGACGTTCGTTGGTTTGTGACAGAGGAGTTTAGCTGTCCATAACCCGGCCTTGATGCCATTTGTTGACAGCTGCCACATGCTGACCAGTTTCTTCATGCACCCCTGTGTGTCCCATCCTTTCCATGGGCAGCATTAGCTTGCTTGAAAAGGAGGAGGAAAAGGTCTTGCAGAAATTGCTGGCAGGTCGGTTGTGAGGAGCCCGTGTGGGTCTTTCAAAATGGCAGGAATTAGGTAGAAGTAGAAACTCAGACCTGGCGTCAGCTGTGGGCTTTGAGTCCTGTTTGGCACTGTTATGCCAGCAAAATGCTACACCAAATGCATATTATACTGATTGGACTTTCTTATCTTTCCTTTTTGCTCTCTCAGTAATTCACTCAGTTTCTTCCTGGGCTTCCCCCTCCCTGCCCCAGTCTCCAGTTTACATTCCCTTCGCTGACCTTGCTTCTTCCTGGATGTCTTCCTGACCTTCTTCAGGAGGAGCTTTGCTAATATTATGCTAGAGATAAATTCCCATTCAGTGGACCCAGAACATTATGTCTTTCCTGCTTCCCATACCCTCTTCTTCTCTAATTTCAGCATTCGTCTCCTTCCCCTGCAAAAGGCTCGTTGCCTAATGTGTGGCAGTAGAATGAAAAGAAATCTAATTTAAGACGTATCCAAGATGTACCCGTGCTACATTATCATCCTGAGCTTAGTCCAAGGCTCGCAGATGAGGGTATCTCTGCACATTGTCTGCCTCAAAAATAGCACCAAGCTGGGTACAAACTGTGACTGTGTTTCTGAAAGCTAAACGAAAACAGCTGGTATCTGACTGAATAATTTAAAAGGCTGTTGCTCAGGTTGACTGTTTTGAACAAGTGGGATTGCTGTGGAACCAGACAAGATCTGACCGCATGGTCTCGGCGCAGCTCACTGAGACCTGTACACTCAGGTTAAAGCCCACCCACATCTTTCAAATAGGCAAATTCTTGGTGTGCCAGAGAAAACGTAACAGAGTGACTTAGCAGCCTGCCTGAAGTTTGCAACCGCATGCAGCTCGTGGTCTGCTCCTCTCAAGAAAGTGAAGCAAACATTCAAGTCTTTCCAGGACCCCAGAACTGCTGAAGTTGTAATTACTGCTGCAGTGAGAAGGTTGCTAATGAGGGTACATTGACCAGACATAAAGTGCCTCGTGTGCTGACAACAGCGGATCACACAGGAAGGTGTGGGACACTGTGAGTGGCAAAGGGAATGGCAGTTTATCAGGGAATGTGGGCCTTCCTCTAGACTTGAACACCTGTATCTGGATTTACGTCTATAAAAACAAATTCAGATGTCTTCAGACTTGGCAGAATTTATGCTAGGGACTGCTATGGTTCAGAAATGTGGCACTTGAGGTATGGATCCTCGTGCAATGTCATTGATTCAGATTTACTCAGGGTACCAAGCAAGGCCCCAAAATGTAACATGATGTGAGGTAGGTCTTGTTTACATATAAGTACTTACGTGCTCTTATTGTACATAACTTTAGGGCCTAATTTCCAGGGAGGGACATATTTTCTGTAAATATTCAGTTGTCCCAGAAAATAATTTCTTTCTCTAGTAAGAAAGCAGCATTATTATTTTCTAATGAACAAACACGTATAGTTCTAGCTCTAGCTGTAGGGAAATGAGTGGTACAGTGGATAAAAGAGCAGATCGGAAACAGGCATATTCAGATTAATTCCTGGTCTTCCTGCAAACTTTGTCCAAGACTCAGCGTGATTTGGAAAATCTTGTTATGCCGCTTTCCTTGGACCGGCTTCTCATGCTGTGAAATATGAGCTATACATAAAAGCAGACATATTGAAATGTAATTGTTTCACCAGATGTGAGGGGTTTTTTAATTAATAAATTTAAAACGTATGATGTTTCTAGAAAACAGAGTAATGGAATAGAATAAGAATAAACTTTTACATTCTCATTCAAAAAAAGGAAGAAATGGGTATTTAAAAAATCTTTGGGTTTGTTCTCTTGAATCAGCTTTGGGGGGGAAAAGGGTGAAAACGTTCTTTGCTTGAGCTCTCTCCTCACTTTTAAGAACTCAGATATGAAGCTGTATGAACAGAGTTCTTCACTTCCCTATCTCAACTTGAAAATGCAGAATAGGCCTCTGGAGCTGGTTGCAAACAGAGGGTCATAAATTCCAGCTCAGCTTATCTGAATGGTGTACTTCATGTAGTTCTAAAATACCGTATTATCACAGTGAAAGATACACACTGTGAGTTAGACTTGGTTGACGTACTCACTGATAATTCCATAAAGGAAGCTTCCTAATTCCATTAACAAATTGTTCCAGGCTTAGATAGAAATTAAATCATAGTGTCTTCTCTTCTCTTCTATTATAATATTGTTGTTGTTATGTAGTTGTTGATACCCTTTATCATAGATCAGCAGCTCATGTCCTTGGTGCACTATAAGTACAGGACAAAAAGAGAAGATCCCCTTCAGATTGTTTATAGTTTAAATGTAGGACAGAAAAGAGGCCATGGATACGAGCAGAAAACAAAGTAATATTACCATTCAGTTTGGCAGCACTGATCTCACTACAGCAGCAACCTGAGCTAGCTGCTTTTTCGTTCCTTGCAAGTATGACAGATAAGACAGGTACTAACAAGGGATTTGGAGGAGTACGCATGTAAATTTGTACTAGTGAAAAGGGACCTCTTCCAAAGTATTTCTGATGATGAGAGAAAATACAAAACTTCACAAGCAAACAGTTAAAAGAAGCTGGGATCATGAGGTGATCGTAGCCACGTCATTGCTGCTGCGTGGGAACGATAAGATACTTGATAAGCGTGTGGTGGTGCTGGTGCTGGAAAGGACCCTGACATAGGCTTACTTGTGAAAGAGGGCCAGGGGAGAAGAGCTCAGATTAGGTTATTGTGGTGTCATGATGCGCACACACACCCCCACGCCCCTCCTTAAGCCTCTCAGTACTTTGTGCGATTTTTCTCCCCACCTGGGCCACATAATAATACAATGGGCCAGAACGATGCATAACAGTCTAACATGAAAGAAGGAAAAGGTGGAGAGGAACAAACTAGAACACTATGGCAACCCCATAGTGTACTTAGTTCCCGTGACTCCTACCATTTGAAAATAATAACTCTAATCGATCACTCCTGACAACATATGGATTGTGGCCACAGAGGTGGGGTACCAGGACCCTAAGTCCTAGCAAGTCTTGGGCTTGCGTAACTGCTGGAAAGTACCGGAATATTTCATTGTCCAAGCTGGGCCAGAGTGGAAAAGTACCTGATGAAAGTAAATTATTTGGAATCCTATAAGCAGCAGTTCTAGTAAGACTCTCTGAGCTCTTCTGGATGGCAGCAGCCTGTGGCCAGTACCTCCCCTGAGATGGGACGCTGCTCGGGCTGACACCTCGAGAACGAGAAGGCCAGGGCAAGTCAACCCCTCTCGAGTCTCAGTTATCACCTGTTGAGGATTGCTGATGCAATGTGAGTGTTTACTCTAACTCAAGAAAAGAGAAATTTTAATGATAGGCTAGTCTGTCTTTCATCCACCTCTCCACTTAAATGTTTATGGTATATACACATTAGCTTTATGGATGTGGGTGTTCTTCCGTTTGTATATTATTATACAAATTATAATACTATTAAATTCTATTAAATACTATTAAAGTGTAGCCTGTATAGTAAAGCAGAATTATTGCTGGTTACTAACAAGAACCTCTGTCTTAGGGCAGTAATTGAGAAAGAGGTAGGAGGAAGGCTTTAAGAGCCTGGTGGGGATGGAAAATTTTGTCTTTGTTTCATTCAGGCAGAATATACAATCTGGGTGGCTCGTTATCCACTGGCAATGTGAGAGACAAAGGCTCAGGTTTTAATTTCTTCTGAGGGAAGAATGTCAACAAATCACTGTGTGAGCCAATAGAGCCTGGTTTCTGCAGGTCCGTTTGTCCGGAGAGCTCCATTGGGTGATGTAACCCATCTGGCAGGGCCTGGAGGGCACCAGTAGGCCCTTGTTTCTCTGGCCAGCCCCATCTGGGGCCCCCTCCTGTCCTTCAGGACCTCATTCAAGCCAAGGCCCAGGCCTCCATCCTTCGTCCTGGGCATCTCCCATTGCAAAGCCTGTAGAAATGTAGCGTCTCCAGGACCTCAGCTTCCCTCTGTAAAAATTATGGATGGGTATAGGATGAAGACATATGTACGACACTTCTTCAGGAAGGCAGGTTAAAAAGGCAAGTCTGAAGAGCCCTTTGCCTGTAGCCATTTCCAGCTGATAAAAAGGGCTGTGGAGGCATTTGAGAGTTGCACTTGTACTACTCTGGGTGACCCCAGCACTCAACATAGAACCTGGTGTCCTGTGGCCTTATAGATCAGATGTGTTTTTTGTAGTCTTCTCTGAAATATGTTGGATGCCAACTGGCAGATTTAAGGCTTTTGTGGCTCTGTTTGCGACTGGCAGGTCTGTTGATGACCTGCAACCCAGTTAATTTTAAATTGTCCTGTAATAATGATAATATTATGAAAGAAATGGAAATATCGTCACTTACAAAATAAAATTCCCGTTTAATAATATTTCTTGGTAAATAGAATTGTGTCATAGGTACACTAAGGTGTAGTTAATGCTGCTCTTGTCATAAATTAATTGCAAACGTGTAGAGCAAAGTGTATTCATAAAGAAATATCCACATGTGCACATTTACAAATCATTTTTTCATCAGGGTGCTCTGAGAACAATAATGATGACGAACAAAATGGGCTGGTTTCACATCAAGGGGATTGATTTAGATCAAAGTCATTTAAATTGCCAATTTTAATCATGATTTAAATTGTCAAGTTGGAAACCTTGATTTAAATAATTGATTTTCATCTTGTTTTGCATGTGTGCTTCCTCGGTATTTTTCTAAATAAAGGTTGATTCTCATTGGCTGGTGTAATTTGGTATTTCCTTTTGCTAACCATGAGGATTATGTACATACTACATCTGTATATATTTAAGTAGTTTAACATGTATTTACACGAATTCTTAATTTATACACTTTTATTATGCTAGAAAAATAATTAATGAATATTTTCTGACTTTCTAAATTATGTTTATTTTTACTCATGCGTTGCTTCAAACTGTATTTGGATGGTAATTAGACTTCATTAAAAATACATAAAATCTGGAGGGAAAGGGGGTGTTAGTGAAAATATGCTGGGTAGCTAAAAAGTGGTTTTGTTAGAATGCATTTCTTTTAAAAAGCAAGGTCTAGATCTTCCGTGGACGTTGGACTTGTAGCTATAATCAGTTATTTTAGTGGGGCATTAGTTGCCTGTGTCACCCAACCAGGTAGGGCTACATTGTTTAAAGCTTCACAGGCTTCTTTCAGAGTCTAAGGACCGTGTGGTGAAGCCGAGGTCTGAGCCAGGAGAAAGAAGTGGAAGCCACCAAGGACAGGAGTTCCTGCAAGGTCAATGGTGGCTTCTCCATCCAAGCTGGTGTCAGTGGAGAGCGCGGGAAAGAGGAAAAGCCACCAGCTGTGCTGAGCCTCCAGGACAAGGACAAGGCGTTGTGGTTCAGAGCTTGCTGGAGGCAGCTTCTAACAGCCGTTTTGACCAGAGTGGGTTATTTCCATCCCTGCACCATCATGGAATTTAGTGCCAAAGTGCTTCTGCAGAGTGCATCCTAACTGATTGTTAAACTACCTGGATGGTCTGTGGTTGGTGAGCTGAACTGTCACTGTTTTCCAATATTTTAGAAACAGATTTCTGTGTCTCAGAACACATTTAGCCTAACTGAACAGGAAAAATGGACCACTCTACTTTTAATCTTTGTTGGTTGCTTTGTGTGTCTTGGCACTACCATGATGCTCTCCTGGAAGGCCTGGTCATTGGAGAAGGTTCGTGATTTGCTCTACCAGGAAGTATAATTTATTTCATTTTTGACACCAAAGAAGGCATTTATACTTACTAATCAGCAAAAATGCAGCAAAGTTTTGTGATACTTTTTGGTTTTTTTTAGATTTAAAGGCAGTTACAGGGTCTTTAACAGTCTTTTGTGTATGGATTAATGAGGAAGATATAATTCTTCCTTTGCTAACCGCGATATCTTGAATATATTGGTTTAATCAACTAGACAATCAAGAAACTTCTAATTTTTTAACTTTTAATCCTGATGACAACAGATTATTGGTGAGTGTAGTCTGTTTCACCACTGAGTGTTCCTTTAGGTAGTGAAGCTACTGTAGCTGTAGGGAGTTTTGAATGAAAATATTTGGAAGGTCTGTGTGACCCTCAGTGTTACACATACATCTCTATATGTGATAAAACTGAACACAGCAAAGGTGCCTGTCCTAACTATATCCCAAAACATGTAAGAGGTATACAAAGTAAATGATTGGAATTACAAAAGGACAAGCTTAAATAAAAGCTGTTTGAAGCTTTCCCTAAAAAGGTCTTTCTAAAAACTCTTGGTCCTCTTATTCTGCTTGGCCAAGGTGGTTTTAAGTATGAAAAAGGTAACAAATTGCAAGCAACTTTGTGTTTGTTGGGGTTTTTGTCTTTTTGTTGTTGTTGTTCGGGTTTTTTTAGTAAAAGACTGTTAACTGTACCTCTTGATTTCTGCTTAAGTAAGTCTGTTTTGTTTTGTTTTGTTTTGTTTTTTTTTTATTAACAATTTTGATGTGACAGTGAAACCTAGGAAAAGTAAGAAGGTACTAATCAAGTTATATCTAATCTCAGTCTTATCTGGCCATCCATGCTCATAATTAGTTTCTCAGGTTTAGAAGCACTAATGATTTAACAAAGCCAACTGTGTAAATTGAAATTGAGGAACTATTAATTCAGCACTTGCAGAATAAGCTACTAATTTCACATATTTGTGTTAGCATTTCTGTCACTGTGGTTCCAAATGTCTGGTAGTGCCTTATCTCTGTAAAGTCAGGGACATGTAATGCCTGACCCTCCGATCTCAAATATATAGTAGTATGCAAATGTAGAAAGAGACACATAGAAAACAACCCAAGAACACAAGACGAAATTCTAGTTTATATTTATATGGTGATGAAAGTGATGTTAATGAGACTATCTTGATGAGTCATAGCCATGACATCATAGCCATGACTAAGTCTCTCAAATTTGAGGATGGTGACTCTGTACTTCGAATGTTTGGTGGCCTTAATACCAAATTTAATCTGGTTATTTTTTAAAAGAGGATGTCTTATTTTGTGTGGGGGGGATGTTTTAATAAAGACTTCGCATTATTGTATCCATCGTGCCTTACAAAACTGGAAAATTACCTCCAGCAAAACCCATTATTTTTATACTTCATTGAGGAATAAACATAGTCCTCTTCACTTCAAAACATCCCTTTCCTCTGATCCTCAAATAGCTGCTCTTAGAAAATTTCTTGCCTTTTTGCTCAAGATCTTGATTTATCTCCAGCCCTGCATGTTTTTATGAGCAACACCTCAGAGCTCTCACATTAACAGTGTTCCTTTTCTTCTCACTCTCTTTAGTTCAAAGTTGACCCCAAATATTTCTCTGCAACAAATTAATGTACTCAATGTGTATGAATTGTAAAGATAGGATTTCATAAGATCTTCCGCACAGGTGGAATGTAAATTCCTTTAATATGTACACAAATAAAAGATAGGAAATTTTTAAAATTCTGAGAGCACCCTGCTTGTAGGGTGAGTCCTGATTAACAGCTGATAAACAGTACTCTAAGGTTTCCTGCCATATGTAATAATATAGGAGATGAAAGAGGATATAAGTTGCTTTAGGTCTTGTCCATTTTGCTGAACGTCATGTCAGGGATTAGATTTAATTTGATCGTTTGTGCAAAGAATTTTTTTAATAAGGTAGCTGTTCAGATTAAAGGATAAATTAATATATTTTTCTATAGTAATAAGTGTTAAATTGGATAATGTGTTGCCTCTGATGGTATCACAGAAATTACTTACAGTGATAAAATGTTGCTTGTCATAGTTCAGTGGAGTATAAGTATGTCCTAGAAACTGCATTCCCAAAATAAAGGGGTTTTAACTATCAAACTGCTTATCACGGAAAGCAAACATCATGCTGCCCTTAATTAAGAAGGAAAAGAGAGTACTTTTGGCTTGATTATAGAAGTCTTGTTGAATAAGCAAAACAATGCACATTTCTCAAATACACTCACATCCAAACTGAACCTTTTGGATTCAATAGCAAAGGCAGCAGCTGAGAGAAAGACAACAAAAACCTCGCAAGGCAATGAACTTCTGTGCATCGTCTTACGCTGCTTGAAGCTGGTTTTGAGTTGACGGCAGCTGTTCAAAATGGCATAATTTATGAACAAAAAATCCTAATCCCCTGCTCATAGGGAGAGTGGCTTTGCCTGAAGAAGGCTGTGTAGGCTCAGGAGGAGTGAGGAGTGATCCCCGTCCCAGGTCTACTTTGTCTTACCTGCAGAGCTGAAGGCCTTTTTTTGCTCTGTTTGTTCTATTCTGTACTTTAGCTGAGGCACCATGAGACCCCAAAATTACTTAAATAGCAAAAACAGAGATGAGAAAATGAAGGTTGGCTCACATGTTAATTAATAAGCTTCACCTTACCATCCATGATGCACCCTAAGACTGTAAAAGTATGCCTTGGTGTTTCTGCTTGGTTTTTAATCTTTTGTACTTTTCTAATGAGAACACCAGCAGTGATATTTTGTGAAATTTGATGCAAAGTACACTGGACTCAAATAGAAAAGGCACCGGTGATTTAAATCTGCTTTGGAATATGCCCTTTGTGGGAGCCGAAGTAACTTTTCCTACTCAGGTATTCCCATTCTGAAATAATTCTCTTCCATTTCTGAATTTGACTACTTTGTTCAATAGGCCTTGTTTATATGTGCATGTTCTGATTTTAAAGGTAATATTTTGTCAGTAAAACCTGTGATAATTCTCTTTGCAAATGATTGGAAGACTGAGGAAAAATTTAATACAAGAAGAGCCTCCTGGAGGACTTGCAGGATGTAATCTAAGCCACCTGACAGTCCCAGCTAGGCCTGTGTGAGTCAGTAGGAAAGAGGGCGACATATAAGCTAAAGGTAGAAAGTGCAGCAGTGTTCAGAAAGGGAAATATTTTTTATCTTTTCTTCCTTTTTAATAGATTCTATTGCATAATTTAAGCCACTGTTGTAGATAGTTGTACCTCTGCCAGACAGGAGCAGGTCGCAGTTCTATCACGTCAGAATCCTAGTCGTTCCCTTTTAAAATCAAATACGATGAAGTGTTATAACAACCTGCAATAATAACCAGTTTCTGCCAGCTGATCAGCTCTGTGCACCCACTCACAGTATCAACATGAATGGAGACCACGGTGGTAGATAGTCGTGGTGGGACCGGCCTGCAAGCTGGGCTGATCCTACAGCATCAGCTGTGGGCTGTGACCAGCCACCGCTGTTCCTCCTCCCCCAAGGTCATCTGTCCTGCCCATGAGTGAAGGTGTTGTGTGGGCTCCGGGTGCCCATACGCTGTGTGAACAGAGGGACAGGTGCTTATTGGGAAGCACTGGATTGACTGAGCTGGTGTTTTACTTCTGCAAATGTCTGGGCAGGCTTCTCAATGTGCACTGCTTGATGGGGGGGATGGTGAAGAAAGTCATATGTGAGTCCTCTCAAATGCAGAAAATCTTGAATAAGCAGTCTTGACTGCCAAAAAGGATGGGCACGATAGGTTTCTGATGTTTGCCAATAAATCCCATTTCTCTCATTTGTTGTCCTCAGAATGCCTCTCCCAGTGGGGACTGTTCTCTAGGTGCCTAAAGGTAATAGCAGCTTTTCACAGTGGAAAAAATTGGTTGAGGCAAGTTAATCACACCCTCACTTCATGCTACTCTTCTGTCCTCTCTCAGGCGTCGTGTTTCTGAATTTGGAGATAATTTAAGAAGCTCGAGTTATTTGGGCTACAGTTACGTCTAACTGCTTCTCTGCCTTGTAAGTTCTGATAACTCTTCATACAAAATTATTTCTGTGTTTCGTGACTATCTGGGGCGTGTGTATATGATGCTTTGTATACAGAGATCAGCACAGGCCTGGCTAAGGACCTACTTTGTCTACAGCCTATTTGCTATCTGTCATCTCACGGGGTGTTTAGTCTTATGATTTAAAATGTCTCCTGCTTGTGGTATCTAGAAAGCCATGTTGTCTGTGGACACTTCAAAGGACATTTTCCTCATCAGATATATTTATTATAGCTTTAAGTGAAGAATATTTTTTACTTTTGAATATTTAAAAATGTTGTGACATAAGAACATTTGTTATCCTTTCCTTGACAATAAAGCAAGGAAAGTATCTCTTTTCACACTGATTTTAACTTCAGAATTTTTATTTTTCTTAGAATTCTTTATTACATTAATAACTTGATTTATACTGGATATATAAAAGGTGTTGTCTATGTGATTTCCAGAAAAGACTGTAAACAATGTATCCAGAGACTTTTTGTAACTAAAATAGGTTATGAAAAATAGACTGGTGATCCTATGGTGGCTGGAAGCTCAGCAGCAGTAGGTTAATAATTGCTCTGCAGCCTCTGATTGCATTTAGCTATGGACGTGATTTCCAGGAATTTCAGTTTTTCACAGCTATTTGTTCATTTTATGTGATTAAATATAATGACGTAAACATTTCATATGCAGTTTTCTGTGAGTTTTTTTTGTTTTGTTTTTAAATGCCTTGATTTCCCCGCAATTCATATTCTGAATTAGCAGAAACTTTTTTTCTGGAGTGGAACTTTCTATTTCTGTTTTTCAATGAAGATGGGAGAAATTGAGTTACACTGGGATTTTTTTTAAGTATCTGTGGCAATGGAAGTGCAAACCTCATGGACCATGTTACTGATGTAATGGTAGATGTTTTAAGAGCAAAGGAAATTTCCCAGAAGTCCTTTCAGTGCTTTTAACTGACCTTTTCAGTACAATATGTCTACATAAAACAAACCACCACAAGAAATATTCTAAGTACTTTTTATATCTGTATCCAGGTGTTTCTGATATATGTATTAGAATGTAAAATCTGCATATTCAGCCATCACTAAAGCTGACAAATTGCTGAAACAGCACTCACATGCACATCACGTACATAGGTGGCTTAGTGAATGAATAATGCAAACCAGAGGTTTCTAGACTTTTCACTAAAGAAAAGAGGAATGAGGCTTCCTATCAATATTTAGGGCCTGAGTCTTCTCCAACTCAGATCTTCTGTGAGCATTCGTATCTGTGTGAAGTAAGCTTAAGAAGAATTAAAAAAAAACGCTCCGCTGGAATTTACGTGGCTCAGGAGGCTCATAATAGGATGAGCGTCTTTACTTCAGGTCACTGATTTAAATCCCAGTTAGAAATAGCCAGAAGTCATTACAATCTGATGGTGGGTTGGTGACCTATGAAATGAACTGGTGACAGGAGCCACCAGTTGCTACCAGGATGTGGCTACGTATCACACTGATGCGTTAAACTACGGCCAGGGAAGCAAACCTAGTAGCTTGCAATTAGAAGAACCAGACTTTTTGTTTTCCTCAAGAAATACCTTGTTTCTCACTGCCCAGACTGCACTGAACAGCACACAGTTGAGTTTTATCCATTAATAGGAGATTTTCTTAGAATTACAGTCTCGGTAGCTGATCCTTTAAATCTGCAGAGACAACCAGCTGCAGCCTTTAGGTAGTAATTTCTCCTCTGCCTGGCTTTTATCTAGTAAACATTTGCCTCTTTTTATGCATATGATGATTTCTCCAGGCTTTTCCTGTCATCACTGAGGAAGCAGCCTCTCTTTATCCTCTCTCATGCTTTATTTCACTTTGTTAAAAAAAAAAAAAAAAATTGATCGCTGTCCCTGTGAATGTATTACTGAAAATATTTATGTACATATAGTTGGAGTCTAATATAAAATAGTTATTGACTGATGGACTCCATAAATTACCCAATGTCTGTGGAGGCAGAATATGGAAACATAGTGTGTTTATGTGTAATAAATACAGAATTTGTATTTTGACCTTACAGGCAGAGGTTGCTGACAGATTATGGGTCTCTCTAATCTGATTCTAAACAGTCACATATTATGGATGACATTTTCCTTTCATGAGACCTCTGGCATTGTGTGAAACACCACATTTGAAGAGAATAGGCTTATTTGAGCTTTTTTTTTTAAAAAAAAATTTGACACATTTTCTTAAAATTAACACCAGGCAGAGAAAAGATGGAAGAAAAAAAAAAAGAGGCTGGGGATAACTTTTAATGTTTCAAGTTGTTGCCTTTGGACCTTGCCATGTGCTTGACTGGGGCTCCCAAAATACAGCTTTCATGTATAGTCAGACACATGCAAAAAGTCACTTGCATGGGAGACTGCAAGAGCGGGGCTGGAGAAAGCATGCTTTTCTGTATATCCTAATTGCATATTATATTTGGGTTTGTGTGGGGGCAGGCATTGTCAATATTGGTGTCAATGGCATTTTTTCAGTTATTCAACTGTTAGCTGGATCAAATCCCTACTTAAAAATCATGGGTTTAAGGAAAATGGTCTGCTGTTTTGCCAATGTTGACCAATATACACTTCTACTTTCTTGAGGGAGCATGAGAAATATCTCATTGATATTTCTGTAAATGTTCTATCTTCTTATGCATCAAATACAGAGATAAATTCAACTTTTATCAGACTGACATTGTTATTACATGTATTTCATTCATGCCAAGTAACCTTACTCAAGACTGGGCCTCTTCCAGATGCTGGTTTTCAGTGTACAGTTTGTATTTTAACAAGTGGTTATTAAAACAAGGGTATGCTTTGAAAAATGTTAGCAGGGTAGGTAAATTACTTTGTGTAAACAGTGACGAAAGGAAAATAAATTGGTAAGACTGAATAGCTATCCTTTGATAAATATGGATCTATTACTGAGAGAAAGTATTCCGTATTAGACAAGGGTACAATTTTTTGAATAAGTCACAAACAGAACAGGGTTGTAACTTCCCAGATTAGGTTTCATTTGAAAAATTTGAGAGCATTGGCAGTGTTGAGGCTGATAATCATATTGACCTGAAGGAACAAAAAGACAATTATAGAGGTTATAGGCAAAGGAACAAAGAACAGTAATAGAGGTCACAGGCAAATGGAAAACCAGACAGTTAGTTTATCTCATGTCTATATTTACTATGCTGGTTTTACCAGAGCTGAAATAGTATTTCTGTGCTTAGGGTGGCCTTGATATTTCTTGCAAAAACAAATTATATTCCGTCGTCCTTCACAATGGCAGGTATATGTCCGCGTTTTAGCCATACCTATTTCTGTGTGAAAAGGGTCAAACTCATAAGACCTGAAGACGCAGGAGGTCAGTACTCACACAGGCCAACATGAAACCAGGGAGGCTGGGCCGGTTTGCTGGATCTGTGGCTAGGAGAATATGCTATTCTGCAGAATGAAAAAAAAACAAACAACCTGTTGTGCTTGTGTGGGCTGAATTTGCAGGGCAGCCCCGTGGTGGCCCTGGCAGCCTGGTGCTCAGAGGAGGCTTTGCCTGCTTGCATGGCCTCTGACAGGATGGTGGAGAAAAGTCTGTCCTTCATCCTCTTCCCTTTCCCGGGCTGCTCGCTCGTTCCCTCGTTCATCTGCTGCTTTCCAGCTGTCCCAGCAGCAGCCAACCCCTCTGGGTGCACAAGCATTCTGTGCCCTGGTCTTCCCTGGCACCTGGGGACATCCAGAGTCAGGAGCAACTTTGCTCTCTCTGGGTCAGTTCTTTCTCCTGTCGCTTTGTGCATGCAGCGGAAGCGTGTGCTGTGTCGCAGACTGGGGTTTTTGTATTTTTTTTTTCTTGAGGGCTGCAGACCATGTAACCACACCCACTCCACATGAAGCAGAAGTGCATGTTTTTACAGGACTGCATATGGTTTTGGAGATGGGGAAGTCCCAAATTAGATTTTTGGCCGGCCACAAAACCCCTGTCTATTATCTGTCCATCCATCTACCCGGTCGCATTATGAAGGCGCAAAAATATATTATTAAGCTACAAACAGACGTTTTATATGATAACAAGGTGGACAAAGCCCTGTTAAACCAGGCCAAGATTGCATGTAGGACTCAAATCCTTTTCCTGGCATTGTCCTCTCTACGAGGGAATTCAAGACAAGGATTTTACAGTCTCCGTGCTTCACAAATACTCATCTGACTGCTCAAACACATTTCTGATCCAAAGACATCATATTGACTACAATTCTAGTCCAGGGCCTTTGTCAGTACTGTGGGATGATATCTTAAAAGAAGTGATTAACTAGAAAGGCTGCTGTTTTCAATATAAGCCAGAGAGGAGGATAATTAATGAATCCAAGTTGAAAAGCAACAAGAAATAACTTGAGCATTGTCTGAAGGTGAGAAGAAAGGATATTATCAAACAATACATTCAGAACATTAGTCTTAAATGTTCAGAACAGTAATTTTTTTAAACAATTTTGAAGGTATATGTACATTAGATAGTCTTTATACAGTATCTCATTTTTGTAGCTACATTTAAACTTAATATGTCTCAAATAGATCAAAATTTTCAGGAAGGAAGACATCCAAGTTTATATTTTAAAACTTTAAGGAAGAGACGGGATGCCAACCAGAGGGACCTGGACAAGCTCCAGAGGTGGGTCCATGTGAACCTCATGAGGTTCAACAAGGCCAAGGTCAGGGTCCTGCACCTGGGTCAGGGGCAAACCCCAGTATCAATACAGGCTGGGGATGAATGGGTTGAGAGCAGCCCTGAGGAGAAGGACTCGGGGGTACTGGTGGATGAAAAGCTGGATGTGAGCCAACAATGAGCGTTCGCAGCCCAGAAAGCCAACCACATCCTGAGCTGCACCAAAAGAAGTGTGGCCAGCAGGTCAAGGAAGGTGGTTCTGCCCCTCTGCTCTGCGCTCATGAAGCCCCACCTGCAGTACTGCGTCCAGTTCTGGAGTCCTCAGCACTAGAATGATGTAGACCTGTTAGAGCAGATGCAGAGGAGGGCCATGAAGATGATCCGAGGGCTGGAGCTCCTCTCCGATGAACACAGGCTGAGAGAGTTGGGGTTGTTCAACCTGGAGAAGAGAAGGCTCCAGGGAGACCTTATTGCAGCTTTTCAGTGCTTAAAGGGGGCTTATAAGAAAGACAAATTTTTTAACAAATAACGACAAATTTTTTAGCAGGCCCTGTTGCAATAGGACAAGGGGTTATGATTTTAAACTAAAAGAGGTTGGGTTTAGACTAGATATAAGGAAGATTTTTTTTTTTACATTAAGGGTGGTGAAACACTGGAACAGGTTGCCCAGAGAGGTGGTAGAGGCCCCATCCCTGGAAACACTCAAGGTCAGGTTGGATGGGGCTCTGGGCAACCTGATCTAGTTCAAGACTTCCCTGCTTATTGCAGGAGCGTGTGACTAGATGACCTTTGAAGGCCCCTTCCAAACCAAACTATTCTATGATTCTACAACAAAGTAAGGCTGAAACCATAACTCCCCAAACTTAGTCTTATTTTGACTATAATAATCTTATATTTGGGTAGTACTCATAATTGTCTATAGAGTAAATGGGAACAAGAATATGGGAAACTAATCTTTTTGCCCCTGCCTATTAAGAATAACATAAAATGTGCCTGTTCATTTGTTCAGCTTTCAATGGAGCTTTCCTCCTTCATAATAAATATTTTTGTTTGAGAGGAACAGAAACTGCAATAGCAACCATCATATACAAACATATTGCTGAACTAAACACTTTGAATTTGTTTGGTAATTATCTGTTTCTCTGGGGATTCTTGGGTTTCTACAGGATCTGTTAGAAGAGCCATAGGCTCTGGAAGGAAAAGTGGCAGAAACAGTTAAAACGGAACCAGGTCTCTGTCGAGTTACTGATTTGCCAAATAAAAATGGTGGGTTAAATGGGAAAAAAAAAGCCAACAGAACTAGGTATGCAGGGAGGTGACAAAGAGGGTCTGGTGTACATATCTGAAAAAAAAGTAATTATGTTAATGGGATCTCTGAGCTAAGACTTTCCTTGTCTGGATCAAGATAGACATTTGATGGAAAAAAACAATCAGAGAGGACTTCACTACCTTTTTTCTGGCTTAGGGGAAAACATAAGGGAAATGCAGGTAATTGCAAATGAATTACAAATTGTGTTTTCTTTCTCTAGAGTATGGATGTTGTGAACAACCTTTAGGTGATTCAAAGGAATGCAGTGCTGGAAAGCTTATGTTTTTCCACCCTTTTGGAATAATACTGATTTTTTTTTTTTTTTGTAAGCAAATGTTTCCAATATACGCATTTCCAAAATAAACATCCTATGAATTTGTTGAGTATGTGTCTCCAGACAAGAATATAACTACGACAAAACAATTATTTCATTCGCAGTCTTGTCTGTCTTGGTTTGTACGTTTACAGGAGTGGATTGACCTAATGATTTGATTCATACTTTTAAAAAAGAGTCTAACGGTGAAACAGCCTCTGTGTATAGAAGAATAAAAAAGAAGGGGAAGCAGAAAATTGCTAGGATGGCAAAACCAAGAAGGTGCTCTGCATTATCTGCTAAAACACCACCTTTTGCTGTGTTGGTTGTCTTCCTATACATGGCAACATCCAAAAGCTCATAAGCAAGTCAAAATGTTCAGATGCTCTTGGAAGCTGAGTAGTTCACTTCTCAGGGAAGCGGGGTCAAACAACTCTAAATAACCTTTTGCACAGTCTTTTCTCGCAGTAAAAGCAAAGACAGTTACTGTAGCTGATGTGTGCTAACTTTTCTGTGAGTTTCTTCCTGAAGTTTGTCATCTCCCGTGGAATCTATTAAAACAGAAAGAACTGAAACCAATCCTCCTCTTCTGGGGTGCTCTGTGGTGGTGGTGGTTTAGTGGATCTTGCATAGTCTGAATTTCTCCTACACAGCCAGGCAACAAAGATCAGAAGGAATTGTGGGTCTTCAAATCCAGCCTCTTGAAAACCACGGGGAAATGGCCACCAGCTGTTTAGTCTGGCAAAGCCCACATGTGCTGTGCTTTTGGACTCCCCCCACTTCCAGCATAACAAAACTTATATAGGACGTCAAGAAGCCACGTGTAGGATGTGTAGTGGGAGTGAGACAGCAGCAGCGCCCCGTCTCTCTGCTGCAGGCTGGGCTGCCCTCCACGTTGATCTGCGTAGTAGGTGCTTACAGCATCTGCACGTAATTGCAGGCTTTGAGGGTGCCAGTCTTCACATCACCGCTATGGCACTGACACGGGCTTCAAAATGACCGTTGCCATTAGTGTGGCAACCAAATATTAAATGCGTGTCACAACCCCGAAAACCCACTCAGCTAGTGAACTTCAAGCAATTGTATGTTTTCTTGGTAAATATAATGGAACCTAAATAAGTTAATGTAAGTAATCCCTCAAAGAGATTAAAACAATCCTGTAAGTGCATTATCTCTGCAGGAAGGTTCCCTGTCCTGTGCAGCCAGTCTTGCTTTCAGGCCCCCATTTATAAAATTAGCTGTACGCTAATTTAATGTGGTGGCAAGACATAAAATAAATTTAAAGAAAAGTAACTAGAAGCTAAAGCCAAACAAATTTTGATTTAAAGTGAAGTACAGCTTTTGTTGTTCTTCTTTTTAACAGCGAGGGTTATAGCTGACTGTGTATCACACAATGTTCAAGCAAAATGGAAAACCGTTCTGGAAGTTAGACTTCAGAAGAATATGGCCAACCAGCATAAATACAGGAGAAGCTGGATTACATTCTCTGTCCAGTTTGACCTTCTATATGATGAATTAATCACCTTTTCTGGTCTTAAAGGTCCTGAATTTATGTCTAAAGTGAATTTCACCAAAGCATTTCCTCAAGGAGGCTTGGGTTGCGGAATAAAAGTCATATGGAGACAGAAAGATCAGATACCTGAGACTGAAAGAATTAAGAAGAATGTGGTTGTGCAGTGGGGGAATACAGGATTTAAAAACTAAACACAGGTATTTTAGGCCACTTGTTCCCATTATACGGGAGCCAGAAGAGACTAGGTCACTGACATTTGGAAATGATTGAACATTGGCACTCTATGAGCAATTTCTTTGCTGTTGTGGCTTTCTTCAAACCAGACGTCAGCATACGGAGCTGTCAATAGATGCGCACTCAGACCCCTCCTACAAACACAGTGAAACCTAAATACAAAGGCAAAAAGAAGAGTTAAAGATGAACAAATGCTGCATTAGAATCCTTATTCTTATCTGTAGTTCTCCTTGAGTTTAACACTGTGTCAGGCTTTCCACTGTTTTTTAAGGGATGAATGTCAGGCAAAATAGAGTATTGTAATCTGAGGCATTCTGTTCGCCCTTTTTTCATATTGGCACAATGTTGGCAATAGATTTCCATAATTTCCCGACATTCCAGGGTTTATTAAACTGAACACCACTGTGACATAAAGTGCCAAGTAATTTCTGATGCTAGGATGCAAGGCACCTGGGACTAAGGGTTTAATGTTTATTGGAGCTAGGTGCTGCCTAAAGACCAAAGAGCATGTCATGATCTGTGTGCAATATTTATCTTTCCACTTACGGAACACAGGTATCATTATTAGTACATTTTGTTTCATAATTAAAAATGTTACTATGTCTACTGGCAGACCTATGAGCATTGTTAGGTGATGCTTCATTCCTCACTTACTGTAAAATTATTTGAATTCCATCCATTCCAGATGTGGATTTTTCTATAATATTTTTGACTTTTCCAAATGATTTTCTACACTATATAATTTTCTATTTCATGTTAGTTATCACCAATTTATCTCTTTTTCTTGCTCCTTATGTATTCCTTTTTGCTGTTTAGTGCTTGCCTTTACCTGGCAAATGAACCACAAAAGGATTTTAACCAAATTTTATTGTCTTGACTGCAGATGGCCTTTTATCCATCAAATAAACTCTCCTGTAAGATAGAGTAATTTTTGTTGAAATGTTTCTGATATTTTTCCCTTTCAATCAATTTTTCTAATTTTTCTCATCCTTGCTCATTTAGCTCTTCAGCTACATATTACCATCTGTGACTGTCCTCTGTTTGTGTATATTGAATGTAATCAGGTCATGATTATGGGTCCCTAGGCAACTGGTGGCCTCTGGTCCAACAATTAGTTAATCTTTATCACTCATAATGAAGTAATAAGGTAGAGACATACCTTGTTTAAATACAGTTTGAACTAGAGAATTACAATATATAAATTTTTTTTAGACACTTTTGGCCTCAAACTTCCAAGGAGAAGAGGAGAAGTGGATGTGGATGATCCTAGTTACCCACCCCACAAACTCCAACTCAGCTGGCAGGACATGGGGCATGTCTCCATCCTCACAAATTCTCAGCAAGTGACACCTTGATGCAACGTGTCTTTGATGTCCTGTCAAATCAAAATCCCGCTGTCATGGTTTAACCCTGGATGGCAGCTGGGACCACACAGCCACTCATGCAGTTCTCCTTCCTCCCAGAAGGGCAGGGCGAAGAGGGAGAAAAGAAGAAGAAAGGGAAAGGAAAAAAACTTGTGAGCTGAGATAAAGACAGTTTAATAGAACAATAACAGAAAAGGAAAATAGCAATAATAATGACAACAACAATACCAGAACCACCACCACCACTACTACTACTACTACTGATGACACAAGTCACTTTTGCCACCTGGTGAATTGGTACCTTCCTGAGCAGTGACTGTGGGTTGCCCCCGCCCAGCCAACCCCCATTTATATACTGAGCATGACATCTATGGTATGGAATACTCCATTGGCTATTGCGTTGTTCTGTCTGTGCTCCTTCTCAGCTTCTATGGGAAGCTGAAAAGAGTCCTTCAAAAGTATAAACATCACCTAGCAACAACTTAACCAAAAGAGTCCTTCAAAAGTATAAACATCACCTAGCAACAACTTAACCAATATGCATTATTAACATGCCTTTCCCAGCAATCACTAGAAAGAAAATTAACTTTCTCAGCTGAAACCAGGACACCCATAAAAACAAGAGCTACTTGTACAATTTGTGCTTTTCCAGAAAATGCTGCTAAGAGTAGTCCTTTATAAAACATTTCCTGGTTGTGCCACAATGCACATCCTTCCCCTGGATTTGGGGCGATCTGGGAAAGAGACCCGGCAAAAAACTATATATACATTAGCAGAAGAGTACATATTGGACAACAATGTGCGTTACTAAATGAGTGCATGTAAAAAGCAGAGAAAATAAGGATGGAAGTAATTAAAGGGCTACAGTGCAGTCGATGTTCCTCTTTCCCCCATGAAACTGAAGGATTAAGAAAAAAAAAGTGAGGGGGAGGAAAAAGAAAGATGGATAAACCAACCATGGAAATAGTGTAGATGGAGAGAATAAAAATCTAGGATTGGTGAAAAAGTCAGAAATGGAGGGAAAGAAGAAACAGACTGTAGAAAATAATTTAGGAGGACATTGTAAAAGTGTTATGACAGTTGCTCCAGAGCACACAATGCAGAAGGGCAGAAGAAGGTGAAGGACAAGGTGGAGGACAAACCTTATGAGGAACGACTGACGGATCTGGGGTTGTTTAGCCTGGAGAAGAGGAGGCTGAGGGGAGACCTTATTACCCTCTACAACTACCTGAAAGGAGGTTTTAGAGAGATGGGAGCTGACCTCTTCTCCCTGGTGACAAGTGATAGGACAAGAGGAAATGGGTTCAAGTTATGTCAGGGCAGGTTTAGATTGGATATTAGGAAGCATTTTTTCACTGAAAGGATTATTAAACATTGGAATAGGCTGCCCAGAGAGGTGGTGGATTCACCATCCCTGGAGGTGTTTAAGAAAAGGGTAGATGAGGTGCTTAGGGACATGGTTTAGAAGTGGTGGTGTTTTTATCAGGGTAGGTTAACGGTTGGACTTGATTATCTTAAAGGTTCCTTCCAACCTCACTAATTCTATGATTCTATGATTTTATGAAAGGAAAGGTACAGAAGAATGGCTCTAAGGAGGCATTTCACGCACCTGGTGTTACACTACGTTGTGCTATGCATGTCACCTCAGAAATCTAGAATGAAAAACAACAGCAATGTACATTGCAGCAGAATGTAGGAAGGTGATGTCTGAGAGCAGCATACATCACATGCAGTGATGGAAGAGCTGGGGGAAGTTTCTCTGGGGCAGGAGGATAAAAAGGTTGGTCCTGGGTGGGGACTTATAAAACATTTTGAAGAACAAGTCTTTGTGGGCCACAAAGGGAGGGAATGATTTGAATAAGCCTCAAAACTACGGAAGATGGGCAGGGGTGAAAGGAGCTGGAAGAAGGAAAAGTTGGGTCCAGCATGAAATTAGAGTGAACTGAAGGGAAATAGGAAGGGACGTAGGTGAGCAAGAGCTGTAGGAGGTGTCAACAGGACACCAAAGGCTAAGTTCTGTGCCCTTCCCATCCTGCTTTTCCTTCTTCTAAAAAAAAACCCCACATCTCAGGATCATCCTTTGTTTTCTGACTTTGAAAAACTAGTCCTACCATGTCAGGTGGGGGCTGCTATTAATTACCAAGTCCTAGTAACTTCTTCAAGGTTTCTTTTGCTTTTAAGAGGGAAGGGGGGGGGGGGGGGAGTAGAAAAAAAACAGCTGTAATTGGGGCATTTTTCAGGGCCTGGTGACCCTACTCCAACAGGGCCTGGTGGCTGTGGGCTCTGGGGGGGCGAGGGGGGGGACGGGGGACAGCACTCGGAGCTGCCCCGGGCCTGTGCCAGCACACCCGCCGTGCACACACACACACACACACACACACTCACCCTCACACACCCCGCACTGTGCACACACTCACACACGTGCACGCCCCCGCAGTGCACACCCGCACGGCCACCCTCAACGCCCCCCTCCACGTGCACACACACACACACACATACGTGCAGACAAAGGGCGGCAGATCCTTGTCGTTGTCCGTCCCCGTCGCTCCCCACCCCCCCACCCCCGCGGTGGCACACACCCCCAACCCCCCCCCCCCCCCCCACGGCAGCGCTCCCGCCCTGCCGGCAGCCCCGGCCTCGCCGCTCCGACGAGGGGGGTCCCGCTGCGGGCCGCCCCGCTCGCTTCCCCTTGCCCTGCCCTTCCCCGGGACGCGGGGATGCGGGGTGGGCACCAGAAAGTTAGGCACCGGGGGGACGGGGCGGGGGACGACGGGGGGAGGGCGGAGGGGCCGCTCCCCCGCGCCTTTTGTTCCGCGGCGGGGACAGGACACTTGGCGGGGCCGAGCCGGGCGCGCACCCACTCGCGCCCGCGCCCACGCCCCGGCCCGCAGCGCGAGGCTGTCCCGTGGCCCCGCCACCCTCACAGGGCCGGGGGGTGGGAAGGAGGAGGATTGAGGCGGAAGGTGTCTCTCCAGCCTCCCTCCTTCCCTCCCTTCCAAGGTGAGTTGAAGCTCCGCTCCGCGCTTCTTTTGTCTCGGTGCGAGGCTGCCGCGCACCCCCGCCCCGCCCCGCCCAACTTTCGGAGGGGACCTCGGCGCCCCGACGGCCGCCGGCGGGCCGGGGCCGGGGCCGGGGGCCGGGGGCCGGGCAGGGGTGCGGGGACCGGGGCTGGGCAGGGGTGCGGGGGCAGCCGCGGTTTCCGCCCGGGGCCGCGCCGTGGCTGCCGGCAGCGCCCACGGCGGGCGTCCCCGTGGGGGCGGCCGGAGGGCAGGTGAAGGGGCCGTGGGGCGGCGGGCGGCCCCCTCCTTCCCTTTTTGGTTTCTTTGGGACGGATGCGGTCGGCCCCAGCTTTGCGCTTTACGCAACAGGTAGGGATGCCAGGAGGTGGCCGCGGCGGTGGTGGCACGGAGCCGTGGCCAGGAGCTTTCGAGGGGGCTTTTTTTTTTTTTTGTCGCGGTCTCTGGAAAAGTGCGAAGGGGAGGGGGAGGAGAAGCAACAGTCTTCCCAAATTCCCTTTCAGTTGTTTATTTATGTACTTCCCGTGTCCATGCAAAAAGTGTTCGTTTCGCAACTCCAGAGGTTTTTCTTTCTTTTTCTTTCTTTTTTTTTTTTTTCCTTCTTTTAAACTTATTTTTCTTTGTGCCCTGCGTTTGCCCGTCTCATTCCGGGAGATCAAACTGACCGAAAACAGATACCCAGAGGCTCGTCCTCACTGACAGTCGGGGGAATCCAAACAAAGAGGTGCATCTACCGGAAATAATGATTTGAGAGATGTTTCTCTCCCTTTCCACCCCTCACTCTCCCCCCACCCCCCCACTCCCCCGCCTTGAATTAAATTGTTGGTTGGTTTGTTGTTTGGGTTTTTTTTTCTTTTTTTTTTTTTTCTTTTTTTTTTTTTTTCCTCTAGGAGGTTCAGTTCGAGGGAAGTTTTGCGCCGGAGATGGGGTCGGGGCTGAGGAGGGATGGAGAAGACGGAAAGTTGCGGCGGTGGGAGGAGGCGGGGGGCGAGGGCAGTGCGGGACCCCGGCTGCGCCCGGGCGGCGGGGGGAGCGGGGGACCTGCCGCCGCTGCCGGCTCTTTGTCTGCTCGGGCAAGTTGAACAAAAGGAGAAACTCGGATGAACTCTCCATCTCTCCCTCTCCTCCTCCCGGGTTATCTCATCTTTCGGCAACTTTATCCGGAGAGATTTACTCAACTTTCTCCGAGCTCTCCCGCCGCTTAAAAGCAAACAGCCCCGCTGTAGACTCCTAAGGAAATTGGTTTAAAGAGTTTAAAGAAAGGAGAAGGTACGTTTGGACTTCGGGTTTATTGTTCTTTCTCGGCTCCCTCGTCGCTCTCTACCCCCCCTCCCTCCCCCCCCCGCCCTCCCCGCAAGCTGCGTTGTGGGCTGGGAGCGCGCAGGGGAGGGAGGCTGCGGGCCGGCCGAGCCTTTTCTTTGTACTTTTCGGAGCACATGCAGGTATTTTTTTGGGGGGGGTGGGGGGGTAAGGCAGTCGTTCCGCCCTGGCTCCGGTAAATGCAGGCTGGGGGGGCACTACTCAGGGAGGGTCTTGCCTCCTCCTTGTGCCTACTTTGTATTTTGTTAGTGGTTTGATTTCTTTCTCTTTTTTTGGGGGGCGGGGGGGGGGGAGGGAGGGCAGGGAAGTGGGCTCTGAGAGCTTTCTGGGTCGGGCTGTGTTTTTAACAGTTGGGACAGAGGAAAGCTGAAGAAGGGAAAAACTTACTGGGATTGTAGGGAGTCCTGGGGGCTCTGGCCGAGGAGCTGGGGGCTGCGGGGCTGAGCAGCGCCCAGCAGGGGCAAGGTGGGGGCTCCGCTGGGTACCAGTCTGGGCCGAGGGGGACGGGGACACCACCGAGGGTCACGCATTGCTGCTGTGGGACCATCCCAGGGGAGCAAGGTGCGGAGAGGTGCGGAGAGACAGTTTTAGGAGGGGAAGGACCAGAGACAGGACTTTGTTCTTCCGAATGCATTGATCACAGTGGAGGGGGAGAGTGGGAAGGGTCAGTCCGGGATGGCCCTTCCTCGGCTTGGCGTCCCCTGCACAGCACAGTCCGCTTCGTCCCTTCGCAAAGCCATAGTCGCCTTGGGTTTTGTTCCATTCTTTTTGGTATTCGCGCTTTCTAGAGCAAGCATCGCAACTTCAGAAAACTTACTCATGTGCTCTTTGTACTTTTCTTAGTTGTCTTGGTTAATTTATTGTCTTATTATTTCCCTTTCCATTTTTCTATGCTATGTAACAACTACCTCTTTTCTTCTTTTTTTCATCCCAGTCCACTACTTTCCCTTTTTGGTGTTATTTTCTTGTCCTTATTTGCTGGTTGTCCCTCTCCCTCCTTGGATCTATCCACTTCAGAATTTCTGAAGTCTCTACTTTTCTACTTTCTATTGTCACTCAGCCTCCTTCTTCTCAGTCACTTTCCAACTATTCTTCTACCTATATGCTTGCTCGCATCTCCCATGAAAAACTCCTTTTGCCAGCATCTTTCTTTTCCTGCATGTGTAGATATGCTCAGGTTTCTCCTGATGTGAAGGTCCTTATTGTTCCCTCTTCTAAAATTATTCTTCTGTGGTCTGCCCTACATGTATGTTACTCAGTTACGCAGACGGAGCTTCTAGCAAAAATTCTTGTGCATCCACCAATATTTACCTTCTCATCTTTATCTCGGTGCACATGCATCTTCCAGTCTCTAAAAGCTTCTTCTAGTTCCTCTCCTTCATCTTCGGTGTGGAATTTTGTTCTTTCCCCTTTCCCCCACTCCAGCTTGGCAGACCCGACGCTGTTCTTCACATAATGAATTCCCTCCTGTGCGGAGTACTCAAACTTTTCTCTCCATTCCTCATATTCCCCTTCCCAACCTAAGCAATAATTTGCTGTTGGTACTTCTGAAGGAATGGCACAACAGGCGTTCCAACACAGACAGGCACAGGTTTGGCTGCTTTGGCTTGCTCCTTGCTGGGCCAAGTATCAACAGTGGTGCTCATTGCCCAAGCCCGGTTGCAGTAGTGTGTTCTACTGGTGGAGGTGCCATGGGGGGACACCAAGCTGGGGTTAAGGGGGGGAGAAAAGATCACCATTAAGTTCTCTCCTTCACTATCCTGATACGTTTCCTTCAAAAGTCTTGATGCATTTTATTTTTGCTACTTAGGGCTTTTTTATTGACTTAACTCTTTTCATGAGTTTTGAAATACTTGCCAGGGCAGTTGAAGAGCCTTCCTTTCCTGTCACTTCAGCGCTTGCTGTAATGTAAGACTGTACGCTGTATAGAGAAATACGAAAGCCTTTTTCTTACAGCATTGAAAGTACAAGAGTGACAGAATCCAGCTCGATTCTTCCATTACGCTGGTAATGTTTTTAAAGTGAAATGCTGTCATGAGGCTTTGAGTTTAGGATGTGTCCAAATCTGTGAAGAAATATGTGTTTGAAATTATTCAGAAGAATGTAACTTTATATTTGTATGTTAGTCCCTGAGTGGTGCGACAGGGTTACTGTGCTGAACTAACACTTCTTCCTCTTATTTGAACAGGTCAAAACATGGTCGTCCAGGAAAATGGGATGGTTGCCAAAATGTCTGTGATGGGTGCCATATTGCATTATTCTCTGAGTGGTGGAATACAGCTTGGGATTCTTCAGGGGCCGTTAACGTGGTACAAACTGTACCGTACAGCTGCTGAACATCTTAACCGTTTGGATTCATACTTAACTTAATGGGGTCCTGGAAGAAGTGGAAGATCCTCTTGCAGAAACTTAAGGGTATTGTGGAAAATGCTGCTGAGACCCTTTTGGATTATATTGCTGTCTGACATCAAGGTCCTGCAGCTGATGAAAGGTATTCTTGTTCCCTGTTGCAAAAATACTATGTCCCGTACATCAAAATACTAAGCATATTGTCTTCGTGTTTAACAAACTTGCTTTGTAGCCTTTTAATTTTTTTTGTCTTTGCCTTGCTGCTGACGCCTACCAGTAGTTTTGAGTGGTGTAATCTGACAGAAATGCCTTACTAATGGTTTGGCAATGTTTATATCTTAAATGTAGAAGGAAAAACTGAACACGAAAGTATTTTTGTTTTCAGAGTAAACTGATATTTTCAAGGTAATGACTTCATTGGGTCTAGAAGTGATTAGCAGCTCTAGAAAATCAGACTAGTTAACTTTTAAGAAAAAGACATTAAAAACAATTAAAACAAAGCATTTTCCACAATTACAATCTTCCAAATAGCCAACTTTGTTTAAAGACATGTTACTATTTTGAGTTGAACTCAAAAAACCACTTTTATTATTTAACCTCTCTTCTTCCAAATAGCAACAAAAATCTTACAGATAGCTTGTGTGGGGGAGAGAGCAAATAGAAGTATTTCACTTAAAATTGAAAGGAATTATTTTGTTTCATGTTTTTAAAGTTTTGGCTTTTTGTGGACTGTGTTTGCATCCTGAATGTCCTAGTACTGTAAAAGTCTATTAAATGTAGACAGTGCTCAGTTTTCTTATTATTGTATGAGATAATTGACTTACAACAATGAAATGAAAACTACTGGAGAAAATAGTCCGTTAAAGAGTTACTAATGAATAACAAATTATTCTTGAATCTAGATTAAGTGTTAATCCAATGGTGAGGAAATCATTGAGTGCCTTAGAGAACTATGAAAATTGCAAACCAAATTTTAAAATTATTTAAAATCTGATCCTTTTATACCTGTTTTGTGCACTTCTTATTTATAGCTGAAAATGAATGACATGAAAATAGTTGGTTTTGCTGCATATTTCAGCTCCTCTGATTGGTTCCAGCCTATACCATATGTAGGGCAGACAAGTATTCATAATCTTAAGAAAAGTGCTGAGCTGGCTGGCCTACTTTAAAGCAAAATAGAAATCTGAACGAATAATCACTTGTTATCCTTTCCAGTTGTAAACAGAGATACTAGAAGCAGCACAGTCCTAATTTCCTGGTTCTGACTGTTTTAGTAAAGACCTACTCTTAATTTTCTTGATTATTGAGGAAAAGCTTTTTGTTACGTACTGAATGCAATTAACGTATATTTAGATTTCCATTCTTAACATTGTTCTGCATTTATACTATTTTTGGACTTTGCATAACTTGTTAGCCACATGAAAGTCTTTATTTTGAAGTTTCAAAAAAGCAAAGTCTTAGGTTGTTTGTGGAAAGAGGAAAAAAAGAATAATAAATAGATTGTGCTGGATAAAAATATGTAGAGCTGCTATCTAGTGTTGTCTTGCAAAAGAAGCCCAGTCATTATGTTTTTGTACTTAAAGGAAACCAAAACTGCAATCCTTTTTTCTTACTATGCAGATTTTCTTCTTGTTCAGTTTCTTCTCAGGCACTTGCCTCTCTTTAAGAAAACTAAACTGGACAGAAAAGGTACCATTCATTTATCTGCATGAAAGCCATTCATTTTCATCAACACTGAAAACTGAAGTGAATCTCTACCTACAGTTAATGTAAATAGAGCCAATTCCTCATTTTAGCTTAATCTGAAACTTTGTGTGGATTGAATTTCATTATTGCCATAGGATTTGGGATATGTTATGCAAGTTATCAGATATCGTTGTGTCTGTTTATACCTGAAACTTTGCAAACATTAATAACTTGGTGAAAAAACTGATAAGATTTAAATGCAGGGAATAGAATTCATCTGTGTTCACATTTCTTTGGACTATTTCCAATAAAATGAAGCAGTCTCATACTCGGAGATAAGATCAGCAGAGAGAGGAAAAGTAGGGCCAGCTAGGAAACGTTTAGTGCGGTAGTTCCCAGCTGGTGGGTGTGCTGCTTTGGTGGGAGGCGAAACCCTTGCAGGGCTTGCACAGAGATGGGGGAAAATGCTTTTTGGAGGCCCTGGCTGGAGGGTCCCTATATGTTTCTCCTGTGAGCGCTCCCAGCAAAAGGGGCTGCAACAGTGGATGAGGCAAGGAAGGGTGGATGGATGGATGGGTGGATGGATAGATGGATGGATGGATGGATGGATGGATGGATGGATGGATGGATGGATGCCGAGCACTGTGGGGAAGGAGCAACACTTGGGCCCTGGGAGGGGTGATGGGGAGCACCTGCCTTAACTGGGGCAGGAAGGAGCTCTGCTGCCTTCGGTGGGGGCTGGCTGTAAGGGGCTTGGGAGCTGCTGCTTGGGAGCAGCTGCTTGGGAGGAGGGTTTTAGGTGTGTGAGCCCTAACAGTGTAGCTCTAAAGTGTGTGACAAGGGTTGTTTCTGTGGTTTGTCTCTGGTTACAACTGGGCCATTGCTTGCTTTTCTTGTGACTGTCCTGGAAGGTGAGGGAAGTCCTTGCAGGTGTCCTGGGCAGTGTGGGCTTGGGGATGAGCTCTGAACATCTCATCACAAGCCTACCCTGGGATATGTAGTTGTTAAGCTGGTAGCAGAACTTACACCTAAACCAAATCTAGACAGCCTGAGCAGTGGTTCCTCCTTTGAACTATGCTCTCAGTTAAGAAGGTCTTCTAGCCAGCATACTTTGTTGCCTGAGAAAGTGTCTTGCTCCATGTAACTGAGGTGAGAGTAATCATGGGGATGTCTCAGGCTACAGAGCACAAGTGCAGAAGAGATTTAACAGGCTGCAAGAAGTGCTTTTACAGCATGTTGTGGGTGGGTGAATTGCAGTGCTGGAGTTGTGTGTTGTGAGGAATGGGCAAAGGAGAAAAGGGCAGGTTTTGTAACTTCTGGATTTTTAGGTAGCAGATGGAGAAGTTGGTATATGGAGTAATATCCTCTTTATGAACATCTAGGAAGGTAGAAATGAAAATACAGTAAGGACTTTATTTTATTTCTTTGATTGTTCCTTCCCTTTACTTGAAGTGTTTTTTTGGGGGGGCATGAACTCTGGAATTCCCAAGTGAGGTGGAGATTTCTGTAGACCTGTGTGTGCCTCACTTGTTCTTGGTACAAAATGGAGACAGGGATGCTTTCCTGAGGGCCTGCTGCCTTTTGCCCCTCCAGTGGGGGAGGCCCCACTCCTGGCAGTGCAGGACAAAGGAGCTTCCTTCTCTGGAGGCTTTACCAGAGCATCCTCCTCAGGATGTAGAGGTACAGTTTGACTCTTGAGTAAAATTTCGGAAGAAAGCTTTTGAAAATGTGATTGTTAGCCCCTGAAAGGGCTCCTAAACCACCCAAAGAGAATTGTGCAATTATGAAGAGGATGGCATTGTAAGTAGTGACTTTGCACTCTTCATTGGGAAGGTGAGGTAGAAACTGTAGGACAGGGCATATTTCTAGAATGGAGTTAGCTTTGCAGCTCTGGTTCCATAGAAATGGTGTTGATAATAGTGTCTGTCTTATTTTGCTCAATGCTGGTTGAATTTCATGTGATTAATCATATAGCTTCACATAGCTGAAATCATAATTGCAAATTGATTTTTTTTTTAAATTTATTTCTCTGCTTTCACTTGTTTGTCTCCTTACCAAGTAACTTAAGGTGCAATAGTCTTACAGAATCAGTATAAGCACTGGAGTATGGTTTGTTTCTTTTTAGCTTGTCTGAGCAATTTTCATGGGAGAGGTAGAAGAAAGTCAACCAAGGCTGGAAGGAGAAAGTTGCCACTTGAAATCTGTTATGATTGAGAAATTCTTGCATGAAAACTTATAATAAGAAGAAAGCTCCAAACATGTGAGCTGCTTTCTGTAAAATGCTATCAGTTATGTCAGGACAGAGGCATATGGTGTCTGGAATATTTTTTTTTTTTTTCTCTTGATTGGATTTATTTTATCTAGCAAGAAGCTTTCCAACTCACTGATGGATTCTATTTTGATTCTTTTTTTTTTTTTTTTACTTGATTGTCATAACATGAAATTTGTCACAAACTATTTGTGAAGCCTGATGTAAGGTGCTATTGTGCTTGATACCTTGACCTTTTCTTGCTTAAAATGCATAGATGTGTTTGAGTTTGGTAGGGGGAAATAGATAAGCTAGGGGGTTTAAGAATATTTTAACACAAAATTAATTGTGGTCTTTGTGTGAGAGCAGGGAAAGTACTTCCCCTGAAAAGTTATGAGACTACTGCAAGTGTGGATTCTGTATTCATATCTATGAATATTGTAGGTTAGTGAGAACATATTGCATTCAATTTGTACAAAGAATCACGGAGTTTCAGAGTTGGAAGGGACCTCTAGAGACCATCTAGTCCAACTCCCCTGCTAAAGCAGGATTGCCTAGAGCACATTACTCAGGACTGCATCCAGGCGGGTCTTGAAAATCTCCAGAGAAGGGGACTCCACAACCTCCCTGGGCAGCCTGTTCCAGTGCTCTGTTACCCTCACCGTAAAGAAGTTTTTCCATGTATTTGAACGGAACTTCCTATGTTCCGTTCAAATACAGGAAAATGAAGAAAAGAAAGAAAAGAAGAAAAAAGAAGAAGAAGAAAAAAGAAAATAAGAAAGAAGAAAAAAATGCTCATACCTAATATAAATGTGGATGCTCCTGCTAAAAATAGCAAAATTATTAACTTTTTTTTATACTTAAAAACTAAAAAGAAGCTACACTGCTTCTATTTAGGAACAATGTTGCCACCTTATAAAATATACTGCATTTTGATACCTCTTAAATGTTCCAGTATCAATTTTTCTGTCACTTTTCTGTGTGAGGTGTTTCTTTTTAAACTGTTCCTGGAGCATTTTGTACGTGAAATGAGTTGCCTAAAGTCCTGCACGGGGAGATGAGTGCGGTGTTCCTCCAGATGTAAGCATTCTTTCCCCTTCAGAGATAAGGGAGAGCAGCAAAGTAGAACCACGAATGTTTGTGTGGGATTTCTTGCAGGCATGGGAGGCAGGTGGGTGCAGAGGGGAAAGGCACGCAGTTGTCATAAAACTTAACAAGTGGGCAATGGGAGCAGGTATTCTGGGCGGGTAAGGGTGGAGGATGACTTAGCTGTGAACCAGTGGTGATGGGTGAGGAAAGGAAGCAGTGAGGCATCTTGAAAACGAGGGCTAGTTGCTAGAGATTGATGCGATAGAGAAAGGAGAGGTGGATTTTGTGGGAAAGGATGAGAAGCTGTTTGTCATAATTTATGTGCCTGGAGGCCTGTGCCATTAGAGCATTTCTAATGGGGAAAATGTAGTGAAATCTTCAAATGGCCTTAGCATAGGTTATAAATATCTTGGGGATCAGTGGTATTGGCTTCTTTTTCATGTGTGACAAAATTGTTTCTGTTTAACGCTGTACAAAGAAACAAAGTTGACTTTAGCTTTGCATGTTCTGAATTAAAAATACTCCCAAAATAGCTGCAGTCTTCAGTTCAGGATACAATTTAGCTTCTTCTGTTTGGCTTTGCAATACTGTGCAAGGCAAAAACTCATTTAGGTAAGTGGTTCAGGAATTGCATGTGTTGTTTTGAGATTATCTCAGAGGTGGCTGTGTGGCTGCTCGTTTAGTTGTCTTTCAGAATTGGCAAATGGGTTTTTGTTTGGCATCAGTGTTGCTCTGTGCATATGCTCTGAAAATAATAAAAGTTGTGATGGCTCCAGAATACCTAAGAAAGTACGCTAGACTGCAGTAAGCACTGAGGTGTATCTAAGCAACTTGCTGCTTTTGTGCAATCTGGTGTAGTTCCACGAAGGACACTCATTTAGGCCTGTAAGATACTTTAACTGTATAATGATGCTAGTGGACTTGATCTGTTACGTGTTGCTTCTCAGCTGAGCTTGCACATGATGTGGCTCCAGCTCTGCTGGTGCTGGAGCTGACCAGAGCTGGTGGTAGTGCTGGTGCTGGAGCTGACCTGAGCTGGTGGTAGTGCTGGTGCTGGAGCTGACCTGAGCTGGTGGTAGTGCTGGTGCTGGAGCTGACCTGAGCTGGTGGTAGCTGAGGGGGCTCTTCCCTGGGCTCCCTTGTGGGGTCTTAATGTGGACTCAGTTGTGCTTTGTAGAGAGGCTGCCGTTCAAAGGCTTTGGGCTTCAAGTGTTGGAAACTGCAAAGGTGTTGGAAGAGACACTCTTCCCCTTAAAGAAGATGCTTAGCCTTATTGGTAAAAAAACAGAAAAAAAAAAAACCCCACAGCAGTGGAGTGTGTTTAGGCACAGGTTCTTACTAAAAAATGACATTGGAAGGAAGGGTGGTTCTGGTTCACAACTTCATGTGTTCAGTGTCTTGCTTTTCTGTTTGTTTGGTTGGTTGGTTTTGTTTGGTTTGTTTATTGAAATTTATTACACTTGCAAAAGAAGGAATGAAAGAAAGGTAGTTCTAAACCCCAAAGCTTGTTCTTTATCATGTGAATACCTTTTGGCTTCAGGATTTATATACATTAATTTTACAGTCTGAAACCTATGCATTATGTGGCTTTATCAGTTTAAAGCTTTCCTTTTGCATGTGGTTAAAATCTGCGTCCTAGATCATGGCTTAGTTTATCAGATTTAGATTAACTGCCATTTCTTCTTCTCAAATAGCTTCTTTTCCATGGTGTCAACACCTGATATTTGAATGTTATCATCCACCTTTAGGAGACTTTGATGCATGAGCATTTCTAGCCTAATTTAGTTAAGGCTTTGAATGCACTGTGAAAAACTTTAAATTGAGAGAAAAGTTGAGTGATTATTGCTTTTAAAGACTAAATGGGAGCACAGCTTGCAACAACAAATTAGCTGTCCCTGTAAAAATCTATATTGTCAACTTAGTTACTGTCTACACAACCGCTATGGGAGTTAGCTAGAGAGGGTTTGATGTGTACCTCCTGCAGGTATTCTGGCACTTGGGCAGAATACACCATAACCATAACCTGGTGCTGTCATGAACATACATGATAACCTGGTGTATGTTCATGACAGCAGTTCACCTAGTAATAGGACTGAAAATGAAATTTTAAAGGCAACAACAACAGAAAATTGATCCCTCTCCCCAAAGAAATTAATGGGTTGGTTTTGGAACACACTGTGCATCTTGGTGCACGATTAATTAGATGTTAGTTTATTTTAAATGTTTTATTTAAACTCATATTTAACACCTTCCTTGTATGCATTTTAGTGTATAGTAGCTTAAAACTAATACCTGAAATATTTTCATGAGCCAGTTTGAGATACCCAGTGAGTGCACTTTTTTCCTGTTTAACCACCAACATTTGAGCTGCTGTATCTAAATCCAGTCACCTGGCTCGGTTTTCAGCAGAGCCAGATAATAGTTGCTGTTGACTTCAGTGGTGATATGGACCACTGGGGTTTTTGGAAAAGCAAGTTGGACACCAGACTGCTTGTGTGTGTATACACATACATTACATTCTTATATTTTAGATATATATACAGATAGGTACTCAAGCCCACCATACCGTCCAAAACCAAAAGTGTGGTGCCTGAAGCAGCTTCACGAAGGAGACCGGTGGTTTTCCCCCTCTGTTTGAAGCAGTGTCTAGTGCATTCACAAACCTTTCTTCTGTCATCTTGTGTCGAAGGTCTTCTATGCTGTGTTCCCTTTTTGCTTTGTTTTTTTAGCCACTCGAAATATGTGCCCTGTTCCAATTTACCAGTTTGTTTCTTAAAATACGTCACGCATGTAAACTTTGATTAGTCAAAAAATTTATAATGGAATTGAATTAGTAGTGATCAGGTGTATACTAAAAGAATTCACTGTAATCAGTTGTAAAAATACTTAATCTCAGGCATGCTGCTTACCCCTCACCTTCTCTCCCCGTCACTCCAAGACACCACTGAAAAGCAGCAAGGTTTATCTGAAGTGGAGCTATAACAAGCACTAAAAAAAATTAGTTTTTTCAATTGGTAATGAATCTGACGTAACTTTTTTATGTGTGTATGTATCATGTATATATGTATGTACCCATCTATATATGTTGGTTTGATGGAATTAATTGCTTTAAATCATGTACAGTGTAATACTTGAAACGGCTAAGGAAGATTTTTATTTATTTATTTTTTTAAATATATCATGTTTTAATCTTTGGTAAGAATTGTTGTCAGTTGCACCGAAACTATGTGCGGAATGTTACTTGTGGATTTCACGCAGGGTAGATGTATTAGTAGCTCTGTGAGACAAGTCAAAGGATGTTTTTGCAAAGGAAAACCAGAACCATCCCGGGATTGATTTCTTTGCATTTGTAAATGCAGGAAAATCAATCTACTGCTTTGACCTTGGGTTGAGTGTTGCAGTTGAAATAGTTTTTTGCCCTGAACACTGTCGCAAAAGGCAGTAAGTTAAGATACAATGGATCAGAGAGGGTAGGACAGAAAAGAGGCAGAATAAGAATGCTTTTGCGGACTTCTGTGTTTGAGATATTTGCTGGGGGTTATGTATCTTGAGCCTTTTTTTTTAAAGTTTTGATACAATCCTGTGAAGCATAGTTGGGCTGTCTGATAACTGTGTAGGAGAGCATATTCTAGACGTTGAAAAATGTCTATAGCATTATTAAAAAATAAGGATTTGCAGACACACTGTAGGCTGGTAGATTCTGAGCAAGAAAGGGAAGGGAGCTCTCTGGTTTTTTGCTCTACTATATCAGAAATTGTGTATTTCAGTGATGGTTGCTGAATTAAAGCAGTGTATATTCTAGGCTTCTGGTTACTTAGTGTGAGTAATGCTGTGCAAAGAGCCCAGGAATTGCCAGGAGCCATTTTTGCTTGTAACATTTTTCCTTGTTGTTTTCTACCATGGGCAGTGGTTTATGGCCGTGATTTGTGTAAGAGGAGTAGGGTGTCTTTATTCTTATTTTTTATTCTGAATGCTTCCAGGCTGAAGAGAGTTACGAACTAGACCCTGTTATTTCAGGTCAGTGCCTGGATTAGCTTCTTGGCAAAAAATTGTTATGGATCATATACCACCATCACCGTGAAACACAGTAAGTGAAATAGGGTATCTCTAGTTCTGCTTAGGTAAGATCAAATTCTTCTATGAAAAATAAAAAGAGAACCCCTGTGGAGAGGCAGGGGTTGAATGTAGCATAATAACCACTAACCAGAAAGATACTTGATAGTAGTTAGCTTTTGATGGGGATGCACCAACTTAGCTTGTCTCTTTAGAGAGAACAAGGGTGCACTCATTGGAAGAATATTAACATATTGGTTGGACAATAAATGTTGTCATATATATTGTTAGTGAATTTGGACTTAATCCCCATCTTGTCTTGGTGTTCAAAGATGAGAAATACAGACTCCGAGGAATATTGCCGTGAACAGTTGATGCCTGCATTTGGGTGTAGGACCACACTTGCTGTATAGCAGAGCTGGGAAAATCTATAGGCATTACTGGCTGTCTTATTTTTGTTTTCCCAAGTGGGAAGGGGAACAAACAACTCATTAAGCATAATAGAATATTTAATTTCTCTTATAATTTTGTATGGTTCTTGTCCTGTCTTCGTTCTCCAATTCTTGGATTTAGAATTGCTATGCTACCTTCACATGGCTTATTATTTTATGTTGAAACTGAAACAAGTAGAAATTACATTTGAAAAAAATCAGCATAACAATTCTGAATCAGTTAATTTTAAAATGAAATTTCATACTTCAAGGGTCAAAATCTTTTGTTTGGGGAAAACTATCAGTATAGAAGCTCTCTGTATCTTTAACTGAAATGGTCTCTAATTTATGCTTGATTCTTCTGCTGGGTTAATGTTAATTAGTTTAACATATCACTCATAAAAGATGTCATAGTTGAGTCATTGTGTAGGTAACAAATCTTGCACTGGCTAGCAATGAAGAAATATTACCTCTATTAAAACCCACACTTAAGCCGTGGAGTCAGTAAGGACTCGTGACATTTTGGAGTCATCCAGCTTAATGCATTTTAATGCCTTCAGTGGTGTGAGGTTTTTTTCTTGAGGCTGTGTGTGGGGGATAAGCAAGTGAGGCAGGGCTTTCAGATTATGCAGTACAGTATATGGTGTAGCCTGTGCCAAGTGAGGAACGTGGTAAAAATGCTGGCTCAGGCTGTAGTTAGGGCTGGATACAGTAAAATTGATTTAACCTTAAAAAAAAGAAATAAATAAATCTGTCTAGTGTTGGGTTACCCAAAGAAAGCATACATAAACAATGGTAAAAAAGTTCGTCTCCTTATATTCAGAACCCAAGTAATTTGATATTAACAACACAACTAAACATTTACAGGTATGCATGCCTGTAATTATCTAAATATTTTCATCCATCTCTGCCCTGAGAGAAGCATTAGTACTGGGTCTACAGTGGAAAGCAAATTTCAGTCTTAATTGCAGAGTGGTTAGTGTGACTCCATAACCTCCCCCCCCCCCCGCTTTTTTTTTTTTTCTTTTTTTCAAAATAAGGCCCAGCCTCTCAGAGGAGGTGATGGTGTGGTACTGCTGCCAACACAGCTGCCAACACAGCTGTGAGCCTGTGCTGAGTCCTAGCATCCTGCTCGGCTGTTACGGGGCAGGCAAGGCAAGTTAGTCTCATCAGACCTCTAACCAAAGGATGCTGCCCACATGTATTTATTTAAACCATCAGCATCTGAATGGCAATGAGTAATTGAATAAGGGTTTGAGAATGCTGTTGCTTTCTTTGCCTGAGGAAGCCTGGGTGAGTGCAAAGTCTCGAGGGCTGGTGGAGTTTCACTTGAACAGCACAGGCAGGTATGGTCGAGAAACAAGGGCTTTGCATCAGAAATGGTAATGTGAAAATGTTTAAACCTCCTCCGTTGCTAAAGGCTATAAGCACTTTACATGGCAGAGGAGCAAGGCGGTCCCTCCAGTATGTGGCAGAGAATGTCTGAAACATCAGAAGGCACCCACCAGTGTGTTTCAGAAATTATAAACTAACAGGAGAGATGTGTTTGCTTGCAAATTGTGTGTTTCTTTCCCTGTGAAACATATTACTGTAGCTTTGGCCAGGTAAACATGATGAGGTTGATCTGAGAAAAGAAGGGTTACTACCACCTTGCAATAAAAGGCAAGTGAATAGCCAACATGTTCTATCTTCTCACAGTCTGAAGACTGTGAGTCGGAAGAAACTAGGCTACCTCTTTAATCTTCTTAAGTATCCTACTAAATTCAGTGTTTCAGATCCAAGAAATGGCAGTTTTGCAGCAGGTGGAGCTGGCAGCAGAACAGGAGTGTTCTTCTGCCTCCTTTCAAATTGCATGAGCATTTAAGCTCCTGTGGACTATTTGTACTTCTGTACCCCAGTAGAAAGCAGAGCTGGTGATTATTTGTTTCAGTGCGAAGATTCAATTAAGTTTTGTTCGTAAAAATGTACCATCCTTTGACATCCTGCTTTACTGCTCATAGCACTGTCGTATAGCTCTGTCTCAGCACAGTGAGGCGTGACATAAGACAGCTGTCACTTTGTCTCAGCATAGTTAGGTGAAGACATAAGACAACTATCCCTTTGAAGTGGCTACCATCTTCAATATGTCACACTGACCTTTTAATGAGATACTCGCCATTGTGTATGTAACTATGAAGATCAGGTTTTCTTTTAACTGAAGGAGACCTTTTTCTATGAACAGGTTGCTCTTAAGGTGCTGTTTTCCTGAGATAGTTTTACTTCTAGTTTCCTTAGCCATTTGCTCATTCATTCATTTGCAATTATAAATTCTGGTTACCACAGGAGTTGAAAAATTGTAGCAAACGAGAGATGACTTTCTGAATTTGCTTCTCACCTTGGATTTGCATTAAGCTTTCAGACTTCCTTTAATTTTAGCCATGAAAACTGAATATATTACAGTAATTTTATTAACATCAAAAGGCTTCAAATTGTTCACGTGTAGCTCTTAAAAATTATAAAGCAGCAGTTTAAGACTTTGAAATTCTTAAGAGATGCTCAGCTATGTTCTCAGTATTTCAGCTTAAAGCAGAAAGAATTTAACTCAATTATAATAATGTAAACCTTTCCCCTTTGCTTTGCATAATTAAATATTTTCATTTACATAGCACAGAAGTTTAACATTCCAAACACAGGGTAGATGAGCAGAAGAAAAAGGCAGACGGAGATGCATCTTTGATGCATGCAGAGTAGCAGCACTTGCTGGTAATCTTGTTGCGCTTATTAATAATAAATTTAACTGGAAATCCATATCTTGTGAACATGGATTGTATTTAATGTGTGACTATTTTTTTTTTTTTAATTGGGTACATCTCCTGAAAATACTCAGTAAAGTACATTAGAACTGGGGCAGGAACACAGTAACCTTGATATCTTCTTTTACTACTTGTTTTAATATATTAATTAGTGGAAGAGGTCTGGGGAAAATAAAGGTTTCCCTTTATCTGGCCAACTCCTGTGGATGCAGTAGATGGCTTGAGTGTGCCTGTGTGGAAGTCTGTGATGCTGTATGTCTCTGGCTTACGACTGGTGTAGGAAAAACTATGCTAGAGGTGGTTATTACTATCACTTTGAGTAATGCTGTGTGTCGGATTCACTAGCCTGCCGTCAGAGTAGTATCTCTGTGGCATAATGTGAAGCATCAGGTGTTTTGAGGGCTACAGAATAGACCGGAGATCTGCAAATAAACAGCTGTACTTCTTTAAACTACTGCTGTTTGTCATGTGCCCGTATCAGCAAAATGTATCAGACTGAAATGAATCCTTTCCATGTTTCTGAAGAAATTTAGTGCTACTTTTGTTGGCTCGTTTATTGTCATACTTGAACCTTCTTGGAAGCGGCAGGATCAATGATGCTCCCCTATAATAAAATGAATCACTTCTGATTCTTATGTTCCTAAATTCTTAAGTTATGTTATATATTACGGATTATGTCAAACAACGTGTGATTAAAGACAAATGTGTAAAATAAGAGAAAAAAAGCTTTTTTTTTTGTAGTGCCTTTTTGTTTGCTTACCTGGTAAAGTTTGAGGGTATGTAGCTTGGTTTGCTTGAATGTCATACATCAAAGCAGTTTGGAGGTATTTTCTTAAACATTTATTATATGCTTCAAATCTCAAATTCTAAGTGCCGATATGTACAAAAGTTCTATACATTAGAATTAAGAGAGGATGGATTTTTAGACAAAACTTAGATTACATTAAACATTATTTTCAGCATATGGATTTTATGGCATATGTCAAAGCACAAAACAAAGCAGAAATACAAGCAAAGGGAGAGCATCTGTGTGTGTATATATTTGTATGTGTGCATTGTTGGGGGGCATGTGGACCTTAAAGGAAGTTGGTGCATTTATCTTTGACCTTTTATTCACATTTCCTGCAGGGATCCTTAGTTGATGAGCTTTTGGAAATCGTTTCAGTGGTACTTATCCTTCTGGGGTTTTCTGTCAGTTGTCTGGGTTTCTTCCATTTGTAAATAGATTTTCTAGAGCACTATAGAAACGTTTGTCATCTTTTTTGTCTCGTTTGATGGTGATGAAGATAAGTGAGCAGGATATAGGTGAAAAAGAATGATAAATTTATTTCCAATATAGTAACGTTTCATGTCCTAAAGCTTCTTCTAATAGCCCTCCTTTTAATACATTGAGAGTGGCTATTTGCTAAATACAAATCCAAGAGTGTTGGTTACTTGCTTAAAGAACAAGCGAAGCTAAAAGGATCTTATTAATTTTGATTTTTTTTTTTTTTTTTTTTTATATAATCCCAAAAGCTTGTTACTACACTTGCTCTTGCTTTCTTTTCTCTTGCCTCTAACATTGACCATCAGGGAGCACTTACATGTTCTAAAAAAGTCTTTGGGAACTCTGAACACATTAAAGATAACTTTAATGGTAGAAACGCAACTGGAGGCTGAGTGTGGTGTTCTCTCAATTTTCATTATTGCTTTTCTTTTTTTTTTTTTTTTTGTTTAGCTGTTAGGTATTTTGCCAGTTCTCTGTTCCATCCTTGCTTCATTAGACTTGTACTACATCTCTGAAGGGTCATTAGAAGTTTGCTTATGAAGCAGCTGCTTAGCTCAGGAAATTGTAGTATTCTCTAGATTTTTGAGATATTTTGATGCTGAGGAGACAAATGGGTTTGTTTTTTGGTTTTTATTGCATAAAGTGTAGTGAATATATTGGAGAAGTGTCAGTATTGTAGTCAGATAAGTTGTTTTTGTATATAAGGAGTAAACATGGTTCTGTGTTTTTGGTTTCTTAAATGGATGTCTTAGGTGTGTTGCCCTCCAGCTGGTTTTCTGTGTTATTATATTCTCTCTGGCTCTGTTTCTATTCATTTACAACCAAATGTTACTATACCGAGGCCTCTGTTTGAGGTGAGATAGGGAATTGTTTCAGTATAAGAAGTCAGGCATTCCTTTCTTTTGGTAGTATGAACCCAGTGCAGAGAGCTGTATGTAGAAGATAGGGAAACACCTATCTTGCTTAATGGATTTTGTTCACAATTAGCTTATGCTCTGTGGCTTAATTTATTACAAAAGTAAAGTATTACTGCTTTACTAAGGCTTTTCTCTTTCCTTTTTCCTATTCTTGACTGTGTCAAAGACTCTTAAAGTAATTGCGTACCTGTTTCTCATTTAAAAACTAAAAAAACCCCGCCATACCTGCCATTCTGAAAACAATATTGGAATATTAGACCTGGGAGTCCCTGGAGCACAACCATTTATTTGTGTGGCATGTGCACTTTTCCTCAGGTTTGTTTTTGTCCAAAGGTTTAGGGAGCTTCTATGCACTTTCCACTTCCCAAGTGATTGTGGAAGATTGGGTCCAAGTTTAACCATTTGCCTGTAATCTCTGGGGATTAGAATTCCTAGATGTTTTAATACCAGGGACTGCTGTTGGAAACTGCAGTGAATAAGCAAGTCCTGATTTATGTGCATTTAATTAATCCTAATGCCTGGGACTTGTTCCAGTAAATTCACACATCTGGGCGAGTGCCCAGGGTTCTCAATGAGTTCTTATAATTTGGGTATTGACCTCTGAGGGTTGAAGACCAGAATCAGGGTATCATTCACATGAAACATAGTTATTCTGTGGGACCTATTTTAGTATTTGTTAGTGTCTCTCAGACCATGTCTCTGATTATTTGAAGAGAGGCAGGGAGAGCAGACACTCTTGCTCTGTTCTTGGTTGTAAGAAGTATGATTTTTTTTTTTTTGTGGAATGCAATTTGAAAAACAGACCCCTCCACAGCAGTTTAATCCAATTGAGAGACGGTCAGTGTATCTCATTTTCCTAAGGACTCTGATGGGATAATCCCAGGTAACCCCATCATAAGCTCTTTTCAACATCTGGCAATACCACTGATGAGTGCTGTGATACTGCAGGTGACTTGACTAGTTGCTTGAGGTTGCCTCATCCAGGCCTGGATGCAATAAATCTAACCAGATGTATTTTAATAATTTTGAGTGCAAACTCATTCACATTAAAAAGGGGGCGGTAGGGGGGGAAGGTAGGGGGGTAAGCTTTGGCATGGAATCTCTCTGTGGTGGGATTTTGGGTGCACGTGGGAGGAGTGAAGTATTACCATAGTAGAGGAAGACCATGTTAGGAAATAGTTAAACTGGACACATCGGTCCATGCAACTGTGATCCTTATGCTAATTAAAGTTGCAATTTATTTGAAACATGCTCAATTGATGGCACCTATCCCTGGCTGAGTTATAGTGGACATAGCTGTTTGTTTTTTTTTTTTTTATGGCTGTAGGAAATACACATCCTTTCCCTGACCTCATCGTGGGGGTGGTAAGAATGTTTGCTTTACTTTCAGCACTGCCTAGGCTTTCCTGTGTTGCTTCTGTAGTTGGATCTTTTTTCCTCTGGACTAAGAGATGCTTCTGAAATTCAGGGCAATGAAGTCCCAAGAAGGACCCTCCCTCACTCCACACCAGTTGACTGGAATGAGAATGTCATTTGGGGGTCTGTCTCTATAGAGTATCTGGGCAGAGTGTGTTACATCCCTCTGAGGTTTTTCTTTCCTGCCTGTGTGGTGGGAATTTGATTTCTTCCTTCAGTTCTGATCGTTTTGCTTGAAGAGGTAATAGACAGTCAGTCCTCTTTTGTGTATTGTTTGTATGTGGGAGCTGTTTAATCATTATACCAGGATTTTTAGTTTCAGGTTGGGTACTTTGGCAGGGTCTAGATCTCAACTTGTGCGCTCTATGGTTGGGATTTCTCAGTGTTGCATGTGGGGGGTGTGGGTTGTTGGTTCTTTTTTTTTTCCTTTTGTAGTAATATTGTTGGAACTGTAATCCTTGAAGGTCTCTGGTTTGCTGTGAATGAAATCCATGAAGTCAGTACCTGGGAGGAGCAAGGTATTGATCCTCCCTACCTTTCCCTGTCCTTTGGGAGGGGAAGTTTCAGTGAACATCTGCATAGACTGGGGATTGCATTGTCTACTCCATGGTAACATTTACATGGTTATTTGTACCTACGACTGCCCTCCCTGATGATGTGAATGTGAAAATGATATTTTGCCTACCTATAAAAGGAAGGATTGACAGTATTGGTAAGGAGGGTGAAGACCTCAGGGTCAGGAATGGTGATACTTGGTCAAACAAAGTTTTGTCCTTTTTGGGGACATGGGGAAAAAAGGAATAACAAATGCATTAGAACCTGGGTTTTTATTTTTGGTAGCATATCTGAGTGCAACAGTATGCATGAAGATGACAATGTAATCAGTAGCTCAGGAGCTTTATTGTAGGGGGTATAAGTGTTTGATTAAAGGCTGATATGCTCAAGATCCTCACTGAGATGTTGTGGATGCTTCAGGAAGAAGGTGAATTTGTTTTTATGCTTTCACGGTTCCCAGTGATTTATGGCTTGTGAGCCTTAGACTTGTCTGAGTGGAAGTGTCTTTGTAGTCAATCATCTGAGGATTTTTATTCCCATCACTTTTTGAACCAATGGGGACTGGTAGCATTCACCGCAACCAGTGGCACTGAATTCCAAAATGGACTTCAGGTGAAGAAATCTACTTTTGTCTGCTTTGAACCTGCTGTGAGCCTGGTTCCTCCAGTGCCCCTTTGCTATTGTAACAGGAAAGGTAATTGTTTCCTGCTTTCCTTCCCCTGCCAGCTAGGATCTTGCAGAACTCTGCATTGTCTCCCCTCAGTGTTGTCTTTAAAGACGTTATGAGGCTAAAGCAGCCACACATAACAACCATCTCTTACCTTCGATTATTTTGCCCTTCATTCTGTGTTTTCTAGTTTTATTGTGTCCTGTTGAGAGAAGAAACTGGGTTTATGTAGTGATACAGCTTTTTTCTTCTTTATACATTCCATAATAATAATTATTGATAGCATTCTGTTTCCTTTTTATTTTCCTTTTGGATGGCTACAGACAATTAAACTGTCTATTAAAATAATCTATTGTTGCCTCAAAACTTTGTTCCATACTGGTAGGACTCCTGGCTGCCTATGTAAATGGAAAACTTGGTGTTCCCTGTTGTCCTCCCACTCCACTACTATGTGTTTTATTGTTTTTTTTTTTTTTTTTTTTTTTTTTTTATTCAATTTAATCTATAACTTAAATGCTGTAGTCACGGAAGATGCTGAAAACTTTTAATCAGAGGGTAAATAAATACTCATCAGAACAAATCTGAAAAGCTGTAGCTGTTCCAGAGCTGTCCCAGCTGACAGTGCAAGTCAAAGAAGAGCTGAAAGGCCTCATTCCAGAAGGCTGGAAGCGAGTCAGATAGTAAGTACAAGAATCGGCAGAGTAGGGATAGTCTGTCCTCATTGTAGGCTAAAATGCAGAAACTGTTTTTTATTGTTGTATCTAGTATAACTAAATAAAATGAACTGTTGTTTACTACTTACTAAGATGTATTGGTGGAATAGAGAATTTTAAACAAGTCTTCTGATTACTGCATCATTAGCTTTTTGACAAGTATTTGCAGCAGAAACTTAGTATGTGCCTTTTTGCATGGTTGCTGCTATGTTTTTATTTTTTTTTAAAAAGTTATTTCTGACAGCCTTATTTTTGGCTCCTGATAGTTTCACAGAAAAAATGCAAAGTAGCTCTCATGATATGATCGACCTAAATCTTTCATATAGATTATATATCCTGAGGATGAGGAAAAAAAAAAAGAAAGCAACTAGATGCTTCCAAGTGCATTTGGAAAGAGGTAATGGCGCTGTCTTAAAACTGTGCCAAAGACAATGAGAATACCTTATTTCTTCTCTGTTAGCTGAGCAAGATGTGTAGGTACAGCACAGTAAGATGGAGGCTGCTGTCACCATGCCTGGATGCAGACTCGACAGAAAAGGAAGGGTTCAGGGATTAATGGAAACTGTGATGTAGCATCTGAGAGGAGAGGCATTCGGAACAGGGAACATCCCCTTGTGTGTTATAGAAATTGGAAGTGTTTTTATTGTCAGCTTTCAGTGTATGACTTGCAAATTACATGCAGACCCAGGTGATACCTGGTAGATGCAGATGTGTTTTCTATGATTTGTGACCAAATAAATGAAAAAAAAAAAAAAAAAGAATTGGTCAAGTTGTATGTTCTGTTCTGTTTAAAAGAAAAACTAAAAATTGCACCTCTGGTTTGGTTAAATGTGAACTTCACTCACTAGAGCTACTTCAGAAGGTTATACAGAGGACAGGCAGACAGCGTATTCTTATCCTGTATTACCAATTTAACTATCTCTGTTCCAGGCAGGATTCTAATTAAAGGCATTTGCATTGTGATTCTTAAGATGCTAAACTTTTTGAAGAAGGGATATGACAGTCGCTTAGGATCAAAAAGCTAAGAGGAAGATCAGAGCTCTTCTAAACTGGTCCCAGAGGAATGGGGTGGCTGATGAAGCTATTAATTCTTCTTGCTTATCCCAGAACTAAAACACAAATCATGCCAAAGAGCCCATCTTGGTTGTATAGGGAAAAACTGAGCCCTTTGAGCAAAGTAGGCATAAATTACTTAAATTGGTGTTGCTAAAAATGTTTTTCCTCTGTAGAGATGGTATAGCTGACAATAACGCGTACAAATGGTCTTATAAGTTCAGTGAACTTCAGTTTCAGACACTGTGGGTTTAAATATGTAATGAGCGGCCTTCAGTAGCGAAGTCTAATGGGTTGGTGCATCTGTGTCAGAAAGTACCTATTAAAAAGGATGTGGAATAAAACTGATCTGTATTAGCTGTGTTAAATTATTGAACAGCATCAACAGTGCATGGATTGTCACCTGCTGACACTCTTCAAGAAGAAGTGGCAGAAAAAAGTCTGTCTGCACTGTTAGAAACTGATGTCAGTCACCAGGGGCTTGTAGATGAGTAAAGAGAAAAAGTAAGGCAAACCAAAAATCCGGTTCTTAGTTGTTTCCACTCCATGATAAAAATGATGCCTGGCTATAAATGGAAACTTTGGTTGCTAAGAAGCAAAACAGGGGTCTTTTAAGACTATTTTGTTAGATGTGTGTATCAGTTTAGGAAAATAGGCATCACCTCTCCAAATCCTAAAACAGCAGGAGAGAAAGAGCACTTACTCAGTTTAGCAATTTTGCCCAAGAAGGCCTTGGGAAATAACTGTAAAAAACTGGGGAGGGAAAAAGAGAGAACTAGTGGACTTCTGTTGTGTGGTACCAGTGATGCTGATCTCTCATAGAAGATGCAGGCATCTGTTTATTGCACAGGGCACCTCAAAACCAAACATTGTTTATCTGCTTAGAAGTACTGGAAGCTGTCTGTCAGTGTTTGAGTGGTTGAGCATTTGTTTGGCTTGAAGACTGACATGGGAAACTATACTGACTTTTGCACAAACTCCTTAGAATTAGTTATGTTTTGCAGTGCTCATAGAGTAGCGTGCCTGATATTTCTTTTCTGTAAAGCAGGTTCTTGAATGGCAAACCCTTTGTCCTCTGTGGGACGCCCTGTAGTTAGGGTGACTGAGGTTGCAGTGCCCTCACAGGCATCATCCTCTGGTACCCGCTTTGAAAACTCCCTGCGCGCAGTTTATTTGGCGTGAGCTGCACAACTGGGCTTATTTGTAGAGAAATGTGTTGAGTACCAGGAATCATTCACACAGGTATTTATTTAGTTTCTACGTTTTTCTCTCTGCTGTTCTGTAGCCAGTAGCCTCAAGTAAAATGGGGCAGAACTTGGCAAGGGGAGCAAAATCTTTCTGGCTCACGTTGCACTGGGGTTTGGGTTCCTAGAAAAATGCCTCTTTTAAATTGATGGATTTTGGAAGAACAGCTTAGCTCTGCTTGTTGTGCTCTCTCTTTTTTTTTTTCTCTTTTTTTTTTCTTTTCCCTTTTTTTCCTCTCTGATGTCAAAATGGAAGAGCAAGTCACAGCTCTTGGCTCTGACTGTAAATGGCATACTCTAGGCTGTCTGAGTTGGGGGTCTGCCTGAGACAAGTGGCTGCATTCAAAATTCTCGTTAGGGAAAGTGATGGATGGCTTTTCTGCAAGCTGGCCTTTCCCCTTCAGAGTGAGCCTGGGAAGGAGAGGCCTTCTCAGAAGTTGTCAGCACTTAATAGCTGTACAGAAACCTCTGTGTGCTGGATCACTGGAGCAATGCCGAAAGGAGAAAATGAGAATAATCCAGAGCCCTGCCTCTTCAAACAGCACCTGCTGAAATGCAAGTAGTACCAAACGTGTCTGATGGATCGGGTCTTGTCTGTGGTATCAGATGGGAGTTGAATATTGCATAAATATCAGATTTATTAAGAGCTCATTCCTTGTTCAGTGAATATTAAAGAATGATTCCTCTTGTGTTGAATAAAGGATAATCTGTTGATAACAGTCTTTTTGAATCCAAAGATATCAGGTCTGCATTTTGAAAGGTGGTGTTTCCTAAGAAACAGATCAGTTGGGAGAATAATATTCTTTTCTAATTTCTCTTCAGTGAAGAAACGCACAGATATTAGTTGAGCGTTTTTTAAAAAAATATTTCTTGATGGAGCCATAGTTCATTTCTCTATCGAGTTAAAAGTATCTAGTGGAGATTTCTGTAGGTCTTTAAAAAAACCCCAACCCCGAAACAAAAAAAAACCCACCAAATTTACATTTAAAGGACTCCAAATCAGAAGTTTATTTCTGATAGTCATGACGTACTGGCTGACTGGTGTGTTCTGGTCCAGTGCTTTAATTCATGCACCACTGTGCTATCCCAATAAGCGATCATACATTCATCACTCGCTGTTGTCTCTCTGTATTCATACAATGCTTTATTTCTCAACTTTGCAGTTAATGCTTAAATAATCTGCTAGGATACTTCTACTTGTCATTCCTTTCCCTTGTCTGTGAAGAACAATATACTTTGCAAGCAAGCCCATTTAAATTGAAATTAAGTCTGTCCTCTGTTTCCAGCACTAGTCTATATCTAGGTGGAGCCTTTACATATTGATGTGTGTCTGAGATTAGAAATTATGACATGGTGTTATTAAGTTTACATCTCTACAGCTAGATCTGGCACTTAAAGCAGAGATCTTTCTTCTTTGCTACGTATGAAGAATAAAATAGATCCTCTGGTACATAATAACTTGGGCAAAAAATGTATTTCTGGGGAATTTAGAAATGTATTAATTTTGAGCTAAAAAGAATGTAATTGTAAACAGGGGTTATTTAAGCTATTTAGAAGATGGGTCAGACTTCTGGTTCAAAACGTTGTCTAACAAAATTATCTAGCTCAAACTGAGAAACTTTTTCTAAATTTAGTGTTCTTTATTGTGCATCCTTCTTACATGATGGGAAAAAATTCCTCAGTAGAAGGTGACGAAACATTTTAGCTCAGAATTTAAAGGAGGAGCTAGTTCTTTTCTTAAAAATAGCTGTCCTTTCATGTGGTTTCCACATGCCACAGTAATCTTGCTGTCACCTAGTGCTCTGCCATAAAAGGAGGCGGCTTACTTTTTTTTTTTTTTAAATCAGGATGTGATGATTTCAGTCTTGGTACAACTGGAAGATCTAACTGCTTGTTAACCAGGTTGGGTCTTTAAATCTGCGCGGAAGGAGCTGGTGATGACTGGGCTGGTGGAGGAGAGGAGGTGCCACACTGTAGCAGGCTGTGGGGTGCAGATGGGGGTTGTCCTCCTGAGGAGGATGGGAGCCTTTAGAGCTGCTGCTGCCACCCCTGAGGTTGGCCTGTGCCAGGCTCTACTCCTCTGCTCCCTGGTGGGAGTGGGGCTCGGATGAGTTGTCAGCATTTTGTATGCTCTCTAATCTGTCCCTGAAGGCTTCAGTGCTGCTCTGCTTGCCTTTTGAGTCTTGTCGCTGTGCTCTACTGCGGGGCACGTTACAAGCTTAGTGAGAGGCTGGTCTAGGGGAGATGAAAAATGGGCAACTGCCTGTGCCTACCCTGGCTGGAGAAGAACAGACTCCAGTTCCACATCATCTATTTCCTCACTGAAACATGAGCTGTAGGACTTAGAAAACAAATGCACTTCTCATTCTTTCATGGTTTTTATTTGTGTCGACCTTGAAATGAAAATCCTGCGGAGCAGCACGTGAAGGCTTTCCTTGTTCCTTTCCAGGCTGTTGTCTGTAGGCCTTTGTTTTTTTTTTTGTTTGTGTTTTTTTGTTTTTGTTTTTGTTTTTGTTTTTTTTTTTGTGATGGAGCAACTGAAAGCCTGGTTTTACCTTGTCTACGGACAACTAAGGACACATACATAATACACAGTGTCTGTAGTGGAAATGGTCCCAGTGGGGATTTTGGTGTTAGGAGTGAAGTCAAGATATTAAATGTGTCTGCGCTGTCATGGAGATATGGGTGGGATGGCATTAACTATTCTGGGTTCACCTTCTGTAGTATGTAAATGCAGCTACTCTGCATTCTCATTACTTCCATTAGTTTTGTGTTTGGCTAGCTTTTGTTTGCCAGTATAAAACCGGTGAAATGACAGTTTTGTTTCAATTGCTATCACTTTAGAAAAATATTTCTGTATTTCAAAAAAAGGCTAAATTTTTGTAGGAGTAGGAAGAAATGTTATGTAGAGAAATGGGATGAGGAATTGTTGGTAATTCAGTTCCAAGGTTTGGGTGGCTTTTGTACAAAATGGTTGGGGAGGCTTCACTTCTTCCCGTTTCTTTTCAATAGCCAAATGCACTAATGAAATCCCAACAGTTGATTGTATAAACAGGGAGGTAAAAGCTGTACAATTTTATTTAAAGATAAAAGTGAAATCTGTTATTTACAAAGACCCCTTTCTGAAAGACTGAGTTGATGAAAATATTTTCATTTTGAAAAAACATGTAGTAGTTCAATATTTTCTTGAAATAACATTGAGTTTAAAACTGACTGGAGAGTTAGGTATGAGCTTGTTTAGGCTTGAGGAAATTACAGTAAGTAAAAAAAAAACCCATAAATTTACTGTTTAACTTATAAAGAAAAATCAGGTCGCTGAGTGGTGGGAGGCTGCTGGATTTACACCTGAGGTGTGAGCATTTGACAAAGTCAGTCTTCTCATGCAGAGGGAATATTTTGTTTCCATTTACTTCAGTATAGTAGCTATTCCATTCAAAAGAGCGAATTGGAGAGCTTGTTTTTCATCTTCTGGTGTAAGACAACAGCGGGTGTTGTAGGTGAAGATCTAATTCTAAACACTGCAGGGCATGGTCACCAACAGAGTCAATCACATTCACTAAATATAAATAGAATTTTTGGCAAAGTGCTAGAGTTATTGTGAAGATAATAATAAATTTCAAATGCAAATGTCTTGAAGGTCACTAATATGAGAATTATTTTTCTTAAGGAAAATAACTAAGCATAAATATGAAGCAAGCTTGAATTACTTTTTTTAGATTGCAAATGGTCATTGACTGTTGTTTTTAAGTCCCTTGATTTAAATAATCTTAATGTGATCAAGGCAAGAGTCTATGAAGGACTTTTTAATTATTTTTACAAGTATTGGAAAAATGACATAAGGCTATAGCTAAGCACTCTTTTTTTTCGTTATCTTTAGCTGCTTTTTATCCTCTCCCCTTTGAAGTTAGGGACCCATTTCAATATGTCCAGAGTTGAACAAAACATGTATCATAAAGTCTGTACCTTGTAATTGCTTGTGGAATCTTGTGAACTTAGTGGCATTAATAATAGGGTAGGAGTTAAGAATCTGTACAAATATTTGAAGGATATGAACACAATTTCTTTCTCTTGGCTTAGCAATAAATTTTTCTGTTGAGGGACACAGTGATGAATCTGGTGTCTGAGTTTTTATCTGAGGAATAAACACTTTCTGTGTTTGTGGTTTTTTTTCCTTCACTTCCACTTTGTCAATAAAGAACTTTCTTTTAGTCTAGCAGCATTTTATCTATGATTTTCAATTAATGGTGTGGTTTTTTTTGAATGGTTGTTTAATTTTCTGCAGTTCAAGACCAGAAACTGTAAATAGAAGTGACAGTTTTTAAGAAAACTTTTCTTTAAAATCAGAGGATTAAAACCTGGATTCTCTCTACAAAACCCCTATACAGTCTCTTTTTCTGCCTTCTACTTTGTTCTCTTTTCCTTCCCTTTGCAACCCCAAAGGTCAAACATAATCAAACCCTGCCCCCTCTGCCCCCGACTCCAAACGAGAAGAGAAAACCTATATACCTTAATTTTTTTAATCCATTACCTTGCTGCATGATGGTAGACCTGTGCATGCAGTGGAAATAAGTATGAAGACCCTAATTTTAGCATAGTATTTAAATGTGTGATTACATTAGTTTCTACTAAGGCCAGTACTGAGGTCTAGATTTTTTTCTGAATAAAAGGCACTTTTCTGAATTGGAGTATGGGATGTGAAGTATCTGGCATTAGTTAGAGCTGGCAGGTGAATGTGTACTCTGTCCAGAGATTGTATTTATGATACTCTACTGATTGCAAATGTGATTCTAACAATTTGATGTATATTCAGGTATTCAGCACACCCCAAAGAAGGGAGCAAGGTATTCATTCAAAACAAAAAGTACTAAAAATAATTTTGTTTTGAATAGAGACAGCAGTAAGTTTGAAGGCTGGTAAACCTAAGGCTGTTAGTAATTAGCCATATTCTTACGCATGAGTCGAGATACTGTTAAAATGTTTCAATGCTGTTGAAATGATAAAAATATTTGTTGCCGGCGAATTAAACTGAAAACATCAAGTTGCTTTTTAGGTGTCAAATTGTTCCTCAGTAGATTTTTCTTTATTACACACACAAAAAAAGTGAAAAACAGAGTAAGTTTAATGAAGCACATGATAATCTACCAAGGATTCCTGCTTCTTGTGTCTCTATCACATGTGTATGGCCTGTGATGGACACGGGTTCAAAATGAGGTGTGGTGTTATAGGCTCTGTGCTTTTTGTGTGGAGGGGTTTCCCCTCTATATTAGCAAGGAAGATGACTGTATTTCATAGTTACTTGTTGTTGCGTTGGGCTCTTGGCAAAGTATTAGGGTAGCTTCTGGTCGGGTGATGCTTGGATGTGTCTGTTTTCAAGAAAATATTTTGGCACCATATTATGTGTGGTTTGGTCCAGCGGAAGAGCATGTGGGATGTGGAGTCTTCAAATGGAAATTCTGTAGGAGTATTTATTTTAATCAATTTTTAAACTTGCATCATGGCATGGCTAAAAATACCTGACTACTTCAGAAGAGTGAAGAAAAGCACTGTAAATATAAATGTAGGTGGTGTGAATGGCTGAGAATTGGGTAACGTTTGCTGTAGGCTTCTAGGGGCTGTTTTTTGAGAAGGAATGAGAGTTGCATGTGAACAACAGGGCATAGAACTTATTTTCTTATTGGTATGTTTATAAACAGCTAGATTTGGAACGTAAAAAGATAGTGAATAAAACACAATATTGGTTCATTATCTTGGGTAAGGTCAGGAGCACTAACTGCAGCGTTCAGTTCTGACTCACTCTGTTCGGCTGCGCTGAGTGTAATGAAACTACAAAGGCACTTTTAAAACACGTGCCTAGAAATAACTTGTCAGTGTTTGGTGATGCAGAGTCCACATAAACCTCTACATCTGGAATGTGCGAACCCACGAATATCTCCTGTTAATTATGCTGTTTGACATTTCCAAAGCTAAATAAGAATGATGGTTAGTTATGAATCATATCTCTCCATGCTGAAATGCCAGGCTTCATTTTATTGCGATAGAGATTAAAGGAAGCAGAGTAGTAGTTATACTCAGCACCAGAATTTTTGCTACTGTCAAACTGCTGATGCAGCATTTGCTTAATATAAATGAACCTTTGCACCTTTATAAACTGCTTTAAATCTAGCAAAATTTATGCCTTATCAAAAGGTTAATCCTGACAAATTGTTGTAAATTATCTCCTGTCTGTGCAGTGCAGGTGCAGGGAAACTAATTCTCTGCCGTAGAGTCCAGTGCTTATTTCGGAAGATTGGAGAGCATCATTGTAGGCGCTAGCAGCACTGAGGTGGCTGGCAGGAACAGCGGGGGGGTTGATCTCGCAGCACTCCTGCTGGGTTGAGCCTTTGCATACCAGTTATGCATGGGGCAACAAACTTCATTTCTGTTGCTCAGAATTTTAGATGGACTGCGTACTGGCCTTGTTCCAGCGAAGTATGGAAAATACATGCTTAAATAACATGGAACTTCAGCGGTGTGGAAATGATTCAATGAATCGGGGCCTAAGGTTGTGTGTGTGTTTGTGTGGGGTTTTCTTGTTTTGTTTGTTTGGTTGGGTTTTTTTTTAGGATAGCATTCACTTTCTGTCTGGCTGCTGCATTCTTAGTCCCACTGTTAATGCAGTGTGGGGAAAAAACTACCCTTTCTGCAGCGGCGAGTGCTGGGTAACCTTCCACCACCACAAAAAAAAATCCAGTTTCAGGTGTTTGAGCACTGCTTGCTCAACCAACTTCATAGCTCAGATTTAAGGAAGCTCATAAGCTCCAATACCTGTCACTTCCTTTTATTTCTGTTATGACTGAGAAATATGAAGAAGTCTAACTGAAAACTATGTTTTTAATCACAGTGTAAAGCCACCTAAAGGTAGCAGGCTTGTACCTGTATAAATACCACATCTGCATTAACACTTTATAATTTCTGTTACAACATATAGAATAAAGTCTTTGTGTAAGTACATGAAGGGGTACATCACATTGAGGTAAACTGCTGAAAATTGTTGTTTTTTATGGTAGCTCTCATGTAGCTATATGGGCACGCAAGCCTTCTATGCAGGATGCTACGCTTCTTCCCTGCCACGCTTCCAGGCGATGAAATGGGTTAACAAGTGAAGTGCCTTCCACCTGGGCACCATCCTGCATCTTATGTCGATAAGCATTAAATAACCCTTAAGCAAGGATACCCACTCAAGAGCATTGCAACACAGGATTTTTTTTGTGTTGTTTGTTAATACCACCTTTGGAAGTGTGAGACCTGCTTGATGCATAGCTCAGAAAAGCAGGTATTCACTGTCTGAGACATACCTTTCTCTTCCCTCCAGCTTTTTAAAGCAAGAAAGATGCATGTAAAAGGCAAGCGTGATAGGTTTTGACAAAAGCTGTGTTTCAGCATCTTCCAGTTGATAGGGTGCAGAGTGCGCCCAGTACAGGTCTGAAATACTGGGCCACATAAACTAAGCTGTGGCCTCCATTTTCCTCTAAAATAGACCCTTTTGAAGTGAATGCTGGGTTCACTGCTCTCTTTCAGTAGAGAAACAGTCAAGCCCTCATTTCCCACCTCCCCGGAGCATGCCTTACTTACCCACTCAGACGGGTTATTTTTTGGGGGGGGTGCCATTTTGCTGAGGTGGTGTCAGCCTGCGGAAGGGAGACCCTGCCACAGCGCAGGCTTGCACTCGGGCTGCTCGCGGGGCCAAGGCTATCATGAATTCCTCCTCTCCTTAGTCCAGCAGCTATTTAAATATTTTTATCCAACAACTGTTTCAGCTTTTTGCTTCCTGCAGGTCTGGCTGGTGATGTCTCCCTTCTCTTTTGCAGTACTTTTTTTCTTTTTTTTTTTTTTTTTTCCCCCCTTCCTCTTGATTGAAGTCCTCTCTCTTTAACCTTCTATTGTATCTACCCAATTCCATAAATTCTTCTTCTGAATTCCTATTCCTTCTCCACAAAAAGCCCCTTATTCTCAGAGGGGAGTGAGTTTTTGCTTGGCCTCTGGACAGCTGTTCTATTCAAACCCTCACCCCCAGAGTAAGAGGCATCCCACAATTCATCGCTTTTTTTTCTTTGCCATGGTAAAAGCTAAAAGAATGTTTAACAAAGACCTACAATTTGGGGGGAGGGGGGTATGAGTGTAACTTAATAGTTTCAGAAAACTGCTGAATAATATAACCCCTTAAAGAATCTTTCTGAAAGCTTTATCCCTGTCCATAACCAACTGATAAAGCTATAAACTTGCAGAATTTGATGCAAATACCTTTGTACTTCAGTGATGAGTTCTCTATTTTAATTATTTAATATTTCAAACAATCAAAAATAATTTTGTTTGCTAATACAAGGTGGCATGAAACTAAAGCACACATTACATTTTGAGGGTTGATCACGGGGGTAGGTGATTAATGGGCTGTATTGTGTTTTGAAGACTTTGGAGTCAGTAGTCTTATGCAAATGCAAATTAAGGGCAATAAATTCTTACGAAGTCATTTTTTTAGTTGCGTTTATCCCTTAAAACTATTACTTTTTCTTTCAAAGAATTGTACATGTTTGATAAATGCTATTTTGATCATGGGAAGCATCTGTGGTCTGGATTTAGATTATAACCTGAACAAGTTTGTTACAGAATGGTATGTTGAAATTGGTGTTTTAAAGGAATGCAGTCAAGTTAAAATTACAGTTTTGCCTCTGTTTACATAACAAAACGTTTTAATTTCCCCCCGTTTGCAGTGTAGCTGTTATCCCAAAGCAAGATGAGGGATAAAATACATTCCTCTAAATTTTTGGCTAATTTAACAAGTGCCTTAGACAGCCTTTCCTGCACATTGGGTCCTGCTGTTTTCTCACAGTGGTCACTTGCTTTGTTTTTTGTCCAAGAGGCCTTTTTTTGTGGCGGCTGGGAGCCTAGTGAAAAATGCTCCTGCTTTTGAATGTATTTAATTTCAAGTGCAAACTTGCTTTATTGCTGCTTTCTGGGTCAAATTGTACAGGGGATGAGACTGCCAGTTTGAAATGTTTGTGTTTCTCAGCTCACAGTGGCCGCGTTTCCATCCCTGTGTTGGGGCACATGCACGTACAAATATGTTTTAGTTGAGGTGAAGATCCTGGAGCACCACAGCCACTTTTAGTCCCTTGCTCCCTGCCTTACGCAGCTGGGGAGCCTGCGCCCTGTTTTCCAAGATCTCTCTTACCCTCGCGCGTGTACCCATCAAATTTCAGTCTTGTACGAACTCCACCGATGTGCTTTAATAGGATAGGCTGTGTCTCTGAAGGAGCCATTGCGCTGCGTTGCTTCAACCATTTGCTTAGTGATGGCCGAGTCGGTGGACAAAGGATCCCCCCAAAGGATCCCCCCAGCCGGGCTGGGACCGGACTGGCCACGGCGGCCCCATTGTGAGTGTGGCCATATGCATATGAAAGGGCCTTTAAATATGCATTTGCACGAACCGTTACTCTATTGTCACTGATTCATGTAATGAACAGTCCCTAGGTATTCATTAACGTGCATTGTTTCATAAACATTTCTTGTGCAGAAGTCTTAGCTGGCGCTCTTTCAGTGGAATATGTTATACTGAGAATTGTCCTTTTTTTTTCCCTTTTTTTTTTTTTAACAAGCAGTTAATGTGTAGGAAAGACTTAATTCAGAGTGGACAGAATAAAGGAAAATATTCATTGCAAAGTTACGCATACTTAAAACTGTCCTCTTGCGTTGTGGCAGTGATTCTTTTTCCACCGATGATGAAGCAAACATTTCAATGAAAGCCAGACTTTTCTGGTTGTGAGTCCTATTTGTTTTGCTGATCTCTGGTGTTTTTGCAGGTACATGGCTCACATCACATAATTTCTTTGAGTAAGCTTGTTCAGCAATTTTGCAAATCCAGTCCAAGGTATCTCGTTTTCCTATTACAAGGCAGCATGAGAAACCGAGTTTTAACTGTTGTTAAGGTTTTAAGCATGTTAAAGCTCTGCTCTGTGGTAGTTATGTGAAGGATTGCATTGTGTCAGTTGTAGCTTGAGGAGCCACACCAGCAGCCTCATCTAGAGACTGAGAAGGAGCTTTGTGAAAGATGACATTTGCCTACCAGATGAATTCAAAACCAGGGCTGCCGAGCATTACTCCATCTGCTTTGAGTAAAGCAGCAGGGGCTTTTAATGCCTACGTATTCATTATACAGAGGGAGTGGCTACATGTTTAGTAGAGGTCCTCATTAATTTTGTGTAGTCCACTAGAGTTCTCTAGTGTAAGTATGAAGAAATAAAACTCATAACGACCTCTTCTGTTTCCTCAGCTTGCATCTGTTCCACAGGAGCCTCACCAAGGTTTTATGTCGCCTTTTTTTTCTTTTAGGCTGTAATAGGAAGCCTTCAGGAATCGCATGAATGTTACTGTACCTGTGCAATAAGGACCTGGATGTCAGGCAGGGCGCTGGAGGCAGCAGGCAACTCAGTGAAATTATATTCTTCCTGTGCTTCTTGAGAGTGCATTGCCAGCTGGTGCCAGGTGGGCTGCTGCTAGAGTAGCAGGGGATGTGAAAAATAAGACCCCGCTTTCTGTGGCAAGTATCTATCCTCCTGGACTAGCAGTCTCTGCGAGGCAGCTGTCTCCTCTCCACTGAGTGCCAGATTTCCATGGTTTGAAGGAGTAGCCAGTGATAATTTCCCAGTACTCTTACAGGGCTTTGGAAAAGTGTGTGAACAGCCCCCAAAGACTTGATAGCAGCCTCCGACATATAAAGGCAATTCTCACCACCTCATTTTTCCATGGGTGCCAAAGTCTTTCAGGTCCCAGCATGTAGGCACTGGTCGTGCTGTAGTGCAGCATTCACATGCTTACAGTGTTAAGTCACTTCTAGAGTCAGTGGAATGAAAGAAACAGCTGCAAAGTCTGATGCAAGAAGAGATGTGCTTGTGAATTTTCTAAAATATTATAAATAGTAGTGAGAGAATTTGAAACACTTTTCCATCTTTCCCTTTCTTTAAGAGGTTTTTTGTTCCTTTTGATTCAGAACTCCAGGATGTGCATATCAAATATTGATTTAAAGTCCTAAATAATTTGTGTGATAGCTGAAGATCTTGTAGCCATTTATCATAGTTTGTTTTTTTTTTTTTTTTTTTATTCCTGGTTGCTCAGTGCCTGTGGAGATTGCTGTCACTGAGGCAGCAAAATTATTTCTGCTGTGAAAGAGCTGGAGTTTGAAGCCTTTGTGTAGGATGCCAGAGTCAGGTTGTGAATTCTTGTTTAATCTTCATTCCTGACCTCTAATAGCACCCGAGGAGGAGGAGGAGGGGTGTGCTGGCTCCCAGAGCTCACCGAACCAAGACCCATTAAATGCTTCCCTATAACATGCTGACCTGCTCTCATTTTGTACATCTCCTGGCTTGGATGTATGATGGTAGAGATACCAATGTTGCAAAACCCAGGTGTTGAAAAATTCTTGACTTCTTTTCACCTCCTACTTTGGATAGTACCATGTGGAAGAAAGACTGTTTTTCAGTAGCTTGCCTACTGGCATGTACTCACTTACAAGTGTAGATTGGCAGGGCAAAAACTGCAGATTGCCAGCTTTTAAAGTGAGGAACAAAAAAAAAAAGTTGTTTTTATGTGCTGTTACATTAAATACGCCTTTGATAGACATTATTCCCTGGAAAGGTGAATCAATATAAAATCCAGGCAATTATCATCCATACTAAGCCTTAAAGTTACGGTGCCCTCATTGATGGTTTAAATTAATATGCTGAGGGGGAACTGTGGTGAGGGTGGCAAGGGCACATGTTCTCTTCTGCCGGCTCAGCTACACAGATGGCAGTCCTTGGGAGGCAGTGGGGTGGGGGCGGGAGAGGACGGTGTCTTACCCCCTGGCAGAAAACTGCTGCAGCTTCCTTGTCAAAGTCCTCATTTACTGCTATAAACCTCTTCCTCTGCTCTCGTTTTATAGGGAGAGACAAGCTTTCAGGCTTTGTCTGCTGAATGATCCAACTGATTTTTTTAGTAAGACAACTTATGTGAGTAGTGCTGCTTGTCTGCAGATGTCACAAAATATACGATGAAAGTAAGAGAGGGGAAAAGTCCCAGTGAAATAGCATGATTTGAAGTCTATTTACACACAAGTGGTGTGCAAAGGTATTAAAGAAAACTGCACCGAAGCAACTTTAAAGTGCTAGGCAGTTGATATAGGCTGTGATCTTTATCAGCTTTTGTCGGGGTTAACCTAAAAATTAGGTGTAGTATAAACTTACCCTAAGGTGAGTCTCTTGATTTCTGTGCATACGGTGGAATGAGTATTTACATTTCATCCTTCCCATGTTATTCCTTTGTTTACATTTACGTTCCCTTGTTTTGTGAATATAGGTCACAACCATAGACTATTTTGCACTGCTTTTTATCATGAAAAATTCATGACAAACCTTGAGAAAAATGTCTCCCTGTGTGGTGAGTGCTATTGGTATTAAGTAAAAAAGATGCTTTAATGCCTTTTCTGGGCGGAGAAGTTATCCCTCTATATTGGGAGGAAAATAGAGCATTAGGTGAATTTTATAAGATCTTTATCGTGTCTGATGTCTTCAAATCTATGATGCTGGTTGGCTGGAGTGCAAGTCAGTCCATTAAAGAAATGTCAAGTGTAATTTTGGAAGAGATATGTTTTAAAACAATACATGCATAAAAAATAGCATAAGGAATTTGCCTCTGGGCTGCTGTGAGGGTGACACATTAATTGTCACAGATGAAGAGGTAGACCCCCTTCGGAGCTCATGATTTCACTGTTTGTGATTTATTAATCTTGCCACTCATTAGAGGGGGACATGTGTGCTATTCTCATAGCATTTAAAAGATGGTCTGTCTTACCTAAATATTTTAGCAACAAACTTGTAACTTTCTAAGATCTACTGGTGCTTTCATATTACTTCTCCCAAAATGTGCTTTCATTTGGCTTTTAATTGAGCACCAACAGCTTGGTTTTTTTTTTTTGGTTTTTTTTTTTTCTTTTTTTATTAAGAACCGTTGCTTTGTGATAAATATTGATATTTTTTTTTCTCTTTGTCAGGATGTACTGAAACGCAGACAGTTAAACCAGTGGTTCTTGTATAGTACATAATAAATCATATCTTGTCTATTTTTTTCTTGATACTTCCTGTTCAGTTTATTCAATGCAGCTCTGTAGTGAGATCAGCTAGATGCTGCTGTTGCAGCAGAAGCAAGACGATGATGCTGTGGCAAGTACTCCCCCTTCCCCCCAACTGTTTATCGCAGCTCAGTTGATTTCTCTGCAAGTATTCAGCTTGGTCTGCACAATGCACAATTTTTTTTATTTTATTTTTTTTTTTTTTTTGCACACAAGCATTCTTTGTTTTTTAGCTGAGAAATTCCTCTCTTGTCCTGATGGTGATGATGACTCTAACCTGTGAGTTTAACTGCAGGAAGAACAAGTGATGTGGTAAAGGAACAGAAATGAAGGTCTTTCACATGGCCCTTCTCTCTAAGTCCTGAAAATGACTGCCTGGAGATATTTTCCTGCCTCCTGTAGGCATTTCTTTCCAAATTCTACCACTGTAGCAGAATGCATTGAATTTTAGGTCTACAGGGCACTAAGGAGGCACAGCAGCAGAACAGAAGCATAAGAATCTATTACCCAGGAAAGGCTTTGATCATTGTGCTGCCTCCAAAACAAAACTTCCTGAGTTTTTCTTGTTGCAATAAGAGGTTCTTGTTTAATAATGTGCTGAATAGGGATGTCACAGGACTTTTCACTCATAGGATCAGCTGTGATTGAAATGTTTTTATTAACTCTTTACATGAATTCTTTTCCTGACATCATCAGACTTCAAGTCCATCAAGATTGTGATAGTTTTTCAGAAATTATTGATCACTGAAAGACATGTCATGCTAACTTTGTTCCTTCTCAAGGCACTGAAGTACATCTGAAATATCCTTCTATATCATATATTGATTTATATATATATTGAATGACAATGCAATTCATCATCTTTAGAATGAGAGCCTAAATTGTAAGATTTAAAAAAAAAAAATAAAATAAATCAACCCCAAACCATGGCATGGGTTATAAATAACATCATCTGGTTTATCTGGTGGTCTCATGCCACAACAAAAGTGTGAGCATCTCTGGGCTTGTATGGTTGTGCATTTATGTGCGGGAAATACATCATGAACATATTGCCTGGTTGAATTGTGAACAGGTGTTACAGAAGATGATGTTGAGGACCCTGCCTGCACTGCTGTTCCTCTGCGCTGGGCCGAGGAACAGCTTGTGAGCACCTGCAGAAGGCCTGACTGGGTGATGTGCCAGAGCTGAAGTGAAGGGGACTGAGATGAGATGATCTTTTGCTATTGGGATAGCAAGAATGAGGAGGACATAGGGGAGCAGCATGTCTTTTGGAGCTTTGACTGCCTGTTTTTTGGGAAAGATGTTCCCAGACAGGGCTTCCTGGAAGTGCCGCCTCCTCCTTATGCCTGAAGGTATTTGTGTATGTTTTCAGGAAATTTCTCCTTCTTGCCCTTAAAGAGGGCTCACAGTCTGTAATGTGGCCACAACAGCTGAACAAGCAAGCAGGTCTATCCCAGTAGAAACTTGTCCACTCTTGTCTCCTGATGGGTACCCTGTACAACCATCAGCCCCCTGGAACGGAGAGTGGAAGATGTTACAGGCTGAATATTCATCTTGGGGCTTGAGCTTGTCCCAGCAAAGTCTGCCTTTTGTCTGTTTGGTAGTGATTTATTCCCTCTCTTCAGTAGTCTTAATGTTGTGTGGGTGCTTGTAGGCCGATATGTGCATGTATGTTTGTTTAATGTCTTATCTGTGTAAAATTCTCACCACTTTGCCAGAGACTAAAGAGGAACGGTGCAACTTTTAATCAGTAATGCCTTCAAATAGTCAATATAAAAGCCACCAGCACTGGACTTAAGAATATTTCATGGTTTTGAGACAGTACCTGGAGATTGAAACTTGCCTTGTCTTAGAAATTGCCTGCAAAACTGCATTGTCTGTGTGTTATTTCTAGGACATACTTATTTTTGTTTTACATGTTAATCTTCCGAAACAGGAAGCTCATAACAATGCTTTCTGTGCCAGGACGCATGGAGAGCGGCAAGCGATGTAATTGCGTGTTTTCCTGATGGTGCGGCTTCCCAAAAAGGTGCTGTCACGGGCATATTGCTTGTGACTGACTGATTAGTGATTGATTTTAGCCCAATAATTTTCAAGGTTTTTTTTAAGCATGAGTTTGTGGTTTTGTCCTTCCAGTTTGTTTTTTTTTCTTCTACTTGGTTGTGGTAATTCATATCACATTATTCAGTCACTCCTATTATTTTAGTGTAGTGTATTTCTAGAAATTCTGACATGCTTCTGTTCTTTCAGATACATAAACTTAGCTTTATTTACCCCAAATCTGTAATGTGGTTCCACTTTATTTCTGCTTTTGTATGACTTTTAAATGTTTTGTCTGACTTTTTTTAATCAGATAAACGATAAATGAGTTCAGTTTATAAAACCCTATTTTCGAAAGGCTGGTATATTCCAGGAGCTTTCAAAAGATACTGCAAAGCGATACTATTATTCTTTACTTCTAAAGCTGAAACTTTGTCCTTTTTGCAGTCAATAGAATGACTGCATGGTGGACTTGGTGTATGTGTTTTGCTATTTGAACTGGAGTTTCCTTCCTTCCGTTTTACAAGGATTTTTTTTTTTTTTTTGGCAAACTACTTTGAACATGATTACTGTATTTCTTGCTGTAAACGAATTGAAAATGATTCAGTATCTCAAACACTGTCATGGCATAAGAATAGAAAAATATCTCCAGAAAACACCAAAAACTTGTTTTAAACACAGTGGATGTAATCGATTAGGATTCTCTTAATGGATGTAAGAGAACTTGCACTCCCTAAAGCTGCTCTAAAATCTACGCTATTAATCTGTTAAACCAGGCTGGGTCATATTGACAGTTTAGAGAAGGCTTTTCATTGACTCTGTCAGAAAAAGTATAAATATTTTGAAGATTATGAAGAAGGTGCCTTCAATGCGCAGAAAATTGAGATGTGCTTGCAAAATAGCTTAAAAATAATAAAATGAATAAAAACATGAAATAAAATCTACGCAATTGCAGAAAAACATTTAATGGCCAGAAAAGCCAAGCTGTCTTCATAGGTGAATGAAATACACGCAACTGCTTGGCAGCTTGCTAGGAAGGGGTTATTTTGTGTTTATGCAGAGGGGCTTGTTGGAGAGTCCAGCTTTTTTGCAAATACCACACTCACAAACACTATGTAAGCCAGTCTTACTGTTGCAATGCACTCTAAACCCCACCTTTTATTTTTCCCCAGGAAGCAACTAGTAGTTAATGAGTAATGCAAAAACTTAATCAAAATCAGTGCTTATTTTTAACTTTCTGCCGTGTATTTTATTTGCTCGTTTGTTTCTGTCTTTGTTACAAAGCCCAGGAAATAGCTTGTCGTGAAGCGATGCGCTCAAAAATCTGCAGCAAGCATATAAAGCCTTGCCTCCTCTGAGCTGTGGGATGCCACTGTTTCCCAGTTTGCAGCAGGGCAGCTGTACCCGCAGCGCATCATGGTTGGCACCATTCACGGTGCTTTCTGTGACTTCAAACAGCCATGGGATTTGGGGTCTCTCTGGTTCTTTGGTGTTCCCAGTGCTGCTCCCTTTTTCTGCAGCTTCAGGAGGAGAGTGTCTCAGTTTCAGGCTTGGGGAGAGCTGGCAGAAGTTTGCAGGGTGGCAGCAGCACAGGCTTTATGTCTGTCACAGTTGCTGCCGTGAGGCGCGTGTGTGGTGGGTATTTGTTTGGAGGGCAGAAGTGACACTGTTAAACTTCTGTCTTAAGCTCGTAACCGAGAGCAAAATACTAGTTTTCTACCTAAAGTACATGTAAATTATCTGTTCTGCTTCTCATCGTCTGAGTGGATGACACACTTTTACAATTTCCATTTGAAAACATGACCAGATTGTGTTTATGTTACTAATTGGAAATATAAATATATATATAATATATATCCTTTTGAAGGGATTTGTGAACTATTTTCTGAAGGGGGTGGGAGAAGTATTTGTGTTACCGGCACTCAACAATAGTTCCAGTTCATCACTAGCAGCAGTGCTCTTCATAGTTTTAGAGGATAACAGATAGTGTTCTCTGGAAACAGTGCTTTTTTGTTTTTATCTTTAAAAATAGAGTAAGAGGATTTAATGGGTGAGGGGGGAAAACAAAGCTCTGTGTAAACAAGGTGCAAGTAGGCTGTGTTATCCCAAGAATCAGTATTTGTTTTAGAGCACTTGCTGTTATCCATTGTGTATTCCAGTTACCGTTGAAAAAGGCCTGCAGACTGAGGAGCCACATAATGGAAATGTGTTAAGCCTTGGCTGCTTGTTCAACTGAAATGTCTGTTTTACAAAGACAGAGAATATATTTCTTTTCATTAGCCACAACTGCATCTTTAAATTAATCATCAGACTTAGTAGATAAATAAAGTCATGTATGTATACAAACACATAAAGGACAAATAGCATACAGAGTAAGATTAGTTTGATTATGTCACTACTTTTCTTGCTGCTACCCAGCTTGCTTGTGACCCATTTTTAAAGATTCAGCTGCTAGAACAGTTATTATGAAAATGAGAGCTTTACCTTTTCCTTCTAGAAGTATGATGATAATATTTTTATGTGGCATAGAACACCTGTTACCTTCCGCATGTTTTTTAGAGACCATGCTCTAAAATGTCAGGGTAATGGGGAAAGAGGAAAGGATGTGAGAGAAATGAGGAGGCAAGATGAGGTGGGAACTTAAGGTGATAAGTTTTTTAACTAAGAAACCCTTCAGTCTGATGTGAAGCTGTGGAGGGCCCAGTACCTTTGTCTAACATGGGCTGTAAGTGGGGGCTAAGTCTTCAGTTTTATTTTATCTCTCTTTCTCTGAAGATAAGTTCACTAAGACTCATATAAAAATGACCTTAAAACTTTTTTCATTTTGGATCGTAGATGTTTTATGTACATTAAACATGTTTAGAAAGGGCTGTCCTGCAGATGTGGAGGTGAGAGCTGAAGAACAAGTAGAGCTGATCCTGCCTGAGTACTTTGTGTTCCCACAGAGGTTTTGCATCCCTTGCTGCGGGCTTGGGTATGAACCTTTTTACCAGGAGAGCAGAAATTATATGGGCGGCATTTGTTTTTGATTTGAGACTTGGCTGCACTTTATTCAGCTCCTTTCCTACCTCTGTGCTTGGTTTCTGGACCAAGCATAAGACCAGTGTTAACCAGCATGAATTTTTACATATTCTGTTCCCCATTATGACTTCTGCCTTTCAAATCCCTTTTCTTCTTTTGCAAAGCCAATCAGTGCAAAGGTATTTTGATCGAAAAAATAATAAAGGTGTTCAACAGATTATACTCCTGTTATAGGCTGGGCAAAGCCTGTGGTACAAAGGCAAAGATGCCAAATACTCTCTTTTTTTTTTTTTTTTTTTTTTTTGCCAAACATGCTTTTGTTTTTCTATTCTGTTTTGCCAAACAGTTGGCACTCTAGTTTCAATGTAGTGTAAGATACATCTTTAATTTCCAGATATTTAACCATGTTTCTGTGTCTTAACTGTAGTGTACTGCAGCCTTTCATATTGACAGCTCACTGTTTTGTATAAATTAACAGGGGAAACCTACATACTTTGGCAACTCAGGAAAAGGTAAATTGTGTTTTGACAGTTGTAGAGACTTTGAAAGATATTTTAAAGTGTGGTGAATGTTAATGACCAAGATGGCTAAGACAGCTCATACCTCGGCTGATTGCTTCAGCCTTCATACCTGCAAGCCCTAGGAGTACAACTTTATTGGTTTGCAGTTATCTGTTATTAAAAAGTCTCCGCAACTGAGTGCAATGTACGAAGAGATTTTCTGTCTGGGGAAGTAAAATTCGGGGGATGTTGAAGTTGCTTATATCACCCTAAAGGTAAATGAGTAACTTTAGCTTTTGGTATGATTTTTGTGGTCTTTTGTGATCATGCGTGCATATTGTGTGTGCATGTGTGCAACTGGAAGCATCAGAGCTACGATCTTGTTTCTCTTCAGACACACCAGTGCTGAAGCAATTTTTATATTACTGATTTTAAAATTGGTATCTTGAGGTTTTGTTGTATTTAAGGAAAGGCTGTTGGTGATACATATAGTGAGAACCTAGTGTATGGGCATCCTGCTGTTAACATAGACTGATATTTTTATATTTTCCGTATCTTACTGCTTGAAAAAGACACTAACTTATTACTTTTTTCTCAGTACCATAAAGAAGCATTTCCATTTTTCATGGTCTAGTTAATGAAGGAAACACATTCTTTTGCACTAACATAATTGCTAAATATCTCTAGTGTCCTAATATCCAGTCAGGATGCTTAGTTGACTATGAGAGTATGGGAGAACTTGTCACTCCTTTTTGAAAATTTGAGTTTGAGCATCATCAGTCATCTCTGTGGAGATCCCAAAAGAAACTGCTTTGCTGAGGATTTGCTAAACTGTTTTTTTTTTTTTTTTTTTTTTGTAGCTGTATAGCACAGTGAGAGGTACTTATAATTTATTAAAAATAAATATGAAGCCTGTAATATGTGACTTTTAGTTAAAAAGAAAAAAAGTAATATATTCTTCTAAGCCCCAAAGCAAAAAGTATTGCGTAGGCTGATGCTCCTAAATGTGGAAAATGAAGGCTGAGTGAAAATTAGACCAGCTCCCAATAGTTTGCTCATGCTTTTACCAACTCTTTTTTTTTTTTTTAAAACAACTTTAAATTCTAAGTGTGAACGAGTTTTATTTAACAACGTGTGACAGAAGGCATAGGCTTTTCTTCCTGTTTTCTAGCAACCCACACTTTTCATATGCTAGTGGATATTAGTATGAAGTGTGGTTTTCCCCATAGGAAAATAATTCCCAGCAGAAAGGATCTGGATTCATGCATTCTATTTTAGTTGAGATACTGAGTATCTAGTTTTCTTTCTTGTGTTTGGCTAAAATGAGTGATGTGTTGTGGTTTGGTTTGTTTGGTTTTTTTTTAAATTCTTCAAAGAATCTTTGATTTATCCCATAATGATCTGCAGTGGATGCAGTGCTTTGCAGTCAAAGTTACAAGGTAATCCTTCATTGCCATGTTAACATTTTAGTTTGGCTCAGGAGCTTGCTTTTGGAGTGCAGTCAGGGCACTGGGAGTCGGGGCCAATCATGCCCTTGCTGGTCCACGTTCTGAGGCAATCCTGAGAGTGCGAATCGGATTCCTTTCAGATAACACCAAGCCAGAAGACTTATACCTAGAGTGTACTTACAGCACTTCACCTCCCAGTCCCTCTCCATCATGGGGACACATTGGAGCTGATCTGAAACAAAACTCTTGATATGTGCATTGTGCAAACATTGAATCCTCGGTACTAACTGTGGTGCTCCCCTCATCTGTTTCTAGTGGGCTGCCTGATGTGATAATGTAGGTGTAGCCAGGAGGCCTTCCGAGTGGCCTAGAAACAAAGAGAAGCAGTATAATTTGGGATTTCTTCTCTAGCTTGGATGAACTCTCTGGAAAAGTTTTTTTGGTTTCTAGCCTGCATGGAGATTTTAGTCAAGTTGTATCACTGCCTCACTTGGAATACTCCTTTGGTTTTGAGTAACAATATTTAAATTAAACAACACTTTTATTTGAAATCACTAGAATGTGAGGTTTCTGGAGATCCTCTCAGTGAATTTTGGCACTTGCCATCTGGCTTCTCTTCTGTGATCGTGGATATAATGTGTTTTACTTCTGATTTTTTTTTTTAAAGTTACATTACTAAATTGAGTAGTTCAACACCGTAGCTGCTACAGTAATGCAGATAGAGCACAAAACATTAATTTATAATGACCACTTATGCATAGTTAGCATTTCTCTTGCTTTGGTATCAGGTAAGACTGTCTTGCAAAGCCTGCCTTAAATACTTTCTTACATCAGTTGTTTCAAAGCCTCCCAGTTATGAGCTTTACTTCTTGTTGGTCTTGTGACTCCAGATGCCATTATAAACAAGTATACTTCTGTTGGGCTCATGACCCCAGACATAACTGCTGTGACCCTACTTGGGGGTCATGACCCCTTGTTTGGGACTTGCTGCATTAGAACAATACGAAAGAGTAGTCTTATGCCAATGCTTTAGGAGGCAAATGCAAATAACTGTAAAGAAAGCAGTGAAACAGATTAATCATGCAGGGGGCTGTTGTCTTCCACAGTAAAACTGGAAGAAAAAAAAAAAAAAGACAGCTTCTACACATTCAGTGTCTTAGGAATAACTTCTGTTCCATTCCTCATTTGATGATGTACCCCTCATTTAAAAACAAAATACCAAGAAATACTTAGGAAAATACATAAAAATCAACCAGTGTTAATTTCATGCAAATGTTGCTATTCTCTTTGGAAAGTAAAATAAAGGCTTTAAAGTGAACATCATGTGAAAAACCACTCCCGCTCCTCTCACCCAACTCCACTAGCCTTTCAAAGACAGAGATGCTATCTTGCATTGAGAACTTGTGTCAAAGTTCATCCTAGAAAGACTTGCTTTATAGACCTTAGACCAGTGGTTTGTAATGAAGATAGTGATGACATTGCCTTTTTAATGCAATTCTTCTGTGTTTTTGGAGCAGGAAACTGAGTATACTGTTCTAACATCTGATTTCCTTCATCATTTGCATACCACAGTAGGGATTCAATAAGTCCAGCTCTTTTGGTCTATGGGTAGTTTAGCACTCTTCTGGATTACTTTATGCCATATGTGCTCAGTTATTTTAAAATAATGAAGCTTTGTTACTTGAGAAATGTGTCTGTAACACTGTCTAGGGAAAAACTGTTCTGAAACGAACGAATGCTGACTCAGGTTGGTGATGCTGTCTGTTATTTCATCTCTCCAGTCTTAAAAATGGTTTGATACTTCTAACTAGTGAAGCCTAGAAGTTAACAATCACAAACTGTAATACAAAGGTCCTTTTTAGCTTTTCACAGCTCTAAATGCCTTACTGTGATGGCAGCGCTTTTAAGGAGGCAAAGAACTTGTATCTACCTCATACCTGACCTTATAATACTTGTAAGCAGCCTAGGATAGTGTTCCTTCTGTCTTTACAAATAGGAGTCCTTATGACCTGGGGACCAAGCAGACACCATTCAGACAGGAGTCGGTTCACAGGAAATGTGGTTGAATCCCAGTCAACAGGAATGTGTCCTCCACAGGGACAGCTTCCAGGCCCTCTGGATAGCAAACAAAATGCAGGGAGGAGGTCTGCAGTTCTGCGAACATATCTGAGACTCCTGGGCTATGTGCCTGTCTGTTAGTGATGCTTCTGGGCAGGCTTTGTTTCGGCTCTTAGAGATGTGGATGAGAGCCCATTCTTATTTTTGCAGAGGTGCAGGCATCTGTGTTCAGGCACCGTGCTCCTCACTGTTCCCTTGGACTGACAAAGTATCTTAGAGCTAAGGGCAAGGAGTGCATTCCATCCTTGGTCATTACACCTGATAACTTGGGTGCAGGTTGGTTGACTGCCATCAACAGTGGTTCAACACTTTTGAGCAAAGCAATGTAACCCATGAAATCCATTCCATGAAAGCATAAGAGGCAGTCTAGAACAGTTCTGGGAGACTCTGGTTCCGAAGATCTTTGTATGTTGCATGGATGTATCTTTAATGTTCTTGAGGATCACCTCTGCCAGTAACATGTGTTGCATCGCTGCTGTTCCTGTTCAATCTCTCGACATATTCGGTCATATCTGCTTTCATCAAGGACCTCCCTTTGTGCTTGTTACTCTGCTAAAGATCTCATTCTCAGATGACACCTCTCCTTAACCCTTATATAACTTGAGAGTCTTCTTTAAGCCAACTGGTTTAGTGCATGTGTCTTTTTGTGGCTGTAGTCTCACCACAGACATCCATTGGGTGTCATGCCCACTGACCGGGGCAGGTTCACTTTATACCTTTTCTCTAAGGACAAGGTCAGATTGAAAGTGTATCTTACACTCCTGGGGTGACCTTGAGACCCACTTTGCTGCACACAACTGGAAGGCCATCTTACTTTCCCAAAAGTAAATTCAGTTCTTCAAGTTTTTTCCTGTTGTGTGTGGATTCCTGATCTGCTCTTTGGTCTTGCTTTCAAACTCCTTAATAACTAAGGTGTGAATTGCAAGAGGGTGGGAGACACAGACCTGTGCTTTATTCCTTTGTGAAACAGCATGAAGGAAGGTGGTCAGTGGTCAGGCACACCAAAACCAGGACGAAAGCATGTGCCACTTGGGAGCCGTGTGTACTGTGTGGTTAAGTGACTGGCATTTGAGTTCAGAATTGAGAGATTTCCTTTTAACTGCTCCAAATACATCAGGTTTATAGGACTCTGGAGTAGTTAAAATGTCTACAAGGAAAAATATTAGCACTTAAGTGCTTGTAGTCTCCAGCACCACTAAGTATTGTCTGCTGTGCAGCGCATGAGGTGTAGGGTGCTATTTACTGAATGTCTTCACGGTTATTGAACACTTTATCTTGGTGCTTTCTTGTTCTGTCACTGTCTGATTTTTAACATGTTCTAATTTAAATTTGAATTTGTTTATTAGACTGCCTTTGCAAACCTCTAATCATTTTCAGTGTTACTTGTTAAAATTAGAAGACAATTACAACTGTGAAAAATACCCAACTTATTATGACTGCTTATCTCATGATGTAATCCTGTTAATATATTAACTTTAGTGAAACTAAAGTAAGTACTTTAGCTGTCAAATGCAGCTAACTGCTGTTAGAAGAGAGGGAACAAGCATGCTGAGACACAGTATTGGCCTTACTGGTTTTGCCTTGGCTTTACGAGGAAATGTTACTCTCAGAAGCATAGTTCTTATTTCCTGTCTTCCATCAAACAGAAAACAATTAGTCAGATATTATTTTCTGCTTTGAGAAGTGTTTTGTCATAGCTTTGGATTTCTGTGCTTGGAGGTAAATAGCTTTTTGTGTCCAAAATCTCCATTTTGAGATTGACCTGCTAAAGAAGCAAAAAGCTTCCTTGTGGAAGTCTCATCGGTACTTTGATACATAACTGCACTGCCTTATAGCAGGAGGTCTTTGGTAGAAGCTAAACAGAAACTGTAGTAAATCAGTATGTTGTGCTAATAAGAAATTAATGGCATTAGCTTCTTCCACGTTCTGCAAATGTTGCATCTTTCACACACTGAAATACAATGCCAATGTGTTGAAAGGGAGCAATGTAATTAGCATTTTCAATAGCTAATGAATAAACACTTGATTTTTACAGGCTCTGGATAAGTTGACCAAACATGTTTGCCTTCTAACTTATTTTCCATGCACTCTCTAATACGGTAAAGCGTAGTAGTATTTTTCTCAATTTATTTAATTAAATGTCAGTTGAAAGCCTTAGTATTCTGAATTTGAGAAGAAACTGCTTTTTTTTTTAATACTACTTACATGATTGGTAGGCAGTTGTTCTCATTGTGTACTAAGCATCTGAGTAGACTTTTGGGGGTTTAAAGTCTGCAACATTCTGTGGAGATATCTAAGAAACACTTTGCTCAGTCTAAGCTAGTTTGATCTTCTAATGGATAGTTGTTAGGTCTACAAAGCAATATAAACATGTAGCCCTCCTCTTAAAAATTTTAAGACCTCTAAAGGTCCTCTGGCATTCATATAGGCCTTCTGGAAGGGAAAAACACTTTAATGGTTCTGTAGTTTCTGGTAAATGATCTGTGCAGACAGTTATTGAAAAAGCTGCTGGTAATAGCCTAATGAAATACTGGGTGATGTTTACTTTCATTCACAAGGAAGATCAGAATGTCTATCAAAATGAATTTTATCTGAGGCTATAATGACAACTTAGACAATTTCAGTTAATGGATCAAGGTGATAGTTTACATTGGTTGCACAGTCTGCATGTGAACAGGGCATTACTTTATTTTGCTTCTTTTGCTGCTTATTAATAATAATGGTATGTGTGGTGTTTATGAATATGCCAGTTAAATCTAAAATTGCCTGTAGAATCTGTTGATATTTCTTTTGTTGGCCTCTGTCTTTTCTGGCAGAGTATTAAGAGGATAATATGAACTTTAAGACCATAAAGTATCTTCTGAGAGCAATTAATTTCTTAATAGTGAGAAATGAAGCATATGGCACTTAATTTTGATAAAAGCATGTTCTCGTTTTAGGTAATTTTATTGGTGGTTATTTAAAGTGGAGACCTCATATAACTTGGGACAGAGATAGGCAGAAAACTTCCTCCTTTCTGTCATTGGTTGTCTTGACAAAATAAAATCCCTTAGAGATACTAAAATAATTAAAAATGGAGCTAGACATTTTTGCCTGTATTTCCAGAAAAGCTAGAAATGTAAGTAATAAATGTCTGTTAGCAGTTTTCCCCTTCACTTTTGGAATATATTACATTGTAAGATGTGGACTAGTCTGTGCCCAGTCAAGGCAATTGCATTTGTGTGTTATTATGCAAAAAGGTAATGTCTTCCCAGAACCTGAAAATAAAATATAATAAATAAGAGGTGCTGAGGACACTCCATTGTGAAGCTTGTGTTTTCCAGTCCTACTTATGTTTCTCTTTCAGTGTTGCTGTGGGGAGCATGAAGTACTTTTTTGTCAGCTATCATAACCTTCAGCAGTGATAGCTGCGTTTTCCCAGGAGTATCTATGTGGCCCATGCATAGAGGGAGATTTTGATGTATTTAGAGCCAAGCCTCGTGAAATCCCTGAAGACTTAGACTGGATCCTTGAGCTAGTCTGGGAGCCAGTGGAGTGTATGCTGCACCTACTGACATGATCTTTGTGGGGCTTCCTACTTGGTGAGTTACTAGCTCATAAGCTGGATTTTCTCTTGCTTTCACTCTGTCCCACACAACAGCAACCCCAGTGGCACCTCATTTCCTGGCAAGCTGGAGACAGGAGAAACTTATCATTGTTGCCAGGACATCGTCAGCGTTGCCAGGAACACTAGTCAAATGAGGTTCAAGGTTTCATACTGATGTGATCAACGCAGTCAGGACATGTGTCTTGGATTGAGGGGGAAGGTTGATTTTTTGGGCTTGGTTCTCCACATTTCCTCTGTTCTTATCAGTGCGACTTCTCTTGTGCCACTTTCTTTCCTTGTGGACACAGATCTCTTGCTGTTCTGTTGACACTTTCATGATGGATTGGGTGTGCTCGCTAACAAGGGGAGATAAAGCTGGGTGGTGTGTATTAGTGTATTGCTACCAGATGCGAAATCCAGCAGCTGCACAACAGCATCCAGAAATCTGAGGGCGGAGTAGAGTATCAAAGACTCATCCTTCCCTCTGCCCTTCCTCTGCAAAGCAGGAATTGGTGGTGTTTGGTGGGTTGTGTGCATGGTGGGTTTCTTCCCTGACACCCCCCCCCCCCCCCCCCCCCCCCCCCGCTCCTTCCATTCTGGGATGCTGAGTTTCTGGAAACACCTTCTCTTGCCTTCCTGATCAGCACTTAGCTAGCAAGCATTAATTTAACCTCTCAACTTCAGCTTGACTCGATTCCTATCCTACCCCCCCCCCCTTCATTGTGGTATGTGGGATGGTTGGCAGCTATTCTGTGATCCTTATTCTTTCTCAGACTAGCTTGTCAGAGGCTGTGGTGTGCGGGTGTGGCTTTTTTTTTTGGTTTCCATTTGAGGTAGCTAAGGTGTTGGGGTGGTAATGGGTGAGTGCTTGAGACCACAGGAGTGAAAAAATCATGGAACAAAAACCACAGAATGGCTGATGTACCTGTAGCTCCAAGCTGTTACGTAAATTAAAGCTCCAGAAGTCCTTATTTCTAACTGATGGAGATTTGGAAGTGTCACCTACAGTGATTTGTGCAAGCGACGCTTTCTCAGGAACTCTTAAAACTTATATAGTATCAGAGATCCTGAATTTCTTTCCCTTTCCTTAAAATAAAATGGCATGGATATGGCCTTGCTGGTCAAATTTCATCACAGTCCTGGAATCAATTTATGTGTGTTAATGTTTTTTATGATATAAACATAGAGCAGGTAAGTAAGACAATGTTTTATTTGCTTGAGGCTTTGAGACTGCAGAAGTTAGTGGTCAGTCCTTTTCCTTTAATAGTAATTCAGTTTTCTGTTGATGATCTGGGTTTAAATAAAAATCATATTGTAGCATTAGCAAAGGAATAGCTATGCTTTTAATATAAAAGCTATGCTATTAGGTGAGGAAAAAAGAATATTCTTCTATTATAGCTGATTTGAATGCTGTTGAATAATTAGTGTCATTAGTTGAGGGATACACAAGACCTCCTATAATAAGACGGAAAAAACAATGCAAACTTGGAACGTCCTATTGTACAGTATGTGAAATGTGCAGCATGGTGTCAAAACAAGAGTCTTAACTGTAAGAGATATGCCATTGCAATGAAAAAAGTGATGGTCACTGGTCTTCTGCCAGCCATGGCAGTGTCAAGTCAGTCTGTATTCAGTGATACGTATTCACAACTGGTTTGTCCACTTGGGTTTCTGTGTATTATCTTAATGTAGTGTTTTGTTTTGGAATTTATACCTAAGATTGTCTTAAGATAAATGCTTCACGTAATAATTTTCCCCACATTAAGTAGTATAAACTCAGAAAATTGGGTAGCAAGTCTGTACTTCTAAATAAGTATAGACAAGTTTCACTTTAAAAAAAAAAAAAAAATCAACCTGCAACACCCCAAAAATGAAAAGCATCTGTGCTATGGGAACTCACAAGAACCTAACTCTGGTCTGCTGTGACATCAAACAGTGATCAATATGTGATGAATGCATTTTGGTATTTGTGCTACTCAGCAAAACATTTTTTCCTAAGAAGTAATTGTATGTATTTAGTTGCTGTGGCAGTGTGAATGTTGGTTTGGTGCATTCGTGTGTTAAATTCAAATAGTGAGAAGTGATCTTTTTGGTATACTCTAGACTTTGGTAGCTACCGAAAGAATGTGTTTTAGATGTGTTTAACAAGGTGGCAATGTCAACATGCCCTCTTTAAATGGGAAATGTATTGCGAGTTTTTGGTTTTTTTTTTTGTTTTTTTTTTTTTGTTTGTTTGTTTGTTTTTTAATTTACTAGTGGAAAGGACTTCCTAAACGGTTGTTGATTGTATGCAGTAAGAGTTGTGAAGAGAATCAACAGTTAAGCATCACATTTTGCTGCATTTCTATTCAGTGAAGTTGTGATCACATTCCTCCTGCCCCAACTTGAGGCAGTGGCTTGGGTGATGGTATCACACCTGGGAATGTCAACCAACTAATGCAGATTTGGAAGCTGCTGCTGCTGCTTGTTACACCCCTCTCCCAGGATCACTGCAGAGATCAGGGTTTGTGAATGCATCTGAACTGCTTCAGTGAAATGTCCAGTGTCTTTAGGCTGAACAGCAGCTGGTGGTGATGAAGCATATGTGCAGCTGCTTCCAAGGCTTGGCTTGCTGGTCTGGCAAATGGTAACAGGCAAGAAAGGAAGAGGAGGTTGGGAGGAGGGATATTAAAGCCTTAAATCACTGGAGCTGTTTGAGTGCATGTCAGAAGCTCTCAAAGTTAAAAACACAGGCTGCCGCAGTGGGTGGTGTACCTATGTGTTGGTAGATCATCCTAAGTGCTGTGGGTTTTCCACATTGAAATACCTCTCTGCAGTGATCTGTAGGAGTGTCCCCTGTATGGAGCGCTTCACAGGACCAAAGCTGGAGGGCCTAAAGTATATGATGTGCAATATGGCCACTCTGCCACTTCTTGTCACCAAACAAAAACCACAGCCAGACATGGGCTGAAAGTTAAAGGGGGTGACAAGAGAGGGCTAAAGCAGGCAGAACAAAGCTCATTTAAAAAGTGAGATTGTGAATGCTCGTCAGCCCTCTCAAAACCACTTTGTGCGGTCACAAATTGCAAGACAGTTATGTTGGAGGGAGAAAGAACAGTTTTGTGGTTAAAGCACCAGGCTGGTGTCAGGAGATCTGGTTTCACGGCTATAAACTTCCTGTTTGTCTTGATCTCCTGTGGTTCTGTTCCCTGATGGATCAGAGGTGATCGTGCTTCTCCCCTTCCTTGTCTGTTTTGCCACCTCTCTGGGGCAGGGACTGTTAATTTCGCTGGCTGTAGGAAAACAGGTCTCTTGTGGTCAGTCAGTGTTACATTCCCACCTGAAAACGTGGGGCAAAAGCATAGTGTCCAACAAGCTGGCCAGCCCAGTAAGTAGAGTGTTAATATAAGAAAGGGAAGTGTCACCTCCAGTGCATGTACAGAAACACATGCAGCCTGGGAAACAAGCAGTAATGGCTGTGACTCTGCTGGATTAACTGCAACATGGTGGGACAGCATGTAGGACTGGAGCGCTATGGTGGACAGATGCAGGTTCTTCAGGACAGACAGGAAGGGAAGGTGTGGATTGAGGGATTTTTCCTCTAAGTGAAGGAACAATTGGAATGTATGGAGCTCTTCTATGGGACAGATGACAGGCAGGTAGAGAGCTTGAGGGTCATGATTTGGGGGGACTTCATCATTTCAGTTTCTTGCAGATCACCTGATGAGGAAGCAGACCGAGTCTTTAGACAATTTGAGGAAGTCTGGCTCACAGCCTCTGGTTCTTATGGGTAACTTGAAGGTCTTTGACATCTGCTGGAAGAGTGACATGGTTGGATGCAAACTAGGGAGGACATTTCAGGATTAACTTCTTGATGCAGGCCTTGGAGGGGCCAAACAGGTGTGACACATGATTGCATCTGCTATTCACAAAGAAGGTAGAAGTGATTGGGAAAGTGGTAATGGCAGCCTTGGCTGTAGCTGCCATAAAATAGAGGAGTTCAAGATCCCTAGAGGAGTGAGAAATGCAAGTAGTAGGGTGACAACCCTGGACTTTAGGCAGGCAGGATTCAGCTTATTCAGGCAACTGGTACCAGATAACATTGAAGCTCTAAAATGCAAAAGGGTTCATGAAAGTTGGACAAGTCTTGAAGGACAATCTCTTCCAAGTGCAGGTGCAATCCCTACTTGGGAAAAGAAGCAGATGTATCGGGAGACCAGATTGGCTAGACAGGAAGCGTGTGATGGACTTCCAATGCAAAGAGGCCATATGCAAGAGGAGGAGAAAACAGTAAAAGAGGAATTTGGAAACGTTGTCCAAGCATACAGGGCTAGGTCCATGTAAGTGGTGTTAAGGGCCACAAGAAGGGTCTCTACCACTTAGAGTTGTAAGAACAGGCCAAATGAGGAAAGTGTGGGCCTGCTGCTGGGTGGGGTGAGTAAATTAGTGGGAGTGGGCACAGGTAAGGCTGAAGTACTTGTTACCTCAGTTTTCACCAATGAGGCCTCACAGGGCTCTCTGCTTAGTGAAGGGGTTCGAGGAAGACAAGGAAGTCCCACCAAGGACAGAGTTATGGATTACTTGAGAGCTCAGCCTCTGAAATCCAGGGAGACTGCCACCTTCAACCTTTGAGGTTTTCAAGACCCAAGTGATTAAAGACCTGAGTAAATTGATCCCATGGCTGGTCCTGCTTTGCTTGACACCTGAAGGTTCCTTCCAGCCTGAATAGGTCTGTGGTCCTGTGCAATGCATGTAGTTGGGAGGTTTGTCTCCAACCATTTAGCTCACTTTTTAATTTTAAAGTGTGGGTTGTAACTCTGTATGTAGCGGACAAATTGTTTTGGCTATTTGTAGAGGTGGAAGCTAATTTTGTAGCATGTCATGATATGTGTTTGGCCTCCCCTTAAAGAAGCTGTGTCATAGTGTGTGAAGTAAAGCACAGTTGGAGTAATCTATCTTTTAGAGAGTTGTGTATCCTGGTGTCTTGGGTGGTATGGCTGGTTCAGTGAGAGGCTGTTCCCTGTGGTCACCACTGGCTCCAAAACCCATTAAAGTGCTGAGGCATGCTCCATGTGGAGTCTCCCCACTTGCACTTCTGACCACTAGTCAATAAAAGATTGCTTGAAGCTGCCAGCAGCAGTTAGTCTGCCCAAATCATCCTTTCTGATGGGGACAGTCCCAGTGTGAGGAGGGGAGTACTCCCCTGATTTCTCTTTTGAGTCTCACCTGTGTGATGCTATAGTCATTTTGCTTCTTTTCCTGAACTTCTCTGAGCTGTTCCACCGTGTTGTTGAGAAGCTTCTAACTCTTGCTGCAAAGGACTGCATTTCAGTGATGAATGAGGTTTGTGCTGACAGTTTGCTTGTAAAATGCTTTGGGAGTCTTCCCAGTGAGAGGTTCTGTATCAGGATGCGAGAAGCTGAAGTGTGAATCACCGCTCTGCCTTCTCTTGCCAAGCTTCCCTCACTGAGGCTGTGGGGCTTAAATTCCATATTGTTCTGGTTTTTCTCAATGGGCTTGTGAATAGCTGCTGCTATTTTTTGTTCAAGTAGCTATGAAGAAATTCAGTATATCAGGCTATAGCTAAGGTGCTCTGCTGATTTCAGGATAGTTTTTAAAAGCTATTTTTAAATTGCAAGGCCTTTAAAGACCTGTTGTAGTATTGTGTGATAATAAGGAACTGTCCCTCCCCCCAGGGGAAGGGTGGAAGAGGGAGAATGCATTCAGGTCTCTCTTGAGACTAAAGCATTCCTGCCTGTATGCAGTCTGCAACAAAAAACTTAATTGGAAGTGCATTTTCCTGGTGCCCCTTTTCACCACGTGCTGAATTGTTGATATTTTTTTCTTGTTTTTGAATGCTGTTCAGCTGTCTGTGATGTTACTTCTAGCTGTGTTTCCTGATAAATTTGAAGGCATTGTATCTGTTAATATATTTTTAAATGTCTCTTTCCTCATGTGTGTGATTATAGTCTTGGGAATTTTCTTCCAGAGTTCTGCCAATGTCTTTAACATTTGTTTTACTCCTAAAAAATTCATAACGGATGTATTTCCTGGTTTTAAACTCTGTAATAGGAAGAAAGGAACCATAGTTTTCCCATCTTAGTGATTGCCTGAAGCAGGATGTGTGGCGTACAGGCATAGAACAGACTTTCACCAGGAGGAGGAAATTAAACGGCTACAAAGTAGGGAAAGTTCACCAAAAGTCACGGCTCTTCATTTATTTTTAAGCGAAGCTTTGAATCTCTAGGCAAAAGGACAAACTATATAATAAATGGAGTCTCCCTGCATATTAATGTGCAGCGTTTAGATACCTGTGTTGACTGCAACTAAGGTAATATTATGCAGCCTCACATATTAATAGTGTTATCATTGAGCTTCGTCTCTTCTCCTTCCCTTATTTTAAGGAATGATGTTTTAATGCTGTTAAATGAAGTACTGATGCATGTTTCCATGGCCAGATTCTGCTGTTTCCAAGTGGTGTGTGGTGGGAGTGTATGTAATTTACTCAGATATGTCCTGTCAGCTTTTTGGTCCTTATTCTTTTTGGTGCCTGGAAAATTGAGATTAAGCAGCTTATCTTCTTTGAGACCTGTGCCGCATTCGAAGCTGATTCAGAAAAGAAAAGGAACCTTCAAAATTTTTTCTAAAGTTAATATAGACTAATAGTAAAAAAAACATGGTCAAAAGTATTATTGTTAATGAGGCTTGAAATATGCTTTACTCTGAAGAATCTGCAGACCAGTGGAGAGAGGGAGTGTAACCTCTAGAATAGCCTGGGACTTTGGAAAAAACAAGTTCTTTTTTTAAGCCAACTTCAGTTGCAACATTTCTTTTCCGTTCTTTGCTGATTCTGTGACTCTGAGTGCCTACAGGCAATGCATTAAAATCTGTATAGAAGAAAAAGTCTACTTCAGCTGTTATTTTTATATAAGAATGCAGTTTTATATAAGAAAGGAGTCACACTTCCTCACTGGGGGATACCACCACCCTCCCACCCCCTTAACCTCCTTGAAGTTTAGTATAGTGTTAAATTTAGTGTAGCATTTCATTGTAGTAATGCTTATCATTTTTTTTTTTTTTTTTTTAAAAAAATCACTATAGTCTGTAGCACAGAATTTATCCGTGGTATGCTACAGGTAGAGATAATTAGCTTGCTTGATGACATTTTTTCCTGTTTCATTAAATTTGTTTTGATAGATGACACGTGCTAGGGTAGAGCCCTTCAAAACCAGGAGATTCATATTTAAAAAAATGCTTTTGTTCATTTCCTGCTGCTTTTTTTTTTTTTTTTTTTTATTATTCAAATTTCATTTAGGGTAAGTTTTACGAGGCTTTCATCCCCTCTTGCAACTTTTTGTGCCTTAATTCCTTATTTGTAAAATGGTACTATATTTCTTCTTCCTTCGTATCTTTCCTCTTTATTTTTGCTGTGCTACCTATTTTTGTATTGAAGACCCAATGTTGATCCCCAGATTAGGATTTGCATTGCTTATTACCTAGGAACACAGTGGGTGCTGTCCTGACAGGTTCTACTTAAATGATGGTTGAATATTATTTTCAATATTTTTCTAAAAGTGACAGAATTCTGTCAAAGGCATGTGAAGGAGGGGTTTGCAGTGAGAATAGCTCAGGAAACTATTCTCAGTTCTGTTTAGTAAGTCTGTCCATGTTTTTTCTCAGTTCAGTTATACATCTGGGATTGGGTGTTACTTCATGGCAATAGAGGTTTTTGTATACATTAATGTTTTGAAATATTTCAACTGTAGGACTCCTGCTATTCTTTCTAGCAATGCTAATAACAGTAAATTAATGGTATAGAAATGTTAATATGTATATGGTTTACTAAATTTTTGTCCTGTTCGTAATATTAGGATAAAGGTCATATTACTAGTGAGATATGTTCTGTAGAAATGTGATACGTAGAATAAAAAACTTCATGGAAATCCTTATTCAAGATTTTTAGTGCTAATACTTCTGTTTGAGGGTCTTGTTTTGTTTGTACTGTGTTTAGCACACACAAGTGAAAGGAGGTTAGCTTTTTGAGCTTGTGTTCCTTCTCTGCTGTGTATCATCAAATGTACACTTCTGCCATCTCCATGGGAAATTCTGGAGAGCAGCTGGGAATGCCCTGAGGAAGCCAGCTGATGTCCTCCTATTGATTTATTTCCCAATATCTTCCTCCTTTAACAGTGAAGTACATCCGATAAATGTGAGAGAGAATTCATTTGTGTAGCCATGTTGTCAGCTGGAAGGAACATTAGAAGCGTAAAATTTCAACAAATGTCTCACCTACAGAACTTGGCCTGTCAAAGCTTCTAAACGAGATGCACTGGGAAAGCTGTTGATAAATTCACATTTGAATGCTGTCAGTCAGGGGGTTGTAATTAACGTATACAATTGTCTTAACCAGAGTTGTAGGCTGTTTTGGTCTTGGGTTTGTGATTATTTCTTTTTTTATAGTAAAATTGTGCAATCAAAATGATTGTACTCTTACTGCTTGATGCAACAAGACTTGTTAATGAAAAACCTGAACTGTCAAAAGAAGTATTTTTTATATATACATATATACACGTGGACACACTAAAAATGTTTATAATTTTTTTTTTTTTTTAAATTTGAGAACAGGATGCTACTGTTCATTGACTTATAACCTTTGCTGTCTTATGGGCAACTGGGTGGAACAAGTAACACACTGAGTAATATCGCACTAATGTATGGCTTTATCTTTAACTCTTTTAACATCTTGTGGCCCAAGATAACATGAGGATTTCATGTGAGGCTTGTTTCCTACCAAATGTGGGTTGGCCGTCATGGTGGTTGATTGTGAAGTGGATGTAAATCTGCTAGGGTGCCAGTTTTACATTTAGCCCAGACATGCAGTGAAGAAGTACTTGTCCCAAGGGCTTTGTTCCTTCTCTCAGGTTAGTTTCTATATTTTTACTTTTAACCATTACTGGTTTAAAACCCATAAGCAATTTGATGGTGGAAATCATGTTGTCTTCCTCCTAGGGAGTGTCCTGACCTGATTAAACCAGAGTGGCTTTTTTCTCTGGCTCAGTTAATCTTGGGTGCTATTCTGTAAAATATCAAATCAGCGCAATATCAAAAAGTGCTCCTCTATTTTTTGTGGGTCTGGAGTCCCTCCAGGAGGGGAGGATTGTGGGGCTGAGAGGCTTGTGGGTGCTTGCGGTTCTCAGATGCCACACAGTGCACACCTAGCCTTTCGCCCTGTGGTGGGACTGTTCGTGTTTTGATTTGTTTTGGGGTTGTTATTAGTGAAAATGATTCAAGCTGCTGCCACATTCTCCCTGAAGCTCCAGGTATGGCCCAACAGCATGTGTTGAGCAGTTTTGCAGCCTGCTGCTGATGAGGAGTTTCCGTTTTTCCCCCTTCCTGCTCCCGGCCACAGGCTCCTGCTGCTTCCCTTCGGCCGGCGCTCCTCACGTCCCCTTCCAGCTGCCTTGCTGTGCGCAAAAGCAACCCGGGAGAATATAGCTCAGTGTTTCTTCTGCTGCTTTAGTGAGTTGGTGCCCTGTGGAGGAGTCGGGCGGTGAGAGGGCAGGGAGAGCCTGTGGCGGGAGCTGGGGGTGGAGGAGGGTGAGGGCAGAGCAGGGGAACAGGGCTGCCAGTTTGGGGGAAGGAGGAAAAAGGGAAAGGGCCTTTCTCCTCCCGGCAGCGGGCAGTGATGGGTCTGCAGCCATGCCTGTGGTCAATCCTCCTGTCTCCTTGGTGCGTGTTGAGTGGAAGTTTAATGGTGGAAGCATGAGTGCCTGTGTGATTCTAGGCATGGCGGGTGCCGGTTGGGAGGTAGGTGGGACACGTCAGGCCTTTGAATTCTGCCCGAGCTCCATTTGAGGTGCACGAGCACATCCTTCGGGGGTTTCCAAAGTGTTTTTCCAGTGCCTTGGCTTAAGAGGCTGGTTGCAAATCATTCAAGAAAACCTGTGGGTGGGAGAGACAATTTGACTGTAGGCTTTCCTGAATCCCGGAGGTGAATAACTGACAGCTAAACCCTCTTTCCTCTTGAAATGTTTTTCTTTGATAAGAGTGTGAGCTCAGCTTGGCAGAGATGCTGAACAGACACAAAGGCGGTTTGTAACGGGACGGCCGTGAAATGAGGAAGCATGACCGGAAAGGATGCAAATACGCAAGTAGTGGGGGTCGAACACTGACGCACACTGCACTTGTTTTATAGTCATAACCTGTAGCAATGACTGATCAGCTCCAGGTCATGCTAATTTGATTATTATTTTTTTTTCTTACCCTGAGGCAGCTTACAACTTCTGGAATGGCAAGAATAGGCAACTTTGCCATTAATGCATGCTGCCACCGTTCCCTACTAATTTTTGCAGTGGGCTGTGGTCAGTGCCTGTGCTCTGTGCTGTGGAGACTTGGAATTCAGATTAAGGGAAGAAAGCAGCATGTCCAATCCAACCAAGAAAATATTGCTTTTCCTTCATGGTGTTAAGGAAAACCACACAAATCTTGCAAGCTTCAGGTTTCTTTGTAACTGTTACACGAAGGCCTGCTTACTTGAAGCTTTTTTTTTCTCCCCTCCCAGGGTTTAGCAGCCCTGTGGCCTCTCGGGCTCTTGGTCTCTGTGTCAATATAGCTGCTTGTAGACAAAAACGGTATCAGGCTTTAGAGGTGCAAGAGACACAGTAGCATTAATGTAACATGGTTGTAAACACCAATAGGGCTTTTATCTGTGTCTCCTTTAATGATTTTTTTGTTGAATGTGGCTTGCTCTAAAATAGCAGTTCAGGTCCCCTGTGTGAGTTTTGACACTGCTGGGCTTAGCTGAAGTATATTATCTTTTAACAGTGTGGAGTTTGTAGAGCCTAAAATACCAGCAGAATAAATGAGTAAATAATGGAGAAAGCAAACAAAAAAGGTGAAAGATGCAACCCAGGAAAAAAGCATGTTTAAAGGATAGGTAGGAGGGGAAAACTAAAACAGTTTGGCTCCTCAATAAATGCGTGGCTGCTCTGATTTGATGTGTTTCTTCTTTTTCCTCCTCCCACTATGGCATGCCTGTTGTCTTTCAACATTAACCTTCAGTCTCAGTGTTGTGTGTTACTGCTCGAGTCCTGCTCCTGCCCTTGCTCCCCTGCTGTGCCCCCCGCTGAGCTCAGGCTGGCAGCTGGGGGAAATTCTCTGTGATTTGGAGCCGTGAAGTGCTGTATCAGCACACGGGAGATTAAGGTTTTTACTAAATTTTTCTCTTACTTGGAGAGGGGAATTAGTGAGCTCCCAAATTCGCTGGATTTATTGGAAATCTGTGCTGGCTGAATGTATTTATTCCCCCGTGTTGCTGGCTGTACTCTTGACAGGTGCTGAGAGGAGATTTATAGAAACAGCAAATATTTGCTAGAGTGGCTGAAATATCTGAGGATTATTTAGATGTGACTGTTTATCATCATGTCTCTTAGTTCTAGTTCAATAATTTAAATGCATAGGCTTGAGTCTTTGGAAATTTTTAATCTACTTCTCTGTTGGATTTTATACAGATTTCATGACTAAATCCCACTATGAATGGACTAGTATGGGTCTGATACATAGATTTTGAGTAACTTTTTTTTCCTGTGTTTTAGTTTTGGTGAAGTAAAATTATGGGGAGAGTGGAACATGACTACAGATGGATGCTGCTCCCCAGTAGAAAAACTTGGGTTGTGTTTACCCGACTCAAAGTAGTCAGTTGTAGGACTCCTTTTTGCAAAACTTTCTTTTTTTTTTTTTTTTAAATATCCTTTTGTAGATAATTTCTATATCACTAGCTTTCAGAGGAGGTACAAAAGGATGAGAAAACAAAAAGAAAAGACTCCAGATCAATAATTGTAGAAGGAAACAACAATAAAACCAAACCATGAACTTTCCCTCAGGTTTCCAGTGAAATACATAGAAATCAATGTCAGCTTTGCAATTATTTGAGATATTAACAAATACACACTCTGGTGCACCAAGCCTGGAAGAGAGGTCCAGAACTGGTGCCCTGTGTGGAAAATTCTGATCCAATGCTCATGGTTGTGCTCTTCTGTTGGCAGGATCTTCCACCTTTATTGCTGTTCCTGTCCCTAATTTTGACTGTTTAGGGAAGTAGGTGATTCCTGAGGTAGCAAAGTCCAGAACTGGTAAAACCATCTCTGCAATTTGCCAGTGGTATTCAGCAGAGAGCCAGCACTGTTTGGGACTCTGCCACCTGTCCTGTGTTTCTTAGCACAAGAACAGCTGATTTTGCAGCTGTTTGGTCTTTCTTGCAGCCTGGGTAGGACTGGAGTTTGTCAGAATCAAGTAGGTGAACTTCATTTGCTTAAGATAAAGACGATACTGGCTGACTAATAGGAAATTAGGCAGAGAAATGGCAACTTTCTTCCAATGTCTTCTCATTATTGTGCATCTCCTCCTCCTCCCACCTCACAGTTTTCCATCTAGAGGTGCAGTGCTTGTAGCATTGTGCTATGAACTGCTTCAGTAGCACTGGGCCTCTTACTGCGTTTTCTAGTCCTTCCTTGGTGCAGAGGCTAAGATTATTTTACTTCTTTACAAGCCTTCATGCAGTTGTCAGCTCCTGCTATTTGATATTGCATCAATGCACTCCATCTGGGGTTACTTACCCTGACTTCCACAGGAGCTGGTGATACTGTAAAATGTGCTGTTTATTTACAAGTGTATGTTGGTTTTTTTTGACTGTCTACTTCTGAGTGCCATCAAGATAGACTTTAAAATCATTCTCCCTTTTCTCTGCTTCTCTTACTACAAGTTGGTTATGTTTGGTTTCAGTGTCTGAGAGCCCATTTCAGCTGGAGGTAGCATGGTGTGGATGTCATGTTCTTGAATTTACTTTTTTTTTTTTTTTTTTTTTTTTTTTACTTTTTCCTTAGGCTTGGGAGAGCATAAATTTATTGACCTTCATGGCCCATTGCAAAGCCTGTTTCCTGGAGGGTGTGGAGTGTGTCTGAGGCTTTGAGTTCTGGGAGCAGGGAGCACCAGTCACGTTGCTTCAGTTGATGCATGGATATGTTTTTGCAGTAATTTTTACACGTGCACCTTGGTCACAGCAGGCATGCTCTTAGACCCTGAAGGAATGAAGTTCTATAAATGACAGTCTTGCAAAATATTTTTGATTAACTAATAATCAAGTTGTTGTTCTAGGAAAATCTGAGAATATCAAATCCAAGCTGAAATTAATAAAATAAGATGTGATTTGATCAGATGTCACAGACCTAGAAAATTGACTTACACCCACAGCAACATTGGACTTTAATTTCAGTTTTGCATTCACATAAAAGCATTCAAATGCATTAAAGAAAAGAGATATACACTTGTTTTGAATCAGGATATTGCATTTCTCTTCTTTCCTTAGGTCTTCAAGTTCACCTACAGCTTCCATTTTAATCCTTGACAAGTTTGAGTAGCCATATATAGTGAACTTGCCAATGTATCGTTTTATTTTGGGGCCTGTTGACCTGATCGAACTAGCACTGGCAAAAGTACTATTTTCTTGGCAAAAAGAATATTTCATGTTAACTTCTGCCAGCTAGCTGTTGGACTTGTATTGTGCTCTGTATTAATAACAAGGAACCCTTCCTAACCTGGATTCTCAAAAACAGAATCAAAACTGTTTAAGTTTGAGTAATTTTAATTTCTTGTAATTTTGTGTTTTCTAAACTTCATTAGAAACTTAAAAAAAAAAAAAGCCCTCCCACCTGCAAGCTTGAAATAAGCATGTTTCTAAATCAAGATTTGTCTAACAAACTGTTAAGTTTTGGTTATGAAGGGAGTAAAGCGTAGAGATAAATATTATGTGTACTGCAACTGTAATAAAATAGTATAGTAAAAGAAGCTATTGCTCCAAAGAGGCTACTAGCGCATTTGTTTCCCTTGTTTCATAGTACTCTGTGAAGAAGAGAAATTATGACTTATGTTTATGGAAAAAATCTATCTAGAGTAACTTTCTCTGGGCCTTGTGGCCTCATGCTTGGCAGGAAATGCGTGGGAGAAGATGCAGCAGATAGTTTGTTCGGAGGAGTAGCCAGAGCCCACCGCGGGCATCAGAAATACCCTGGCAGTCGCCACGCTGAGCCTGTGACCTGCTGAGGCTTTCAGCTTGACTGCCTCGGCCCGTGTCGTTTGTGTGATGATAGAAATGGTTAGGCAGCGGTTGTCTTTCACCTTTCTTCTCCACTTCTAAAATAGTCTGCCTGTGTCATTTACAGCACTTCAGTCTGCTTGACCGCTTAGCACTGCGCGAAACACTTCGAAACACTTCGGTCCAGTGCAGCTGGGCTTCCCGCCCCTTTCTCTTTACCTAATGGGAGCTAAATGCATCTAGAGTAATTGCTTTAGTTGAATTAGGCTGCACAGATATAGATCTCTAAACTATTCTGGGCTGGGAGTGTCTGGGGAGGTGTGTGCGTGGGGTGTCCTGTCCCCCCCCCGCCCCGGGTCATGCTGCCTCTGCACCTGGCTGCTGGTGCTCCCCAGCCAAAGTGAAATTCCAGAAGTCATACTTGTACGTGTGGCAAACTCATTCATGGTTGTCTGGGTTGGGTTTCCTTCAGCTAAGATTCTGCCCTCTTTTACACTTTCAACACTTCTTACCCCTGAGACATTGTCTTCTTTCCTAATTCATCTTTTCATTCTTTGTAGAGTCTGGACTTCCTCTCAATTTCCTGTTTAAAGTGTTTATTCATGCGAGCAAGTCTCCAATCTTTCCTTTGCCTTTTTCCCTTCTGCTTGGAATGGGAGTGGGAATAACATTTGTACTTTCCAACTGAGATATTTCTGTGTTTGAGCACAACCTCACTAATTTCCTTTGTTTCTTAAAATTCACCATTCTGAGATCCTAAATCCCCATTGTGTTTGCTTTTGTCTGTTTGATTCTTCTCACTAAATTGTGACCTATGCAGTAATTTTTGACAGTCAACTCTTTTTTATCCAGCCTTTGCTTCTTACTAAGGCAATGGCTAGAATAGATTCAACTCCTGTCTTTTCTTGTTGTTTATGAAAATAATCTCATTAATAATAGGGAAAAAAACTCTCAAAAATGTTTTGGTGTTTGGTTTCAAACAAAGTGAAAGCAGCAACATATTGTAGTGTCAGAAAGAGAAAAAGATAGAATATGTCCCGTATAGTTGTAATTATTGTTCAGTGAAATTCTTTGCATTTCCAACTTGGATGTATCCATTGCAGCAGGGCTGAACTCACTCAGTACTAGCAGGTCACATACAGGTTATCCTAGACCTCTGCGTGCCTGGTAGCCTTTTGGTGGATTATAGAGATTTTCGAAACAGTTTCCATCAGGTTTTTGCATTTAAAGTTGGTAGCTTGTCTGAGGACCAGGGAATACTCTTGCCAGTTCCTAGACTTGAGGAGTCCTGGAGAGAGGAGAGGAGAGAAATCGTATTGTAGAAGAGATATATGCTATGGAACAATTTTTGTGCTTTCTTAGTGAGTACCTCCATCTTTCTCATGTGGACCAAGACTATCCATATTTTAAATAAATGCATTATTTTTCAGGAAAGCTAATATCCCATATTTATTTTAACCAAATATTTTAGGGCTAACCTTAATACACTGACATCACTGGAAATAAGATGCATGTGGCTTGCACCTGGGGCGCAGTGGCTTATTAATAAAAATGTGACCCTTAACCGTGACAACTTTTTCCCTCTGTCTGTTTTCATTATCACTGTGTATGCATTCAAACCTGAGTGCCCATTTCCTCTGTGAAGGTGTTTGTTCTGTGCCAAGCATGTAGACTTATTTAAGCATAATAAAAGAGCACAATAAAAACAGTATGCAAAATCAGCAAGAGCAATGCTATTAAGTGCACAAAATTTGAAATGCAAAAAGGTTGAAGAGAGTTTAGGAATTTGGCCCACGATGTGCGTCAGAAATGTCTTTGTGGGGGTTTTCTCCCCTTTCTTTCCTTGGAGAGGTGAACGCCTGTGTGGAAAACCTCCTCTTACTCCTTGCATTTTGCTTCATTCCGTTACTGAAAGAGATCCAAGTTCTCATAGTTCACATAAAATGGATTCAGTCCAGGGAGATCGTTGCCCTGTTCTCATTATTAATCTAGAAGGCTTCATACTTGCGGCGTGTCGCTGTGCTGTGAGGAATATAGAGAGGGCAGAGGCGTGGAGGAAGAGGCGGCGTACCTCCCCCCCCGGTACCCAGCAGCCTTTTCAGCGGTGATTTCACGCCGATTTGGGCAGGAGCTGTAGCATCCAGCCGGGCCAGCCCAAACGCTTCCCAGGGGTGGCGGGAGCCGGTGTGGGAAGGAGAAGCGCCGGGCAGCCACTGCGGCGGGACCGGCCGCCAAGCCTGGTCCTTCTCCTCGCTCATCCCTGACCTGGCTGCCAGCGGGGAATTGCAGTCAGAGGCTATGAGACCTACCCAAACCCGAGTCACGCTGTATTTAAATTAAAATAAATATTTTGTGTGTGTGTTTGTTTTTTTTTTTGTTTTGTTTTTTTTTTTTTTTTGTTTTTTTTTTTTTTTTTCTTTAGGACCCTCTTGTGTAAGACTTATTAAATGTTAGTGTTTAACTGGAATGCAAACATATTTTTAATTAGAAAGGATGTTTTTTGCTTAAAGCTGACTGGGGTTTGTAACTCCGTTATTAATGGCTTTTCCTAATGACCTGGTCTGAAGATTCCCAAACCACGATCCCAGAGATCACTTCAGGTCTATGGGGAGCTGACACACTGTGGCAGCTGCTGTTAGGCTTCTTGCCAGAGATCAAATCATGCAAAAAGCAGCTAAAAACACACTGAATTCTTGCTTTTTTTTTTTTCCTCCTCCCCTCCCCCGCTCCAAGTAAGCAAGTGCTGTATACTACAGTCTTGTTACTTATTTGTGAGTGGGAGGGAGAATTCCCAAGGACATCAAGGCTGTGGAGAAGTGGTGCCTGGAATTAGGAAGAGTTATTGACACTTTTTTCCTGTGATTTTTTTTTTCTTTTAATAAACGAAGATTTGTGTGCTTTGGTGTTGGATTAATACTTACTCCTGCCCACCCACCCCCCGCCCCTATTGATAGCTAGGTGACTTCTGGTGGAGAAATAAACACTTCTGGTGGTTAAAATACATGGAATGTCCCATATATAGGCTCTTAAATCCTGCATGGTGATACAGATAGAGAAGATGTATGGATTTAACTTACAAAGAAGTTTACTATTTTGTGAATCTCAAGTATGACATTTTATTATTTTATTTTTTTTTTCTTTCAATATCACAATGTTAAGTACCCCAGAAGACAAGTTCTGGCCAACTCCTATTTCAAGAAAGTTTTTGGAAACACCAAAGACATACCATTTTTTTTTTTTTAGCTGCACGTTTAATCCATATTAATTTTGTTATTGTCTTATGAATTTTTCTTATTACTATCCTAGTCCCTAAGACTGCAGACTGCTTTCCTGCAAATAAAAGGTTAATTCTTTTCCTGTGACTCAGGAAAGGAGGAGACTTTCAAATTGTGAGAATATTTATTTTTATCGTATAGACAAGGATGTTGGGATGAAACATGCGTTTTTTTAAAGACAGCAGCTGGTTCCAGCCTCCAGGTTTGAAGTATTTTCAGTCTCATCTGCTTACAAGCAGCTGGAAGCAAGCCTATATGGGTTGCTTATTTAAGAGGTTGATGTACTTTCTGTGGGGAATGCAGAACTGGATCTCACAGAAAGGAATATATTAATATTGTCAGTGATGAGTTTTAATAAATTGAGCTTGCACCAAGGGCCTTTGGGAAAAAAAAAAGTGCTTTACTCTGAAAGTCCTTTTCATCTTCCACAAATAAAAATGCTTGACCATGACCAGATTGCATTTGTAAATGGTAGTTATTTTAGATTTGTTGGTCCATTTGGTTATTTTTGATGAATTTGAAACAAATATTCCAATAAAAGCAAATTTCCAGGGGAGGATGATTACTTTTACATTCCAGTTACTGGTAAGGGAAGGAATGCCTTTGAATAGCCAAAACCTCACATAAGGACTCTCTTATTTACAGTGTGTGTGTGTATATATATATATAATGATAATTTTTACTACTCCATGCAACTGGTATCTAGCACCGTGTAAGTCAGTAGCAGAAAAAAGGTTCCGTTTGAAAGATGACCATCAAATATCTTCACTGAGGTGATGTGCATTGTTCAGCTGATGTATTGCTTTACAGAGAATATATAGTGAGTGAGGAGGGATTATTTTCACTTGAACTGTTGGCATGATGGCAGAAAGATGAGGCAGCAGCAAAGTGGGTCAGGCTGAATCCCCCATTCTTTGTACAGAATTATGTAAAAAAAAAAAAAAAAAAAAAAAAAAAAAAAAAAGGGAAATTTAGTGAGAAATGGAGAAGTTTAGCCCCTTCTTTCCTTGCTGTGTACACATTCTGTCTTTTCTGGTTTTAATAAAACTGGTAATTCTGTTGGGTATATTTCTTAAATTCTCAGCAGTTAACATGTATTCAAGATGTTTCCTTTTGGAAAGTTTTCCTCTTTCCATATGCTTGCTAACTAGGGAGTTATGAGCATCACTGCCTTAAAGCGAGAGGAATGCCTGGTTCCATGAGAATGGCAGTGGTAGACAGTGTAGGGGAAAAAAGATGACAGTAGTGTTGTCCCAGTACCATGTCTGCTCACACAGTGAGGCACTTACTGTATGTTACAGTGGCCTGTGTTTCCAAAAATATATTAACTCATTTTACAAAAATACTGTCATGAAATATAGTTCAAGATATATTTCTGCTTAAAATGTATACAAGCCTTATTTATTTTTCTAGTAATCCTTTGAATATTATTGTTAAATGTGTAAATAAGTTCCATCAAGTGATCTGTAGCACCGAGTGACTGTAGCTGAGTATATAAAATGGTGCACCAGTTTGCCTTGCAAACCTGGTTGTACCCTGCAAAGAAACGTTCCTCTAGATTCCTTTGAGCTTTGCCTGTGCGAGTGGTCTGGATTTACTTAGCAAAGAGTCTGGATCCCGATATTGTTGGCTACTTGAGCCAGGGCATTGCAGTACGCTGCCTACATGCAATGTCCTACGTTTGGCTCATTTAACATCCAGAACCTTCTTACCTGAAGTATCAATGTTCTTCTCACACTTTAAAGACAACCCTATGCTATTTCTTTATAGATCAAGCATTCATTGCTCTGATTTACAAACGTGTTCTTTCACAACAGCATTCATTTCTGCACAGCTATTTCACATTGCTACTTTCTCCCTCTTTGGATGTGACCTATATTATATGTGCATATCACACTGTTTCATTGCAGAAATGGTACGTCTAACAGCCTGTTTCTCCTCCTCTGTTCAAGAATCTTGGTTTTCTGTACCTTGAGAGACTATACGGACACTTCCACAAGTCTCTTGGGTTATCTGCTGCCACTGTACCTACTGACGAGACACCGATCTGCTTTCAAAGCAGAACTTTGCTGCTTTTAAAAATGCGAAAGACTGCTGTGTAGGTGAAGATCTAGTGCTAAGGTTTGAGCAAAACAGAGCAGGCAACTAAGCTTTCTCAACGGTACCGCTCTGCTTGTGACATTTGGAGGACAGGATTAGTGTGTATCTCTGTAGTATGTTTTTCTAAAAACACAAAAAAAACCCCCAGCCCTAGGATGCAGGTGCTGCAGTAAATAAACGGAGATCAAAGGATTTCATATTGTGAAGAGATGCTATCAAATCAGAAGGCATACGAAAAGGATGTGTCCTTCTTTAATTTTCTGAAAAGTTTTAGATCAGTTATAGAGTGCATTTTCCCCCTCATCTTTTCTTTATTATATTAGCAGTTTGTGAGCATTTTGTGAGGAGGAGTGATATAGGTGGACCATAGAGGTCATATGTCTGCTGTCATATTTTTTTAAGGTAATGGCAGAAACATGCTTTGCAACTTTCATATAAATGTAAAGAAAAGACAAATACGCCAATAGAAGATTGAAATGTATCCATATGTCTTGATCAGTGTTTCTTCCTGATTCTTTTATGAGAATGCTTCAGCATGAGCATTATTTCAGTATCTCTGCATTTCCAGATGTTTGTAATTAATATTAAGCTGCTGTTGTTATGAAATATCATAGTAGTGTACTTCGTTTTTTTTTTTTTTTTAAATGATTTTGAAATACAGTTGTGGGGTGATAAATATAAATGTTGATAAATGACTATAAGACAACTACATGGGAGAGTTTGAAATACCTAGAAGTTACAGGTCATTTTTAATAAGAAAAATCATGGAAGTATAATTTTTGTGTTTGAAGGATTTCCTAGGGTTGCATAACTGCAGTAAAAAGAAATTAAACTGGAATTACATCCAGGTTTTCTTTAGAAGTAATCTATACTGCACTTTAGGATCCTTCAGAATGAAAACTTTCTTGCAAACTAGAAATCAAAATGCTCACAGAAATGTGAATGGAGGGGAGGTAAAAAGGGGCCGTGAAGTTGTATATCATGCCATGAGAGATAAATAGGACCCCATCACAGTATTGGATCATGATAAGAGGACAGGTGATACCTTTTTTGCTGTACTGCTAAATCCACGTCTGATTTAGAGTGAAGATGTTTAAAGTTGTGGGGAGGCACACACAGAAGGATGGAAGCATCCTTCTGTCACTGAGTTGTCACATCTACAAAGGCACTTGCTGTACTGAACCAGAAATGGTGGCCGGGATGAAGGGAGTTTCCCAAAACACCTTTCTGGGATTCCAAAACTTCAGGCAGCTGATCCTCAGTGCTTGGTCCTCCTTCTCTGGGGTTTCAACACGCCGGCCCTGTATGCAGCCTGCTCTGGGTAACATGACTTGATTGTTCTTGGGAACAGCCGTACTGGTCTTATATCTCCAGGAAATGCCCTTTTTAGGAGAAGTGTCAAAATTAGGATAGTACCACCTGTTTATCTGAGCAATATGTCGTTTTTAGAATTCTTGTCAAAACACTGAAAAAAATTTTCTGCTTGTTTTGGTTTCACTCTGCTCAATTGATGAATATTGCCAGTTCTTCAAAGCTGATTAATCAAGATCTTAACATATTGTTTAGATTAAAGCAGCTTTATATTGCATTAGAAAAATATTATGTAGTGATTATGTTTGGACCTCATTTTCTTTTTCTTTTCCCCTGTTAGTATTATTCTGTGGTGGCCTTCAAAAAAGTGATCCTGTTAGGTTCTCGCTGGGTGGCCAAAAAGAAGATTGTAAGAGTTACAAAGATTCATGTTTGTTTTGGGTGGAGGCTTCAAAGGCTCACAGGCTTCCTTACACAAGGATGCAGTGAGGAAATGGGAAGGCAAGGAAAAAAAATAATTCTGAATCTGTTTTATATAAAAAGGGGATCATAGAGCCATCATCCTTGCTTAGCTTCAATAGAAAGGCAGTATAGTCATGGATTTCGTTGCAAGTCTTTGATGTTTGCGTTAGTTGCCATCAGTAAAGCTTCCTTTTTTTCTTTACATGTACACTTAAAATACAGTGATACATTCATAAGGCAAATTGTAAATAGCGTGCTAAAGCTTAGTGGCTTAATGTGTATAGTTTGAGTGCTGAACGATGGGATGTATTCCAGTCCATATGTTCTGCAGATTCCAATTAGTAAGACCCTCCTGCTGCCATGTGGGGTAAAGTGTGAGTTAGGATTTAAAGCTGTATATTTTTTTGATAAGCTATTGAAGAAATAACCTTATGAGTTCCTTCCAGTACAGATAACTCACTCATGTGGCTTGCCCAGGCTGGTCTGTATCTGGAGGGCTTGTGATTTTGTTGTATATCACCCATGTTAGTCATTTTATTAGATGATGTTAAGATATGGCTGTAAATCAGAATTCTAACACAGTATTATGGATGTCTGCAGGAAAACAGGTCTTTATATACCGTGTCGGACTATTGGCACTTAAAGAATTGTGCACTGGTATGTACTAAGGATGGATGAAAGTAAGAGGAATAAATTATTTCTTGTCCCATTCAATCAATTGACTCCTTTCATGAAGAAAGGAAGGAAATGTTTAGTATTAATATGCAGTAGCTTATATGTGCTGTTAGTGGTGGTATCTGTTGCAACTGAAATATCTGGTGGTCTTGGTTGAGAAAAAAATCGTATCCATGTGCTTTCTAGCTGTGATTATTTTATTTTTTTTATATATATATATATATTCCCCCCCCACACACACTTTTCTTTTAGGAGGCTTACAGTTAATGAAGCTGCACACAGGAAGTGATTCAGATTGTAGAATGGACATGGGCAGCATACATATGCATAAGGAGATGCTGTGGGATAGTCAAGACTTTCTTTCAGAGTAACCATGGAGCAGAAATCCCACAGAGGAATGACTCAGGAGGACTCAGTGTACCTGAGTCACTTCTTTGAAATTGTTACCCTTTGTCAATATTTGCCTATACAGGCATTTTTGCTTGTGTTCTTTGTGTTCATTAATAGGTTGAACTTTACATTGCTTTTGTGGTGAAGGAGCTTTTTGTTCAAGCGAGGAACTGAAGTCTCAGGACATCCAAACAATATCTCTGCCATCAGGGGCATGCTGCAGAGCACCCCCCTGCCCTAACCCTGTTAGGGGTGTTTCTGAGCTCCATCTGGGTCTGTGGAAACCAGGATGTATGGAAGAGACAGGGGTCTTGTCCTGTCCTAGTGTTGGGATGTAGCTAGGGGCTCTTCTAGGTGAGGAGATGATGTGCAGCTGAGCTCAGTAATGGGACATAGCCTAAAGCTGACTTGCCCAAGGCTGCCTGGGCAGCCAGGACAGGGCAGGCAGCTGAGTTCTCACCCATGCTGCTGCTGTTTGACCAAATGTCTATGTGACAGAAGCTGATCGATCTATGAAACTTCATTTTGAATTATAACTTGTGGTCACTCACCCACTGATTTGATGAAACTGAAACAGCAGACCCTGCAATGTTAGAAACTGGTCAGAACCCAAGCTGGTTAACTGAACATTAAACAGCACTACATGGGAAAAATCAAGCAAACTTGGTTTTCTTGGCAATACTTACCCTTGTTTTCCATTTCAGGATGATGTAGGGCTCTGTGAAACATAACTAGAGATTGTCATTACAAGTCCTACTCAAGTCAGCTTCCCAAGACCTCTTATGCTCAGCACTGACTCTTGTCAGCTCCAAAACCTCTGTACTAAAAATAGATAGTACAGTCTTTCATTATTGGAAGATTAATGTCATGGATTCTATGGATGTAAATTACAGTTCCATTTGTGAAGGTTTACTTGTCTAAATCCTACATAAACACCTTCAAGCAAATATTAAAGGAGGTGCAGGGTGGGATTTTTTATTTGTTTTGGGTTTCTATTATAGTATTTGTTCCAAGAACTGACTTCAGTTGGGCTATAGTGGCAGAAAATGAAACCTGACATAATTTGCACCGAGGGATGAGAAGATCAAAACAGTTTTGGAAACCAAACCCAAAACTGAGAACTTTACCAAGTTTATCAGTCTAAAGGTGTTCTATTAATTCAATGAGCATCCTTGCCACCACACATTCAGAGATGAGAAGCCTTACAAATGGAAGCTGTGATGGCCATTAGACTAGCAAAAATCAGTTTTGTCTCTGGAGTGGCAGGTGTTCAGACAGCCTTTTTTCCCTGCTGCCCTGCCTGAGAGTAAAAGTGAGAAAGCTCTGATTATTATTTATGCTTAGGCATCCTTATGTTGCTGTGATGGTACCAAGAGACACATATCTGATGATGCTTGCTATAGTATAAACTATGATAATATGATAATGTTGTTGTTTCTAGTTCTTCACTAAAGTAATTGATTTTTATCAGGGATTAGAATATTGTATTTTAAAAAAAGGCAACAATTCTCCCTTCTGAATTTACTACCAGTATAATTTAATTAAGTATATGTATTCTTAGTGTTAATATGACTAAAAGTTGGATTTCTGATTTTGAAGGTATTTTCTTTGTTCTAGAAATACATCCTAAACCTTTTAGAGAAGGTGGTTAAAAGTGAATGACTGTCTAAAGATACACAGACAGAAAATAATAAAACTTACTGTTTGTCATCTTATTTGCCATTTCTTGCGGTGCCCTTTTAGGAGCTTGAACATAATATTTTCTTCCCTGTCTGTTGTGTGCTTTTCTATTTGTTTCTACTTCCACACAATAGACTCCTTTTTAAAAAAAAGGAAAAAAAAAAAGTAGAAATGAACTTAACTCCTGTGTTGTCATGGGAATTTTGGAATTTTGTCAAGTCTGGATTCTTCAATTATTTTGTAGTGAATGTTGCAACATCATTGAGTGGTTACAGTTATTTGTAGGAATTGTAATCCACAGGAAAAAAAAAACAAGCAAATGCTTGCACTGCTGCTATTTTTTGGAAAAAAAAAAGATTTTTTTCCAAATGTGTAGAATATGTATATGTAGTAAACTCTGGAATTTTAAGTATAGTGAGAAGGATATAAGAGGAAAATGCCTACATTTTTTATGAGCGTGACTTGTAAGGAATATGTTTGCTATGGTTAATAACCAGTGGTTTTTGCCTGCCCGAAATATAATGTCCTATGTCTGTGCACAAAACTCCTTTGCTTGGCTGATCTTTGGCCGTGACTTGTTTTTGGTTGATCTCCACTGTCTTTAGTCAGAGGTAGCTGTATTTTCCTAGTGTATACTGAGGGTAAAAGCTGCCTCAGTGCACTCACGCCAGGTTCCCTTGCTGTTCTATGTCTGCAGTGCACCACGCCACGTTGAAATGGATACTCTCAAACGCCATCTAAACTCATGGTTGTGGAACTCGCTGAAATCTGACTGCTTTGGTACATGCCCCGGCAAGCACACACAAGCTGTACTTGCTAATTGCACTGTCAGTGATAACAGCCTTGCGGTGCCGTCCCCCCAAACAGGAGTGTTTGTGTAGTCCCACGAGGTATTGTGCTCAGATGCTTTCTGAGCGCTCAGCGCTGAGCTGTGCAGGACCGCGGGCATCCTTCCTGCTGTCTCGGGTGTGTAGATGCACCCAAAACTGGGGTCTCAGAAGGAGGAGGAGGAATGTGGAAGTCCAAAAGGGGTTGGCTGGAACAACACAGGGGAGCCCCCTCATGCTTTCCTTGAAATGGATGTTAGCATTGTTTAAAGGAGGAAAAACAAACAAACCCCAAACCACCCAACAGCAACAAAATCCTACCTACCTAGGTCTGCAGTTTCAGAGGAGAAGGCAGTGTGAAGGTGGTGGCTTGACAGCAAAAGGGAAAGCTGGCATGCCTTCGGGGAGTCCAATAAGAAAAGAAAATGTGAAAGATGCCTGCCATCTTAAGTAACTATTAATTTTAGTAGAAGAATGCAGTAAATACATATGTTCCTATTCTGCCTGTATCCGAAGTACTGGTGTTGGTACTGGTATTATTTCTGTTGTGTGTTATCCCAGACACTTTCTAATATGCAAATGTCACTACTTACTGAAAACTAAAAACAAGTTAAGTATAGAACTAGAGCCATATGGTAGTTCAGACAGAAAAGTTAGATAATTAGCTGTTCTTGTCAAGGGACTGTGATTAAAATAGGCCATCTTCATAATAGTGACTAGTTTGCAGGGACTTCCTGAAAGCCACCTGGGATAACGATAATGAAAAGAACAAAATTAAAAAGGAGGGGGAGGTGGTACCATTATAGCTCATGATGACTTTTGTAAGTGAATTAAGTCAGTTATTAATTTGAAGACTGTTTGTTATTTTGGTACTTTGGAAAGAAACATAGATTGAGTTTTCTGGCTTTGTTTGGCAATGTGACACAACTAGGTCAGCCAGGTTACTGCTGGGGATCCTTAATATTTCTGTGTAAAGTTCTTGTTTCATGGCTCATGTCCTTATTAACTTGTGAGTGCTGTTGGCATAGCTCATCTACAAAGACCACTCTAATCTGGGTAACTTGGTGGGTCCTGCTCAGGGAATTTGTTCCTTTTGGGGAATTAGTGTTATTAAGGAAAACTAGATGAGGAAAAACATCAGAACACCACTACCACATCATTCTTTATTAGGTGATGATCACAATATGCATAGCAATGTTAGTTTAATATGATTTTTTCTTGATAGATATCTTTTAAGGAAAAAGCTGTTTAGCAAGTAGTACTTAAAAGTAACATAATTGTATAGTGGGAGGAAGGATCTGTGTAGCTTTAGCAGCTCCAAACCCCTCTCCAGCACTGCTGTGGAGGGCCTCTGTGCTCCCTTTGGCCTTTCCTACTGAAATCTTGTCCTCGTCATCCAAGAAAATAGCAGCAGGGAAACCTCCAAAGGCTGAACGGTGCTTGCTCTTTCCTGCATATGGATTCCTTAGTGGATGGCCTATGCCAATGTGATAGAGTAATTTTAATCAGTGAAGTCTGACCTGAATCTTCTTCTAAGTTGGGTCTCTCTGGGAACACAGTGTTAGAGGCAGCTGCGCTAAATGGACTAGTAGAATAAAAGAAATGGATAGTGAAACAGCAAAGGGAGAATGCTCCATCATTAGTATGATTTAATTAAATATATTTTCACTTCAGATGGATAAAAATCCTAGATATAAATGAAATAAACTGAAATTTATTTGGCTTTTTTTTTTTTTTGGACAGTTCCTACTTATTTAACAATTCTATTAAAGAGCTGCTCATGCTATTTCAGATAGAGGTTTGTAAGAGTTCCAGTGTGGCTGTAATATTTTCTCATACAGAACTTGCTGCAAATCCCTTTTGAAAATGTAAACAAGTTGAATATTTAAATTAAAATGTGGCCAAGAATTAAAAGTACTCTGGCTTTTCTATGCCTAGATTGTCCTTGTAAAAAAAATGTGGTTCTAAATTATTTTCATTAGATGAGGCCTTTATGTCCCTTTATTCCTTGATTAGGAAAGCAATGGTTTGAAAAAATCAAGATATTGAGGTCTCAGAAGTGTCAGGGTTGCTCAGCTTTTAGAAAACATAAGTAAACATTTCAGTGCAATATGCTCAAAATAAATTGCTGTGAATGTTTGTGGATATACAAATATTTCTGATCAGTTTAATGGGTCAAACTCTCATATCATTAAAAAGGCAATAAATGCACGCACGTGTGATCAAGTTAATATAAGTCTCTAAATGCATTCTGTGTAAAGAGGAATGTGATGCATCTAGTGACAACTTATCTAAGGCTTGTTGAAAGAAGCGTTGAATCTGAATACTGCCTTAGGAATTTTCTTTTATTGAGAAAATTAAACTATTAAAAATTGCTGTTGAACTATTTTCTTGAAAACCACTAAAAGTGGAAGATCCAGATTTTTAGCTTCCAAATGCAGGTTTGTCACTCATGCTTTAAGTTCTGACTTTCCATCATTCTTCACATTTTTATTGTTGTTTACTTACATGGGAGAAAATGGACTGAGAAGTTGACAACCAAACTGAAGCAAGAACAGGCTTTTTACCTGTTACTTTTAAACCTGGCTTTAGATAAATCTTGCAAGCGAGCAAGTGACTGTTAAAGGTATGAGATAATAGAAAGGCTGGCTGGCTGGGGTGGAGCACTGTTAAGTCTGAGTGCTCTCTTGATGGCAGTTCCTTGGAGTTGAACTTAATCTGGTTTTAAAACTCAGGGTTTTTTTTTAGAACTAAAGCTTGTTTTAGGTTATGACAGATCTTTAGTTCTCCCTCCCCCCCCCCCAAATTGTATTTTTCTGATGTGCCAGAGTTTTTTTCACATCTACTTTCTGATGAGGTGTCTGATTATATGTTTTGGTTTCATCCTGTTCTCTGTAGGAGTTGGTGAAATTCAGATTTTCTCTTAGATAAGCCTTTGGCCTTTCAGTTGCTTCTGCCTTGCAAATAAATTAATTTGTTCAAGCCAGTGAGTCTGCAGCTCCAGCTGTGATGGTAGATGAATGTTCTTTCAGGGTCAGGTACTGTAGCTCTGAACCTAAATAAAAGGATTAACAAGAGTTCACTTGGAGGAAAAATGCTTAATTTCACCATAATAACTATAAGAATCCATAGGGAAAACCAATAAAGCTTTACTATTAAAATTGTTAACAAATGATTATTCCACCCTGACCCCCCTTCCTGCTGTTATTGTACTTTTGGAACAGTAACAAAGGATGAAATTGACCTAGTTCATGGTAGTACTTTAGTCCCTGGCCTACAAATGATTATTTTCTTGAAAAATAATTCCTAGTCTAGTTCTTTTAGGAGGCAGTGATGGTATTTACAAAAGAAACAATGTTTTCCGATGCATTTCATGCAATCCTCTGCCCCAAAACTTTGTTTGGTGCAAAGGCAAAAGGGGCATCATGTAGACAGTTATGCTGGGACCGAGCCTGACAGGCAGCAATTTCCACATGATGCTCCCGAAGAGTATATACGTTTTCCACAACTAGCGCAAACTGCTTTTAACAATTCCAGGCAGAAAGGGAGGATTTCCAGGGTGACTCTCTTCAGCCGCATACACAGACCTCATTGTCTCATCTTTAAGCTGCACCTCTGCCCAGGAGTCAGGGAGAGCAGAAGGGCTGCTGGCAGAGGGCCTCCTCACTCAGTAGTATCTCTGGTAGCTGTTGGTGGCTGGGGTGCAGCCCCTTTCCACTGGAGCAAGAAGTGTGAAGGGTCGAGCCACTACTCAGGGCAATAGTCTGATCCTTGAGGGCTCTCCTGTCTCTAATGGAGATATGAGGAGAGGATGGAAGGAGTTTGATTGTAGTGATCTTGACTTTTCCCTCAGCAAGAGGGAAAAGTCCCTTTTAGGACTGCCAGCCTCAGGCAGCACTATTATCTGAGTAGTCAATGGAATACTTGTATCCATTTCCTTGGGAAGGAAAACAAGTAATTAAAATTGACTAATGCAACTGCCCTTCTTGGCTTAAGAAATCAAACAGACAAAAGTCATTGAATTTTGAAGGTTAAAGCTCGATATTAACTTTGTCTTTTGCTTCATCTGTCCTTTGGAGGTGATCAGTGAGTCCTGTTTGGTAGGTTGGCGAGTGACCCTCTTGTACCCCTGGCTAGAAAATGCCACAGCGCCCATCTGGGTTGCCTGTCAGGAGGTCTTGGTGTTGAAGCTAAGGGATGAAGGTGGGTGCATGAGCAGGTCTCCCGGATAATGGTCCGAGGTGCTGCTTGAGCACACACTTAGCACCAAGAACTGGAAAGCATTCTGTCATGTGCTTTTTCTGTTCCTTATCTTTACTTCAAAGACTTTGCCCCTTTGAGACATGTTTATGTGTGTAGCACATATTTGCAAAGAAATATTACTTGTAAAAGTATTCTTCAATCTTTGTTTCATCAAAAGACCACCTAATACCTTTTTAGAGAAAAGAAAAATCTATGGACAACATTGTACTGTGTTTCAACAACAGTTTTCATTTGTGACCAGATAAGAATCATACTAAACTTTGAATGTTGACCCATTCTTTTTATTTCTCTCCCGTTGTTTTCTTGCTTGCATGCTCAGAGATGTGGTTTCAATTTTTCCTCCTCATGGTTATTTTGTGGACCACCAGCAGTCCATAGGGATGGCTGAGGAACTGCACTCTGCACAGAATTCCACATGAAGTTTTGTTCTTTGCTATAACCTTGAGCCAAATGTTACTGATGGTTCCATGTTTAATACCCAATGCGGCTTTAATTAGCCAGAAGTGGCAAGTATCTTCTAAAGGCAGGAACTAATTGCAGTCAGACAAATTAGGCATGCTCTTTTATCAACTTCATTTTATCATTGGTTGGTTTGATTTTTGTGGCTGTACGCTGAGGCAAGCAGCCTGTGCTTTAGAGGTGTTCTCTGTTTTTCCCTACGTTCTTCAATGATCCTAGTGAAAGAGGTCACCTTGCAGAAGTTGCAGAGACCCTGTTGGAAGAGACTTGAGTTTTAAAAGCATGTTTTGTGGAAACAGTTGGCATGGTATTCCTGAGTGGTCTGGTTTTGTTTTAATCTGACTGGATTTCTGGAAAGCTAGTGCTGCAAGGTGAATATTTTAGACCAAAGCCACTGCAGGTAATGGTACAACTGTCAGGTCTTCTCTATGTTTGTTAACATCTTTCATTGTTGCGTTGACAAGTTCACACGAACAGGATTTAAAAGTAGGCAGGGAACTGCAATTTAGGACTATTAGGATTATTCCCACCCCCCCCAAAAAAAACCACTTAATAACTTGAATTCACACCAAGTTTATAAGATGCATTCTGGATGAAGCTAATTTATATTAGCAGTTAAAACTTTTTATGTTCTGTAGCTGAAAAATGCTGCAAAGTTGTTCTCCACTTGGAAAGGTGAGCTGGGTTCTTTCTGTTCCACATCTCATCCAGAGATTGTACTCAACCACATTGTGTACTCTAAACTACATCTGGGTAACACCTCATTGCCCTGAAACGATCCTTTCTGCTATGTCTGGGCTGTCTCACTGAAGGCTGAGTAGGTTGTGTGGATGTAAAGGAAGGTATGTATTAGCCAAGATGGGCTGTTACTGCTACTATGTGAGAAAGGAGGGAGCACAACTTGACTTTTTTTTTTTTTTTTTTTTTTGGCTAGTTTGATCTGAGAGCTAATGAATTGATTTTTTATTTAATCTGTAAGCAGAGCAAATATGAGAGGAGTCAGTAATGAAATAAGAATATCACTTGATCATGCCATTTTTTTCAACTTATCTCTTAACACAGAGCTGCACCAAAGCCTCTACTGTGTAGTACGTGGTGAGGTTCTGTTGACTTTTAAGACAGTTACATAAAATTGGTGATGTGAAAGGATGCAAATTAGAAAAATGATTGCAAATCTATTTTTCCTTGCATAAATTAGAGTAACATCTAATTTTTATGAAAGCATTTATGTGCATATACTAGTATTAGATAAGTAATATTTAATTCTGCAGCTAGCGAGATGGGTATCTGCATGTGGATTTTGCAAACTTTGTCTCATTTATAATAAGTGAAGTGAAGCGAAACACAATTGTAGCCATATCCTGAGTAATGCTTTGCTAGCCATGAGAAATAACTGTATCGAAGCACCAAAAACCAGTATGTTCTTCCATGTGTCACAGATTGCTAGAAATTGTGTGGGACCTACTGAGAGATTGCATCTTGCACCTTAGATTTGATTAAAATATGTTTATAATGTGTATAAGGGAAAAAAAAGTGTGATACAGGTGTAATTCACAATAAAATGTGGTGTCCTTCATAAAAGCAGGCCTGTTGGCACACTGTTATGAAGAGGTACTTCTCCTGTGTCCTAGAAAGCATGTTTTGCCCATGGAGTTTATGGTGAAACGCTTGCAGATGTGGGAGTTAATTGTAGTACATGAAATCTGAAAGGCTAATTTGCTAGCTAGCTTACTGCATAGTTACTCTCTGTTAATCAAGTGGATGCAGGCAACATTAGGAGTACATGTTTGTTTTTTTCCAATTTAGTATTTGATTTAGAAAGAGAATACTTTGCAGAGATACAGTATAACTCATGTAAGTTGCAGAGCCTTTTAACATACTTGTGTTGTGGCTATAAAGTCAAAATGTAGCTCTGAAGAATGCTGTGTACAGAATTGTAAAGCAGCAGACGCTTAAGAGATATAGAACTTGAAAATAAAGGAAAAATTTTAAGAAAAGGCATGTTTCACATTTAGCATAAATAATTCTTTCTGCAAAATATAACACATATTTTGGAAATGCTATGTCTTTTTCTGTGAGAACTGAAAAACTTCTCTGTATACAGCGTGAATTAATATAAACAAGTGAATATATGGATACAGCATAGCTGCCAAATCATTAAACCAACTAGGGATGACTGCGTCTCTTTTGGTACTTCTATTTTTACATATCATGTTTATTTTCCATCTATAATAAGTCTTGTTAGTAATTACATTTCTTGTAGTTCTAGCTCTGCTTCAGATGAATGTACTACAACTTCATTTGAATGCATGGAGAAAAAGTCTAAATAAAAGATTGGGTTAAAAAAAGAATCACCCGAACAAAAAAATTCTTGCAAGTGCAGCATAAGGCTGAACTCTGAAGTATTATTGTTCTACTCACTGTGGATTTGGTGACTTGTATTGTGTAACATGGTTGTTTTTTTCTTTTTTTTTCAAGCATTTAGGAGTTTGCCAGATCTTTTTGTTATGTGGTTGCTGAAGTATTATCCTGGGACACCAGTAATGACTGATGAATACACTCCAGGTAAGAAATCAGATGAGTGCCATTTGGTTTGGTTGTTCATTAACTTCCCTCACATTGTTTTGGTTAAGCTTCAGTGGTAGTAGTCTTTAGCATTACAGCATCAAAATTCACTGAATATAAAATACAAATCTCTTGTCTACATGAACGTCTACATATGTCTCTCTAAATCATTATGAGCACATTTTTGGTTTTTCTCCTAGATTTGGTAACTCTGTCAGCAGATGACATTGTATGTTAAATTGGTTTTTAATGGTCAAAAGATTATTACAAAATACGGTCTGTCATTTCTAATTCTTCCATCAACACACCTTCTCCTGCAGGAATTGTTTCCATCTACTTTAAGTTATACCAGATTGGAACATCTATTCCATAAGGCTTCACTTCTCTAAACCACACTTGGCCTGCTAAAAACGTTTGAGGTTTACCCCTTAGTAAACTTTTTAGCAGTTAGTCTGCTAATACTTTGGTAAAAATATGTCCATGAAGAGGAAAACAAAACAATTTTTTGTGTATTTGTAGTGAATTTCAGCCGTATCCCACGGGGGAGATGCTGGCTGTCTAGTGAATTCTGTTCTTCCTCCCCTTGTGATCCAATTTCATTCACTCAAATTTTACACTTGGATCTGTAGTGGTCATGACTAGTCTGGTGCAAGTTTCTACTGTGTCTCACTTTGTTTAGTAGAGACTTCATAAGATTAATTTATCTCAATAAATCCACTTCTATCAAAGATATGGATGTGATAGACATACAGTAAAAGGAGAATGTGTGGCAATGTGTGTGTGTTCCTTTGCACAAAGCAGCAAACTCTCTTCCTCAGTCATCTTGTGTGCAAGAGTTATCTGATGTTGATAAACTGTAAGATTCGTAGTAATAGATAATTATCCTGTGTAACTGATTAGAATGATGGGAAGAAACAAGCTGCTGCTATTAAAATCTATAGCCTTGCCTCTGTATAAAAAACATTTCCTTAACTTACTTTTGAATTTTATTTCACATTAACAGTTATAACCGTAGGCCTGAATATAAGGACAAATTCAGCATTTCTTGACCGGCTTAAGTAACTTAACTTGTTCTTTGAGGCTGTGCCAATTCAGGATATAGTTGTCAAGTTGATGATACCCTTGGAAGCTAACTCAAACTTATTAAAGCCTACACAAAGGCAAGCAAAGGTTGGTCTTGATTCAATTCTTGGTCTGTCACAAGGTTCCTGGGAAACCATGGACAAATTCTTTAGTTCCCATATCAGTGGGAGGCAAGTGTCTACATACCTGTGTGCTTGTATTTGTGGTAGAGAAGACAGTGTGTCCAGAGTAGTTTTTGTGCACAACTGTGATATGCCCAGGGCTACAATGTGGACAGAAAGCTCAAAAGCTCAAGAGGATCACCTTGCTGTGCTGTCAATGTAGAGCTGCTAGGCAGATGGTGCTTAGACGTGAAGGTGGTTACTGCCAAATGTAGATTTCAGTTAAAGTAAATGCTTGGGCTTGTATGTAAGTGGTGTCTTAGTACACACATGCGCCTTAGTATCTCTGGACTTCCAGTTGCCCTCTTCTTTTCTTCCTTTGTAGTATTGCGAATGTAAATGTGGTGAAGACTGCATTGTGTTCAGGTTGGAGCCAGATGTGTATCTAACACAGGCACGCTGTCAAAGAGGTCTCTTAAGGCAAGGACACAAAATATATGAATGGACGACCCTGGAGTTTTAGTTGATTCTGCAACTTGCAGGCTGTAAGAGCACAAACACAGCAAAGGCATCAAAATGTCAATATCTATTAAACCAGGGGACCAGGTTAGGCCTAGAACTTTAGGGAAGGCATATCAGCCTCCTGTCTCAGGGAGTGACCGATAGCTATTGCCAAGAGACGAGAGTAGAGCAAGCCCAGTACGTGGTTGCTTTCCAGATCAACCTCTCATGATCTGCTGATGAAGGATCTCTGAGTCAGTGGTGGCTTCTGTGTTGAGTAGTTTTGGGTATTCTTTCCACTTCTGTGAATTTGTCAGACTATGGTTTGAACCCAGGTGAATTTTTAGGCTCTGCAACTTTGTGCTGTTCAGAAATTCCCCCGCTGAATGCCAGCGGGAGGGAGGGAACACTCCCTGATGTCATGTTTGAACCTCCTACTTGCTAACTTCATTTGACCTGGGAACTAAGATGACGTACCAGGGGAGTCAGGTGTTGAACAGTGCCCTTCCTGCTCCATTGGGGTGGTGGGAAAGGATGATGGTGCTAAGCTCTAAAGAAGGCATCTTTTTTTAATAGCAAGACTGAAATCTCCCTGAAGTGAAATGACACTTGAAGGGCTTCCCTAGCTCTTCCACTACCGGTGCCTTTCCTGATCTGTAGATTTGAGGCAGCTGCTCAGACCTGTCTTGCTTTCCTCTTTGAGCTCATTTCCCATGTTTTTTAATAAGAATTTGGACGTTGTGTGGCCTTTGTTCTGTGGCTCGTAGAGTTCCAGAAAGCAACAGAGAAGATGCTCTGTCTCCTGAGCTGTGAGGCAGTCATCCTGGCCATTTTTTCTCCTGACAGAATTCAAGATTGTGTGGAAGAAACCATCATAAGTTTAAAATATCCTGGGGACACACACTCAATGCATTGAGCCTCCCAGCAACACATTAAAATATAGGATCATTAATCAGAATTGAACTATATTTTTTTCTAGTTGTTTTTCTTCTGTACCTTTAAAAAATTGCTTTTGGGTTCATAGAAGCTTTAGACGGGTTAAAAAAAAAAAAAAAAAAGAATTACCCAATAGTGCCTTTGCTGTAAAATCATTGCACTGAGGACCTGACTGCACATTTTTCAGCTAATGCATCAAGGTTTTGGAAAGAAGTGTGAATATTGCATAAATCTACCTGACTTACTTAAATGGAGTCGCAAAAATACACTGTGCAATATATATGATGTTAACTATTGTGGTAGTATTTCCAACTGAAAAAGACATGGCTTTGCTGAAGGCGAGCCTCTTTGAAAAGGTAAAATGTGGTACTTTGAATATTTAAAGTACAGAATATAGAGTACTAGATTTTTAAGAGTAAAAGCTTTTAAAATTCTGTAAAAGCATGCAAAACCAAAACCAACTCTTAGCTAAAATCTTACACCCAGTTGAAGGAGAATAATTTAATTATACTGATTCTCCTTGTTGGCAGAGAACATTTGGGAGACAGAATTTATGCAGCTGGGTAAAATCTGGGTTTAGTTTTGCTCTCCATTTTTTTTTTTTTTCTTCAAAACACAGTGAAGATCTTGGACTTAATATCTGTTCCTGATTACAGAATCAACTTAACATTGTACACTTATTTCCATCCCATCTGCCCTCATTTTCCCTTCTGTGCCTATATTTGGGGCAGAAAGTGGTAAGCAGCTCTTACAAAGGATCATCTTGATGTGCAAGGCCATTTGCTGAATCCTTATGAGATATGAGGCAAGTTGGATGTACCATATCATTTAAAGCTTTTTTAAAGCCTTGATCCTCCAGTCCCCAGAAAGTGGGCAAAGATTTGCCCCTGAATCCGTCATGGAGGCTGATGGAGACTGAACCTGCTTGTGTTACAAAATTTAATGGAGGAGGAAACCTCAAATGAAAAAGCTTTGCAATACTAGAACTGTGGTTGAACTATTTACTCTCTGTTTTAAGCCGTCAAAAAGAAGTGGTGGTGGAGAGAAGAGCAAATCCTCTGCTATGTTTGCCTGTGCAGGAAGGAGTGGCTGAGAAAAATGTGTTTTGAGTGTTTGGAAGGGGAGAAAGTGAGTTGGCCAATTTGATTAGACAAAGAGAATAAGGTTTATCCACAGATCATCTGGATGCATGTGAATATATGGAGGTGGATTGCTTCTTGCCAGAGACTTGTATAAAATTGAAAAAACAGAGCTTTTTTTTTTTTTTTCCTGTAGCAGGATATAACTAGATTATGAACTTTGGCAGGACTTTTAACATCTGAATGCTTCTTGAAACTCTGACAATGTTTTTGTAAAACTGGTTCTGGAACTGGAATAAATGAGAAAGTTTTCTATATTCTTCCTCGTGTTAATTAGGTGAAACAGTGAGTTTTATTCTTGTCCAGAAAGAGGTCAAAGCAAACAAGAAATCAAGAATGGAGGAGCCAAACAAGGATAAGTAATGAGCCAATTTCTCAAACTGGCAACGACATACCAAGAATTTGGAAAAAGTAAGCTTGCAAGCTTCCTTTATTATTATAACCTCTTGAACAGAATAATCCAGTCCAAACAGCTATAAACGCTTTCCAATAGAGAAGTTTATGACCTAGTTTCTGACTGAAACACAGTATCACAAGTGAGTGGAAAGAACTTAAATAAAGATGTTGGTGGCAATGCTTCTAGAGCATTGTACTAGAAACGCCGTGTATTTAGACATTCCTGCCCTTTGCACATACTTGCTAAGTGGAGTCAAGTGAAGTGAACTTGGAACATGGGGGTTTTTCTGCAGGAGACATTTATATGTCTGGGTTGGCATGCAGAATTTTCATAAGATGTTTGATTTTTTTAATTTATTTTTATTTTTTTAACAGAGCACTGTTTGGAAGAATAACAGTTCTAGGATTATTTCAGCAATTACCGAATGCCTTTCTAGATCCTGTGTTCCTCTAGAGCAGTGAAGGGAAAAAAAGGTGCATTTAGTCTTTTCACAATTATTAATCTGTTCTGGAGAGAAGAGGGGAAAACTTTGATTAGGCTCCATTTGATTCATGGCCCTCCTGTGAGTAGCAGGACAAGGAGGTGAGGGGAATGTGCTGGGAACAAAAATGTTGAACTTGTGATTTGAACAGAAAATTATCTTAAATGGGACAAATATTTCTCTTTGCTTCTGTATACCCTTGCAGGAGGCATAGAACAGGCAGTGTTTTGATTAGCTGTCCTGGTGAGAGGCTGGCTGACATGGTACTTCTGCGATGGGGAGGGAGCAACACAGAAGTAAACCACACGAGCTGTTACAAGTTGGGGGGGGGGGGGGGGGGGGGGCTGGATGTGCTCCCTTTTCTTGCTTTTTTTGTGATTTGTTGGTGCCACTGAAAGCAAGGGAGCTGTGCTGATGTCCATCAGCTGGGGCTGTGATCAACACCATTATTCCTTTCTTCTGCCTTTTCAAGGAGGTTGGGAAAGCACAGATCATTCATGTCTCAGCCAAGGAGTTTCTTGATGGTGTTGAAATACATTAAAAAATACTCGGTTAGCGTAGCAAGAGCTATAGTTAAAATTCTTGCAGTGTTTCAATTATTCCTTTATTATTCCAATTGCTTATAACTTCCTGAAATGCTCATGTCTCAAGTTGAAATTTTTCAGACTTAATCTTGGCCTGACAGTAACCTTTCTTCCCTTTTCTTCTTTGTTTCTCTTTTCTCTGTGGTATTAAGTGAATATGGCTTGGGCGTTTCATTTATAATGAGAAGAAAATAGTAGAAAAACACACTTCAGCTATTACTTTAAAACTCTGGGACTGAATAGCTCAAGTGGTGCAGCTGTTAGAGAAATGACGGTGATAATCATCAGAAGTGCTTCTTGAATCTTACCAGAATCTGTGGGAGGGGGCACTCAGATGGCTATCAACTTTAGGTCTTAAATTTCAACTTTCTCTTCATCAGGGACATGCATTACACTCCTTCATAATTATGACTTGCAGTTATTTTGGCCTGATCAGTGATCAGCTGAACGAAGCAGTAGTCCTTGGTGAAAGAGCAAATCTGTTTTTCACTGTTTGCCACGACCCTGCTGAGGCAGGGCTCGTAATTCAGGAACAAAGTGCTGTGCTGGGACGTTGCAGGGGGAGCAGCTGGGACCTTCCTTCTGTCCCACAGTTCAGGCTGAAAATGTTCAAGTCTTCAGAAACTCTTCTCCCAAGAAAATTGTCAAACAAAACACAAATTTTAAATAAACTTTTTGACTAGCTCTGCTCAAGCTGTAGGCTACAGTAGTTTAAACCAAAACCCAGTTGTCTTAGGGAATGGAATTGATACCTGGGATGGAGAAGGGTAGAAATAAATTGTCAAGTGCCTTCCTTTAAATTAAGGCTGTTATCATGTCTATTTATTAACTTATATAAAGACTGACGATGGTGGTGATGTTGCTAAATGGCAAATTGTGGGGTTTTACTTCTTGACTCACAAGATGTGTTGCAAGTAGAAAAGTCATAGGCCTGCACGTTGGCTTGCACACAGGCACGCTTTGCCTTAAGCACTGTGTTTTTCGCCAAGGACAATCAGTGTGTTTCTGTAAAGCATTATAAGAAACTTTTCATTTCTAGAATTGGTTTCTCTTAGTTGCTTCTGTTCCATGGGAAATATCAATTCATGTGCATTCATGAATCATCTTTGTTTCTATTGTTAAATGCCTGTGTCTTCCCAGTGACAAAGATGAATGTTTGACTCTGAAAGCTGCAGGACAGCAGCAGACAGAGGGTGAGAACAGAACTGCCAGCAGATTTGGCAGAGGTTCCCATTGTTCTCTCCTGCCCTTTAATGTATGTTTTAAGTGAATTCCCTAACTTTGTACCTCCTGTGCAACGTCACAGTTCCCTGATCTTGTAGAAGTCTGTAGCAACTTTCTTCATTGCCTGTCATAAGCTTACTTCTGTCACCTGCCAGATCGTCCCTTGCAGGAGCTTGTGAGTGCTGTTCAGACACTGCTTCAGCAGCACTACCAGCTGCTGGGTAAAAGTAAGGTGCCCGTGGCATAAGCCCAGCTTTTCATATTGCTGGAGAATACTTATTTTTTTGTTGGTGAATAGTACTATATATACGGTTTTCTTAAGATTTAAGGATCTCGGGATTTAAGATTGGTCAGTAAGTACTGAAGTCCCATCACAACCACTTCCACCTCTAAAAATTAATCAGAATGTATCTGCTGCACCACAGAGTGAAACAACTATCTTAAAGTTGCATTGATTTGTTACAAAAAGAAAAGTCTAACACCAGAACTTTAAAGAACATTTTTCTGTATTGCCAGTTTGTCTTCAGACCAGGAGGGGCTGTTTTCTTTAAATCGGCCACCAGATTTCAGTCTGATTTGCTGTTCTCTCAAAGGGAATCTTGTCAAGTGTGGCATCCTTCTGACTTGTCCCTGAGTGAGCCACAAAATTCCTGTGTCAAGGATGTCTGTCAATGAAAAATTTTGGGTCTTGTTTTCCAAGGAAAACCCTGGATTCTGAATTCTTTCAGGCCTCCTGATACATGGCAAATGACTAAAATGGAATTGCTTGGAACAGGTACAGTAAACTTCAGATTCAGAAATAAAAATACAGCCCTATTTTTAAAGCTAACCTTGCTCAACCTAATGGGAATGAGCAATGTATGTTTTGGTATTGGCAGAAAGTAGTGAGTACCACTGCAAATGTTGTGGGTTCATGAGAGTCAATGTGCCAGAAGTTTTAGGTGAAATGAAGTAATCAAAACTTCCTTGAAAATGACAAACTTCTGTTTCTGTGATGCTTTCCTTGTCATTTCAGTCCATCATTGAAGCTACTGGTTTAGGTTTCCTTTCTTCCATGCTATCTTTGGCCTATGCTGTCAGTTAAATTTTTAAAAGTCAATTTTTTTGAAAGATAAGCATCTATTTCCATCATAGATATTTAAACGAAGAGTAAATTTAAATTTGCATATCCAGGAATTTGTTGTTTTGTGACTTTTAGCCCAACCTGCCTAACCTCTACACTTGGATGGATGTGTTTTTGCAGGGTTACAGCTAGATGTTGGTTCTTTTTTCAGCTGTATGATATTTAGGGTGGATTACCTATAGGAGCATGGAGCTAATTTTATCCTGTTGGTTTTATGTTCAGTGGTTTCTGCATCAGTCTTTTCTTTGTGATCTTCACTATAACCATAAGCATAAGTATTTTGCCATCCAGAATGGGCTCTGGTGTCAGAAACTTCAGTAATAAGTCTTTCTGTCCTGGCGTATTTAAAAACTGATCAGTCATCCTTTAACCTGTTTAATCAAGTTTAATGGGGAGTGATAGTCTTAACTCACTTTTTCTTTTTCTTTTTTTTTTTTTCCCCCAGTTACTTTATTATTAAATATTCTATGGTGATGAGTACTTTGGGAAAACTCAGTTTAACTCCTGAAATACCAATCTGCTAATCACCCTTGCTTTGTCACTTCCCCAGCCCCCATGTGCCTCCTCTTGCATACATGCTTTATAAGTTCATAAAAGACACACCAGACACGCAACCCAGTATAGACAGAAAAAGGTCCCTGAGAGCTGAATCGACTCCCACACAGTGAATTGAGGGCTTGCTGAATGCTGCTGCTGTTCTGCTGAAGGAGGAATCAGAATAGCACTTTTTTTTTTTTTTGGTGCCTGGATAATTGTGCGAACGTGCCCCGGGTGCCTGACCTCCCTCCCCCACCTTCCCAGGCCCCTTGAAAGTAACCATAATCCTCCTGGCTCCCGTTTCCTCTGCCAGAAAAACACATCAGCTCTTAGCTTGGAAAACGTCCTGCTTCGCAGATGTGCTCTGTCCCAGGGAGGATGGCCTTCTCTCAGGCTGAACGGTCCTTGGGTCAGCTGCGTGACAGCGTGCGTTTCTTCTCAGCCCTCTCAGAAATGACTAATTCTTGGTTACGTCGCTGTTCTGTATACAGTTGGGGCGGTCTCTTTTCTTATTTTGGGGATCAGTGTAGGAGGGCCATGTTGTAGGTTGCATACCATTGTTTTTGGACATTGGGTACTTATGGTGACTCATTGGTTTAGTTTATATGTCAACTGAAAATTCAACTTGAAAGTTTAAACTTGTTTAAGGATGGTCACAACTCAAAGTTTTTAAATAATTTTCTTTGAGTTACAATTTGCATGTAGGCTCTTGCAGGGAGAGGTTAAGCTGAGGTGGAAATACCTGTATTTTGCAAGGAAGTGAAGGGGATGGTGGCTTATTGCTGCAGGGCAGACAACAGGGGCTCTGCCGGAGGAGAGGGAGGGGGATGTACCCTTGTGTATCACTGCCCCGAGTGGGCCAGCTGGAAAAGCTGAGCCTCCTCTATGTCCCCCAGCACTGATAGGCATTGTATTTAGCTGATAGGGGGAGTGAATTAGAAAAAAAAATCAGTGTTTCTGTAAAAAATAAGTCTGTCTGTGACCATAAACTGGCAAAAAGCAGCACAGGGCTGCCCAGTCAGGAAACCTTCAGGCACAGAGGCACCAGTGAGATGGCAGACCTGGGGAAACCAGTAGTCTGGAAACCAAGAATTGGGAGTTTTGTTGTGATCAAAGCAGGACCGAGTAGGAATATTGCTTTTTTGGCAGGTTCATGTTGCTGTTGTCTGATGGAGATGGTGCCGGCTCGGCTCCTGCCAGCGCCCAGCCTAACCAGCCACGCTGCACTTTCTCAGGACAGAAGTATCGGCATGAGAAATTTCATGTGCAGTTCAATCGCTCTGGTCGGACCACCCTCGGGTAGGCAGATTACAGTCAGTCGAAGCTACGTTGGTGGCGGCGCTGCATTTCTGCTGCCTGTAGGTTCAGATATGCCGGAGATTAGGCCTGTTTCAAGCTGTCTCTTTCATGGCCATACCCTTCGTCTGATCCCAATCATTAAGAGATTAGGTTTCTTGAAATATCAGCATTTGTTGGCCCCCCTGGCTGGAGCAAACCACTTAGCCCACAGATGCGGAAAGGCTTGAATAGGTTTTCAGTGTGAAAGAAATTCTGAGTTCCGAAGATGTATAATTTATACAGAAGAATAGTCTTTCACCTGCAGAGTGTTGGTAAATGGTGTTTTTTGTGCCGTGGCTGAGGGCGCGCACTGATAACCTGGTGGAAAAAGGAGTGCAGTGACAGTAGGTATTTCTTCCAGGGAACAAATACAATAAAAATAAGAATATGCATCAGAGATGGAGAGTGCTGACTTCTCGGAGCTTCCTGACTGCATGCTGGTTTAAAATGTTATTCTTACTTTCTTTGGGGACTGTGTTGCAGGTTTTGAGCCCTGTATTTTTCAAAGCAGAGCCTTTGTCACAAGGAAAAGTTCAATACTTATGCCAAGATATATTAAATCCCTGAATGGCAGGCAAAGTAGAGAGATTTTAATTCACATGCTGCGTTTTCTGAGGAAGAATCTGTAAATAACCAAAAAGGAGGTTTTTGATGCTTTGGCAATCAAGGATTTGGCCAAAGCTTTGGAAAAGGAGTACAAAATGTAGCACATGTACTTTTGTTTGTTCGGAGGGGACCGCTACACAGCTCCATTGCTTTGTATTGGCAAATACCAAATTTCAGTACAGATAAACACTGTAACATTTTGCCACTATAAAGGAAAAAAAGCCAAACTCTGGGTCCTGTATCTGAAACCAATTCCTGGACTTTTGGGCGTGGGTCCTTCCCGCAATGCTGTTCTCCTGGCATGGGACTGGGAATTCCCTTGATTTCATGCTTTGAGCAGGGATCTAGATCTAAATGAGTCCAAATCTCTGCAGCAAAGCTGCAAGCATTCATTGTAAAGCTTAGTGTGGGCAGAGCATATGTGACTTGTTTATTAGTGAAATGTCTGATAATTTCAGACTTGCTTTGAATGGTTTTCACATTCTGGTTAACCCTTTGCTTTCCCTGTTTTGTCAGTTCTTATTGAAAAATCCCCTCAGAATGTCATAAAATGCTCTTGCCTTTTTTTTTTTTTTTTTTTTTTTTTTTTTTTTTTAAGAGTCTGTTCATAAGGAACACCATAATATGTACTCTGAGTATAAAGATGCATTCTTCTGTTTATTCATAGAATGGTTTGGGGTGGAAGGGACCTTTTAAAGATCGTCTAGTCCAATGCCCCTGCCACGGGCAGGGACACCTTCCACTAGATCAGGCTGCTCAAAGCCCCATCCAGCCTGGCCTTGAACACTTTTATAGGACAAAAAATAGGCTGGGTTAGTTCCTTTGGATATTCTCTGCATAAAGGTAATAATAAAATAATTCACATTATCACATACAGTTCTTATTGAAATTAAGAGTATATTTCCCATGTAAATGATGGTAGAATGGACGTGAACATTTTTTATATACATAGGTTGGCTTATTTTCACCAGTTAACATGCAAAGGCATATTTTCCTCTTAGAAAAGAGTTTTTGGCCAAGTTCTACTTTTTCAAATCCACAGAGGTGTAAGAAACAGTTCTGTTGATTTCTCTGCAATGAGTTCAAATTTTTCCTTATACAACCAGGAGTAGAGTCTGACCCATAGCTATGCAAAAAGTATACATTTCATTCTTATTTAAAATACCTCAAATGTTTAATACTCAAAAATTACTATTTTAAATACACTTCACTTTTTTTTATCTGCAAATCCTCCCACATAATTTACTTAAGTTTTAAGACAGCTGTGATTGCCTTCTCCTCCTTACAGCTGTTCCCTTTTTCTTGAAATTTAGACTGACTGAAGCCGTTGGTCTAGACATTGTTGGTTTAATTCAAGGGCAACTTGCTCCCTGATCTTTCAGTGTTAACCATGGACAATGTGTATGTACACACATACCTACAGTATGCGATACATAGGTGTAGAAGTGCCTTCATTGTGTGGTTTGGTCTACAAAGCCAAGGAGGAGAACAAGGCTGTTTTTGCAGGGATATCTCACCAAATGCAATTATCTAAAACCTCCAGTTCCACTAACAGCTAGCATCTGGCTGCCTGGGGAGGTAACTCGGCAGTTAAGCCAAGCAAAGCAAGGACTGGATTGCAGCAGTTTACATATTTTTGCACTTGAAATTCCCCGTTTAACTTTACAAGTGGACTGGAAACTTAAGACTTGTGCTAGAAGGGGTGATCTCCAAACCTTGTTGCATGACATGGATTCTTGAACTTAAAGAATAGCTGTTATCAAGTCTCTGAAATTCACCCCATAAATTAGGAGGCTGGGATTCTCTGGGGATGCTGGTACAGGGCTACACTGTGTGAACTGAGTCCTTGGAAGGATTGCTTTTTGTGCGTTTGCACAGGAGGGATGGGGATGCAAGGAATCTAACCCCAAACAAATCAGCCTTTTTGAAAATAAAATGTTTATTGAAGTTGGCTTTAATATAGGTGCCATAGCAGGAGAAGTGCAGTGGTATTTAAGCATAACATTGGCTTGCACATGATGCTGTGTAGCTTCTCTGACATCTGTAAGGTTGCTCTGGATGTAATGTGCGTAGCTGTAGCCAAGGTCAGATGTGGGTCATGGGGGGGAGGTGTGTGTACAAACTACCTATAATAGAAGCATCTGTGAGCTGTAGAGCTTTGCCAGTATCACATAACGATTTGAAACACCACTAGGCTTAAAAAAAAGAAAAAGAAGCACACTTTCTCATAGCTTTGGCTATTCAAGTGTGTAATGGATATTCTTAACTGCAACAGGAAAGCATGTACAGTAATTAAAACACAGAGCAGAAGAATTAGTCAAATTTGGCACAGATGTCTGAGAAAGTGTCTGCTTTAGCTGTAGATATAAATGAAGCACGAGCCAAAGTTACTTTCAAAGGCTTTAATTACATCTGTTTTAATTTAGGTTTTAAAATGCAGGATATTATTTTTTAATATAAATTTAATTCATGGTTAATCTGCGGATTGCAATATCCTTCCAATAGAAATGATGTACTTGGAGTAGTATAATTGAAAACTTCCCTTTCGAGCTGTTTGTTAGTCTGTGGCAAGGCATGCTGTCCAGAAACGCGTGTTCTCCATATAAATGCAACTGTTGGTGGCGGATCGTTTAACAAAAAAAACCCAGCACTTTTTTGGTTTTAATGGAAGTGCATTATTATACAATAAGCTGTTCATACTGCAGGTATGTAAACTAGTCAACAAAACTTATTAACTTTTCTGTAGTTGTTTTTTTTTTCTCAAGTGCCCACATTAGGACTGGAGAGTAGTACTTCTCAAACTATTCTAAAGCTGACTGCTTGTAAATGAGAAAAATAACATGCTTGAGCTAGTCAGTGTTTTTTCTCTAATTAACCTTTTTCAAATAAGAAAGGGACCTCGTGTGTGCGTGCATGTGTTTGTTCATATATTCTGTACTGCTCGGTGGCTGCGGGAGTTGTGTGCCAGTAAAGAGTGAGTTTAGAATATTCTGGATGAAAGAGTGCAAGGTCCAGGTACGGGAGAGACTGGCAGTCTTGCAAACCTGTCTGCTCATAGAAAGGATTTTAAGAGCGCCATTTGAAAAATTAGAGCTGCTGTATAAATCAGTATGTTCAAATCATCTAGATCTGAAGGATTTGGCAAGATTATCTGAATGAATTTCAAACACTACTGGCCACTGTATTGGATGAGTTGTGAAATAAATAGTGAGTTGGGCAAGAGAAGCAAGAAGAAAAGGTCATCTGTTGTCCTCCCACTCAAACAGGCAGAGGAGGGGCAAGCAGGAGCTGCTGCTCAGTGAGCTTCAGTTTTAGTTCTCATGTAAATATATACACCAATGAATAAGGTAATAGATTTAAAAATAGAACCTGTGTGTATCTGAAAAAAGGAAACATGAGTTAGAAACTATGGGTAACTGGGTAACAGAATCGTGGGTTTTAAATAGTTTACTTGTGTAAATATGGATATTAGGCCAGAAAAAACAGAAAGCCTTTTTTTGTCAAAATTATAGTATCGGTATTAGGAAAAGATTGTGGTTAATATAATGTGACTTGATTTTGGGGGAGTAACGTATAATATTTTCTTGTGCAATCTTACTTAAAATACTGTTTTAATTGACTAGTCTGTGAAAGTTGGCACATTGACTGAAACTGAAAACTAGCAAAAATAAAATTCACCCCCCCCTACCTAGCCCCCCAAACCCAGAAACAGATGGCAGTAACAACATACAACATTATGGAGTGTTATCAAGTGGGCATTGTAATGCCTTTTCCATCTTATTTTAAGATGTCTTAAAGAAGGGATGTGGCATGCTGGTACATAGTGATAAACTGAGCTCTGTTCTACTTCATTGTATTTTCTTCTGCACACAAGGATGATCAGCTCTTCACAAATGGCTTAGCCTCATATCCTCCTGCTCACAGCAGGAGGATATATGTTTTTAGTAGGGTGTTGGTTTTTGTAAGAGTAGTGGCTGCACCGTTGGTTTCAGGATCATGTCCCTGAGAAGAATTTGGTCCATTTTGTATGTGTGCATGTTAAGCATATCGCTTTTTAAATGCCTCCAGCACAACTTTGTTCAATCGGTTGATGTGATACTGGAGAGATCTTTATTATAAGAACACTTTTCCACAAATATGAGGCTTCAAAAAGCTGAGTTTCTCATGGAATTAATCCATCTGATTGCTGAGTTAGGTGTTTAAATTAAGCACATAAGAAATCTCCACCAAATACCAGGACATTCCTGACAAAATCCTGAGCATGTGGCAGTGCTGCCCTTGATGCATCTTTTGTCCCATGATGTATCTGTTAGAGTAGGAGCAGTGATAGGAATGAATTTGTTTGACTTGCCCCATCCCAGATAGCATCACTGTGATAGCAGGCAATCGTTGCTCTACTCGGTCTTCAAAAACATTACTAAAAACATGTAATTGTGTTACCAGTAGGTACTGCCTGTCACAGTTGCCAAAAAGTGGCTTTTGGCACTTTGCTTTGCTTGTCTTTGCTTCCTGTGCCATGGGAAAGAAGTTTACTGTCACTTGCGTTTAGGCAAAGAGGAGACTATTCTATGCTGAAGAACTGAGAAAATCCAGTGGGTTTCCTGGCAGTCCTGTCCCTTGCTTTATGAACACACATGGTCAAAGTGGCGACCACTGGTTTATTCTCCAGACTTTCTTAAATTATGAAACCAAGGAAATACTGGATGCACATTTCAATTTTTCTCTTGTATCTTGGGGACTTTGGGTTTGCTTTTATTAGTTGATGGAGATTTAGAAATCTGGAAACCTGTACTGTTTGGGAAGAAGCTATTTGGGAAAGAGACAGACAAATGGTAGAAAAATGAGTTAGAATAACTGTCTCTCTCAAACACATCTTTGACTTAAAACTAGTTGCTAAATCTAATAGCAATGAAAAAGCAAAAGACACCTGTCTTTCCTTATTCTAATTCCTAAATCCTTAACAGACTGCCATAGTCCAGCCTCTGGAAACTCAAAGCCATTGTAATACTACTACATCCTCAGGCAGGACCCTCAACATGGCACAGTGTGGAGAAGAGAATATACCTAGACCATCATTTTAAAGCCAGTTCCTTCCAAAAGCTGACAAACAAACCCCATGCTGTAGTTGAAAGTAACTAGAAAAAAAATGCTGCCTAGAGAAGACTCAAAGGCATCAACAAAAACCATTAAAAAAAACCCCCACAACCAAACCCAAACACACACTCCTCTCAGATAAACAGTTAAACACTCTGTGCAGTCAGTGTCCCCCAAAAAGGGAAGAGATCAGGAGATTTAAAGTAATAGGGGACTCAGAAAAAATAATCGGCTGGCTAGAAGTTTTGACCTCTGCTGGTAAACTTGGAAGTACTTTGTGCTGCCTGCAAATGCCTCGAGGCTTGGCTGCCTGGTGTGCAGGGAATAACCCTGCTGAAATGGGAGTGGGGCACTCTGGCCTGTGCCGTGCATAGAGTTCATATGCCATACACAGGGATCCCGCAGTGTATGATGGGCTCTCCGTGGCAGACCAGGGATGGAATAAAATCTGGCCAGGGACATCAAGCTACAAAAAAGTCCTTCTATAAGTATGTTGGAGAGAAAAGAAAGACTAAGGAATATGTGGGCCCTCTCCAGAAGGAAATGGAAGAGCTGGTCACCTGGGATAGAGACAAAGCCGAGGTACTCAATGACTTATTTGCCTCAGTCTTCACTGGCAAGGATTGCAGCCACACTGCCCATGATGCAGAATGCAAAGGCAAGGACTGGGAAAATGAAGAACTGCCCAGTGTAGGTGAAGATCAAGTAGAAGACCGCCTGAGGAACCTGAATGTGCACAAGTCCATGGGGCCTGATGAGATCATAGAATCATAGAAAGGTTTAGGTTGGAAAGGACTTTGAAGATCATCCAGTTCCAACACCCCTGCCATAGGCAGGGATGCCTCCCACTAGGACCAGGTTGCCCAATGCCACGTCCAGCCTGGCCTTAAACACCTCCAGGGATGGGGCTTCAACAACCTCTCTGGGCAACCTGTTCCAGTGCTTTACCACCCTCAAAGTGAAAAACTTCTTCCTAATGTTTAATTTGAACCTGCCCTCTTCCAGTTTAAAGCCATTCCCCCTCGTTGTATCGCTACGTGCCCTAGTAAAAAGAAAAAAGTCCTTCCCCAGCTAGATATATCTGCAGGTCCTGAGGGAACTGGCAGACGAAGTTGCTAAGCCACTATCCATCATATTTGAGAAGTTGTGGGAGTCTGGTGAAGTTCAACAAGGCCAAATGCAAGGTCCTACACCTGGGTCAGGGCAATCCCAAGCACAAATACAGGCTCAGCGGAGAATGGATTGAGAGCAGGCCTGAAGAGTGGGACCTGGGGGTGCTGACTGATGAGAAGCTCAACATGAGCTGGCAATGCATGACTTCAGCCAAGAAAGCCAACTGTATCCTGGGCTGCATCAGGAGAAGTGTGGCCAGCAGGTTGAGGGAGGTGATTCTTCCCCTCTACTCTGCTCTGGTGAGACCCCACCTGGTGTACTGCATTCAGCTCTGGAGCCCCCAACGTAGGAAAGACATGGACCTGTTGGAGTGGGTCCAGAGGAGGGCCACGAAGATGGTCAGAGGGCTGGAGCACCTTTCCTATGAGGAGAGGCTGAGAGAGTAGGGGTTGTTCAGCCTGGAGAAGAGAAGGCTCCGGGGAGACCTTATAGTGGCCTTCCAGTACCTAAAGGGGGCCTACAGGAGAGATGGGGCATGTAGTGATAGGACAAGGGGTAAAGGCTTTAAACTGGAAGAGGGTAGACTTAGATTAGATATTGTGAAGAAATTTTTTTCACTTTGAGGGTGGTAAGTCACTGGAACGGGTTGCCCAGAGAAGTTTTTGAGGCCCCATCTCTGGAGGTGTTTAAGGCCAGGCTGGATGGGGCTTTGAGCAACCTGGTCTAGTGGGAAGTGTCCCTACCTATGAAGGGGGGATGGAACTTGATGATCTTCAAGGTCCCTTTCAATCTAAACAATTCTATGATTTTGGTTGTGGCCCTGGTGCATTCTCCTGTAGGCACTTGGATGGTGTGCACTGGTGGACTTCTCTGAGGTACCTGTTCTTGCCAGATGTTTGCTTCTGTCTCCATCTCCACCTCGCACCCTCTACATTCCCCTCTAGACTACTACAGGAAGTATTTGAGTATACTCTGTTGGTTTTTCTTTTGTCTACGAAGAAATCTACTGCATAATTTTCAGGCAAAGTGGCCATTACTCTAGTTCTTGACCTCTCCTGTTCCCCCATGCTCTCTGCTTCCACCATTTTTGCAATGGAGAGAAGGGCATGGCATGGGATATCCCAAGGTTTGACTACGTTTGAGCAAGCAGCATGCAGTTAAATGCCTTTAAATAGGTAAACAGCTTATTAAAAATATCATACCTGCTCAGACACTATTTTATTCTTACTGCAGTGGTCTATATATGTGCAAATTTAAGATCAGGGTCCCTTTGTTGTATACTATGTATGAAGCAAAACCACAGACCATGGCTGAAGGAGTCTAAACTTTCAGTTGCCAAACATAGGATGTCACTGGGTTATCTACTGAACTTTTTTCTGTAATAGCATGCACTATGAGTTTCCTGCATCCTTCGCATTTAAGAAGCCTTAGAACTTTAAAGGCCCTCACAGACTAAAACAAAATGTCACAATCAACCCCTTTCTTCTCCTTCCTCCCCCCTGTTGCCTTGAAAGGGTGATCTGCCATTGCTGTGAAAGTATGATGTAAAAATATGGGGTAATCTGTTGCAATGTTGAAACATTTATTAAATGCAACTCAAAGGTCCTCAAATTCAAAGGTTTCATTGTGGTGTTGTTTTGTCTTTACCTTGTTTTACCTATTGTTGTATTATCACTTGCTGTACACCCCCCACACCACAACATAAAGCTTTTTTACTAAAAGAACAACTAACATCACAATGATCATCAGCTGTGTATTATGTTCATACTTATGTCAAGTGTTCTATATATTTATTTAAAAATCACAATCTCTTATCATAGTAATAGCGTTATTGAAGAATGTGTTAGAATAGTTCCCAAGAACTCAACAACTGCTGAGACAATCTTGCTTGAATTTTTCAATTATCAGGATTTTCTATTAGTGAAAAAGTTAGAATCAGAATCGTAGAATAGTTTGGGTTGGAAGGGACCTTTAAAGGTCATCTAGTCTAACCTCCCCTGCAATGAGCAGGGACATCTTGAACTAGATCAGGTTGCTCAGAGCCCCATCCAACCTGATCTTGAATGTTTCCAGGGATGGGACATCTACCACATCTCTGGGCAACCTGTTCCAGTGTTTCACCACCCGCATTGTGTGTGTGTGTGTGTAAATGATAAAATTCTCCCTTCTATCTAGTCTAAATCTGTCCTCTTTTAAAGCCATTACCCTTTGTCCTACTGCAACAGGCCCTGCTAAAAAGTTTGTCCCCATCTTTCTTAAAAGTCCCCTTTAAGTACTGGAAGGCCAAAATAAGGTCTCCCCAGAGCCTTCCGGGGCTTAGGTTGCTGCTGCTACCTAAGCTAAGAATAGCTTGTTGATGTTAACGATCTTTTAGAGCACAAACTATAAACAGAAAGAAATCTGAAATAGAAATATTCTGACTGCATAATACAAGAAATAACCAACATCTAGTTTACAATAACTGGGGCTCCTATTTTAGGCCTCTTGTGGCTGTGGTGGTGTGTTGTTATTTTGCCTTAGTGCGTTATTTTAGAGATGCTCGTCTGCACCTCTGCAGAGGTGAAGGGCTCCTTTACATAAGCCAGCACAATTGCTGCATTGTCCATTGCTCTTGCTTGAATTCCATCTTTGAACTTGTCTCATTTCTTTTGCATTTAATACTACCAAATGCAAAGGTGACAGGGGTGATCACCAGTGTCAGGTACTCCTGTTGCTAGAGCGGGTCAAAAATTGAGGGTTGCAAGATGTGGGAGAGCTCTGAACGTCTGGATCTGAATGTCCCTGAAAGTGCAGGGAGAGGCTAATGCTGTGGAGCAATGTTCAGTGGTGGTTGTCTCTAACTCCTGCTTTCCTGCATTTATCTTGTTGGATAAATAATTAGTTAAGATAATGGTTGGCATAATTCCTGTTGCCTTCTGCATGCTCTTATCATTACAGTAAGCTGTGCATTTGCTGTGTTCCTCGTGTCAGCTCAGGATCAGAGCAGAGTCAAATTCAGGTGGCTGAAATGGTTAACTCTTGATGTTGTTAACCCTTCCCCGCCCCTGGGGAGAGTTCCTTTACAGCTGGAACCCCTCCCTGTGCAACTTCTTCATCACAGTAGCTCACAGCTCAGCACAGCAAACCCAAACCGGTGTTTTTATATTCGGAGCAGCCTTATGTATAGGCCAACCCAGCCTGCTGCCCCGTGGACAGCCTCCGGGTGTGAGGACAAGCGGTGTTGAAGGAATAACCACTTCAGTCCTCTGCATGGGTACTGCCACTGCCTTCTGCTTCTCCTCACAGGAATACAATGTTTTGAAACCTGCTAGTGGTCCTGAAAGAAGAAAATACAAACAAACCACAGCTGCACCACATGTTTTGAAAGTCGTGGAAATGCCAATACTTTACAAGAAGAGCAGGGTTTTTGCATACCATTTTTAATGCTTTTTTTTTGCGAAGAATCATAGAAAATATTGATTTAGGGATAAGCAAACAGGTTTGACTAAAGTGAGATGTGATTCATGCTTTTTCACATTTTTTGAACTAAGATTTATGGTTTGGGGATTTGTTGTCTTTGAATGGTTAGGAAGAGACAGGAATTGAAATCTTTCTCATTCTTTCTGAAATACTTCAGCATTTTCCTTTTTTATTTCTTAATGGAATGTCTTGAGCTTGATAGTTTACTCCAGTTTTCTAGAGTAGACAGAAAAACTTCAGACTGCTCTCCTGGTTTTATTAACTATTTTAGAAAGTTTTGTAAACTTTAAAATTCCTTCTTTGGTTTTAGAATAGGGTATTTTTGGTCAGTTAACACAATGCAGAAATGGATCATAAACACAAAGCATCCTATTGGAACCAGCATTGAATACTTACTCTGTTTAATCCAGTGCTTTTTATTTGCATAGGCAAAGTGTTAGAAAATAATTAACTTATTAAATTTACATAAGAAGCTTAAACTATTTTTTTTTTAGTTTCTTATACAAGAAAGTATGTTATAATAACTTGATAGGTTGAATCACTAAATGTAAAGTGATTTAAAGTGCTGTTAACTCAAAAAGGTCTTGTTCAAGGAATGGAAAGAAGGGAAAAAGAGGATTTATCTTTCCCTTACAACATTCACTAGATTGTGGTTTCTTTTTTTCTTGTGTTTTGGGAATCACTTTCCTTCTCTCTCTATATATGAAACCTGTTTAATTGGTGGGGTGAAGCATAATTTTTATAAATATGCTCTCAGCCTGTAGAGTTATATTCTGGCTTTGTTCCACTTACATTTTCTCATGTGTTGAGTCTGCTGAGCACTGACAAATACAGGCGAGACATGCAGCCTTTACTTGCAGTAACTCTGTCAGTGCAGGTCGCCTGCTTATTCTGTACTTATCTGTTCATTTCTCTTTGAGAGCTCATTAATCCATCAGCATGACACAATCCTTCCAATGAGATTGTGCCAAATGTTACAGTAGCACACCAGCAGAAACTTGTGTGCCATTTATTTTTCCAGAGATTAAATAAGATCATTTTCCTGTCATCTAATATTTATGCCTGGTGTAGCCAAAATTCACCAATGTTTTGTTTTTTTTAAGAGGAAATAGCATAGCCATTCAACAGTATTGCCCGAAAACTTAGTTCAGGTTTTACATACTTACTGCCTGACCCTCTACCCTGCAAATCTTTGTTTCGAAGCAGAAGGGTAATGGTGGGGAGAGCACGGGATAAGCCTGACGGGGAGGGAGAGCTCAGCACACAGGACTCCAGTGGTATTTAAGACTGCGCTTCAGGGCTGCTCAAGAATTACTGCTGCTTATGACTGTTTGCCCTGGTGGACTGTCAGAGCTATTAACTTCAGAGTAACATATCCTTAAAGAGAATGCAGTGGCTGAGGAGGAAGGGAGGGAAGAGGCTTTTTTCTTTTCCTTAAAATAATGCCTCATTAACTTAATTTAAGGAAAGAGAAAGGGCTTCTGCTTGAAGTATGGGGCTTCCACGGTTTTGGGTGATGTATAAAAATAGCTGGGGATGTGGAGCATCCAGGAGAACCTCAGGATCCAGTTTTTGCTTCTTGAAGCTTTCAAAACCTCATAATTCTGCAGATGGAGCTTGCCTTGTGCTGGCCTCTGATGCTGTGCCCCCAGATAGGTCTGAATTCCTTCTGATCGCTTACACTTCTTTTTTTTTTTCCTAACTCCAATGTATGCGTTGTTCTTTTGTTCGTATGCTGTTTATTAAAAACAAAACAAAAAAAATTCCCCTCTTCCTACACTGCTTAAACTACTATGTTTACCTGCAAGGATCTGGAGCTCCAGTTTCATGTGCTGTATTTTTTGTCAGCATATGTTCAGAAAATTACTCATGCAGAGTATTTTGATTTGTGAATCTCTCCATCTTGCTTTGAAAGCACCCTAGCATCATTTAAATGGTCATTTTGGATGGTGGTGATATTTATTAAAACGGAGTCTGAAATACAAATAATATTTTCTTGCATTTGAGACAGGCAGATTAAAAAAGTCCTTTATTAATTTCAGGACTTACCCCAAAACAAGCAGCTGTTTGACTTCAGCTGAAAGTGTGAAATGTTTTGGTCACCTCTTTCCTGGCATTGACAGAATTTTTGGACTTTTGCCAGAGAAACAAAGCACAATTGATTGTATGAAGAAGGATACAGTAGAAAAAAAACAATCCAGCAAAACAAACACCGGTCATAAGCATTTATGAGTCTGATTCTTTGCTCTTCATGATGCCAGTCCTGTCCTTTTTTCCTAAGCAATGAGTTTGTGTTACATCAGTATCAAAAAGACTTTTTCTTCCTTCTCTTTTCCCATTCTTTGGTTTTGTCTGTTTGCTCTGCTTTCTCCTGTGCTCTTGTTCTCTTGTGCACTTCTTTCTTTCATTAACATGGATTTTCTTTTCCACCTCCTGCTCAGAGCTACAATTCCTTTCTCTCTTAAAATCCATTTTTCTTTTGTTTCTCCTTTCCTGCTATTTTTTCCATTCTTCAAGCAGTATACTCATTCTTCTTTCTCTCCTTCCCTGCATATGTGCCTTGCCTCATCTTCCCTGTACTTTTCCAAAATAGTCAACCTGCTAAAAAAACCCCAGAACAACCCAAAATAACCCCCAAACAATAAAAATCCCAAACCTGGTGCATCCTACTCATGAGGTACTTCAGGTTCTTGACAGAGTGGGAATGGCTGTACGTGTGTAAAGCCTTTGACTTCCAACCTGAGTGAATACCATTATAGAAATCCTTTTTGTCAGGCTTCTAAATGCACAAAATCTTAAGCTCCTAGGAACAGGTTAACAGGGGAGAACCAATATATTAGAGGAGTGTCACCTGTGCTGCTAGCTATGGCTGTTATTGTGTCAGCATTTCCATTATAAATTTTTGCTTTCAAGGGTTTATAACTCTGCCATTAAAATTCAGTGCCGACTGAAACTTGGCATACAAGAACTAAGCCTGGAGCAAACTTCCCTCCCCCCCCCCCCCCCCCCCCTTTAAAATAACTTTTTAAGCCAAAGGAATGCAATGAAAATCATTAGTCTAATGATTAGAAAGGCAGCATTATTGCAATCAAAAAAAACTACTTAATTTACTTATTTTGTATGTCCTCAGTGTGGACTTATACTTTAGCTATTTTTGGAACAGCAGATTGACTGGACTAATTAAAAAAGAAATTAGATAAAAACCCGAAATACCTCCTTGATAACAATTTCGTGATATCTCTTGGAATGGGTTTCAGTAGGCCATTTATTGCACAGCTCTACCACTGCAAAATAAATGGCTTAAAAATTTTACACGTTAAGACAACTGAATATAGATCATCATGTGTCGTAAGAAAAATAAAAGAACGTTGTATAGCAATCAGGAGACTGAATACTCCAGGCTCTTGGCTGCAGGATGCTGAATGCTTCAAACACGCTGCAGTCGGACCAAGCAGGATGGAGCATCCCTGGGCGAGCTGCTGCAGGCATAGGGGGGGGGAGGGGGGGGGAAATCTGTCTGCTGTCCCTGAAGAGGTGTTTTCAGCTGGTGACCTGCACCAGACGGGCTGCCTCGCTCATCTGTCGTCGCTGGGGAGATGCCTCATTTCTGGGCAGGTGAAGTTGAGACAAGCAGGATCCTGTTCTTAATGAGGTAATTTAAGTCACCCAGCAACCACCTGATGTGGGGCAAATTTCTCCTGTCTAATTGCCCGTGGGCAAGTACCTGTCCACACAGCCTGCTGCCAGAGCACGTGGTATTAATTGGCACCTTTTCTTGTCCTCCTTGCAGGGAAGCCTTAATGGGAAGATAACCCTTTCCTCCTTCTTAAAGTAGATGGCAGGATTCAGGCTGCTGCAGTGTTTGGGAGTTAACTGTGGAGCTGTTCTTGAGTAAGCCTGTATCTGTGCGGCGCATCTTGCATATCTCACTAACTCTGATGCCACATGTAAAGTAAAAAATGCAAACAGAAAAGATGTTGGGAAGGAAAGATATTAAAAAAAAAAAAAAAAGTATTTTGTGACCAAAGCAGGTGTTTTGATCTGTCAGAGTAATTTCTCTTTAAAGAGGTACTAAATAATGCTCAAACTTTGAAGTCAGAGGGTCAAATGTTTGACACCCAATATACATTACTGCTGATTACAATAACAAAACATTGGTTTGAATGGGAACAGGGAGATAAACTGACCAGCAGAATTGCCAGTGTTTCCTCTTATAGGACTTAATTCCAGTAGCTAACATATAACAGCAAATTGGTATTTTGAGTCTGTTGAAGATGACTTTGGCTTATGAGAATGAACTGTGTTAGAGTTGTGTCTGTCAATGGTTTGTCACTTGACTTTTTTAAACTTTTTTTTTTTCAACTTTTTTGTTTGTGTGGTTTGTTGATTTTTTTATTTATCTTGTGGAAAGGGGCTTATAGGATAAAAAGCTAATGTTTATTCTGTCAAAAACCAGCAGCGTGAATGCCAGTCGCAGCAAACCATCAGGGCCAGCCATCGAGTCACTTATTCCACCACTGCCAGGCTGAAGGCAGGGTGAAGGAGCTGGCTGGTGAGCCACCCCGGGGACAGGGGAGCGATGGGGAGGTTTGGTGTGTCTGCCTCTGGTGGTCTGAGCCCAGAGGGGAAGGGTTGGAGGCTTCCTTCCTCCTGTGGAGTGTCTGCCCAGTAACGCTGCTGACTTTTGGGTGCCTTATCCGGCTGCCGTGCGGTCAGCCTGGGGAGAAGCTGCGTGAGGAGTGTGAGTGTGTCACTGGCTTCTGGCAGAGCAGTGCCAGAGCACACGTGTGCTACTGAACTTTTGGCGTGGTGGAGGGGTTCTGGCTGCTGGCCTGCCTCCTGGAGGGCTTGCCAGCGCTGGTGCAGTAGCTGTCCTTCAGGGAGCGGTTATGAATAAACAGCTGGATAAATTGCTTTTCCCCACCCCCCCGTCTCTGAATGCTGATACTGTAACACATGCCCTCAAATTGGCCTAGCTAATAGTAGAAAATGATTGGGTAAAAGGATAAGAAGATTTATTAATGCTGTTAAATGACCTCAGACATGTAAGAACGGGAAGTCTTCCTACCTTTCATATTGCTGTTTTAGAGGGGGTGTTTATGATATAACCCAGAACAACTTCTCTCATTCAGTCTTGCCCTTCTTTCTCCTCCAATGCAGCAAGCATTTGAAGTTGTGATCCCTCCCCTCTTGCTGTGTTGGTGTCTTTGGGTTACGGGTACATGAGAGATGGACAAAGCAGGCTTGCCAGCAGAATCTTATTTTACCGTGTGATTTAAATCAGAGGCATTTTCAATACAAGTTTATAAAAGCTGGTTCAAATCATTATGAATAAAAGAACTGAGATTCTCCTCTGGTAGTGTAACTTAAAATAATAATGATCGTGATTCTTCATTCTTTCCAGTGTCGGAGGAACTGCCCAGCCTTATGGCCAGGCTTCCTGTCTCTTCTGAAAGCTTGTTCAGGACATGGCAAAATGCACAAAAAGAGTCTCTGTCATTGAAGAAGTTTGTTATTGTGCAGTCGAAGTACAGCTGTTACATATTTCCTTACTTAAATTCTGACCCTTCCTGAGGTTTCAGTCTTCTAATTATTCTGCCCAGGTCACTGGTCTATAGTGTCTATGTTTAGCATATTACAAAAGTTTTCTGGTCATCCGAAGACTGAAGAGCCTTTCTGTAAAACTTTGCTTCACCAAATATTAACTACTGATTTTCTGTTGGAGTAAATAATATGAATGTGGAAACTGGAACATTTTACAGAGAAGTTTAAATGCATAAGCTACATCACTGTTTCCATATTTTGCAGGTTTTCTGCTGGTTCTGAGAACTGTAGAGCTCAAAAAAAGAGAACCAAAATTGGCCGCACCCCCTGCCCTGGGTTAGGAAAACCATGCCATCTTTACTGGGGGGGTTATCTTGTAGAATGCCTGTAATGACCACATCAGCTAAAAGTCCTGTGTTTCAGCGAGTTAAGTTTATTTCACCCTTAGATAATGGTAGTATAAATGTTCTAGTCTTGACTTACTGCATGTATTTGAGATTTGTAAGTGCTTCGACAGCTCTAGACGAGACATAAGTTGGAGGGATGAGTGCAAGACTGTGGCTTTCTAGTGGAAGTTGTTCTGATCAGTAAGGCAGGGGATGAGAAGTATGTTTATCTCTTTTTCTTTGTTCTAAGGTGTTACCTTTCTGTTCCCTTCCAAGAGTTATAACTACTGAGTTCCTGCTATTCACCTAAGGGATAGTGGTGCTTGCAGATCACTTAACAGTAAGAAAATTCGGGACTGGGATATAATGACTGATCCTATGTGAGGGATATTGTGAGATTTTTATGTACCAACATAAAATCATACTACCAACATCTATAAGGTAGTATGAAATATGAAGACTTATAAAACACTGAGGTAAAAGGCATTGGCCTTGGGTTTTAAACTGTTTCTAGCTGTAAATGCATACTGAACACAGTTCTGATCATTGAAAATATTTTTTCTCTTGTGAAAAAGCACAAAAGCTGGATAATTGTTGACCGATATTGGTCAATGACAAGCAAAACAGTTTTTGCATTTTCATAGTTTGGTTTTAGATATTTAGATGCTGAGAACAAGAATAGATGAGGTACTGCTATGAGTGTGGTGAAAATAGTATCTCTGGATGACATCCTCTAATTGATCTCATAAATCATCTTGATCACTCAGGTTTAGCTCCTCTCTGTATGAGAGCTGCTAATGCATCCCCTTGGACGTGAGCTGGTGACTTCTGAGAAAGTAGCTGTATCCTTCGGAAGTAGAGCCCATGGTGGAAAGCAAGCTTATACTGCATATCAGTGTGCCTTTAGAAACAAATTCCCTTCTTCCAGCAAACTTACATGCTGTATCAGATACTGAAGATCTCCCTCATGGAGTTTAGGCTGTTATTGTAGGCCTACCCCCTGACATGCATATGTTTTTTTTCCCCTCTGTCTTCTTTTGCAAAAGTATTTATTCTGTAACACTCTGCGTATGGTGCTGAGTGGCCATCTGAGTTGCAGACACAGTTAGGTACAGTTTCTGTGCCTTTATCCATGAATAGTTCCCACAAAGGATATATAGAGAAAGCCTGGCAACAGGCTGGAATTTCCCTTCCTGCAGCAATAAAGCTATCTTGATGGGCTATAATGTGGGCTCGTGGACTAGCAGAGAATGTCTTGGAGAAGAAGGCAAATACATCTTTGGCACTTTTATATTTTAACGTGATGCTGTTCAGTTGTATTTGGTTATAATGTGGTGCTATTTACATGTAATGAATATATGTATTATCATAGCTGGGCAATAGACATAGCTGAACAACAAGTAGTTAAATGGTGGAGCCAGCTCACCAGGTTTTAGCTCTGAGCCATATAGTACAAGTAAAATGAGCTGGGTTTGATTAAATGGCACTGGACTACAGTACTAGCCAATAAAAACTGTTCTTTTGCATTATATGTTCTGTCTTTTAAGTCAGCTCATTAGCTTTATATTTATATCATACCCTCTACTCCTTTGAGCCATGTTAATTATAAGGCGGTGCATAACATAATCAGAATGCTTATACATGGATTTTGCATGAGCAGAGAAATTGTATGTTTCAAAGTACCTTGAGGAGATATATTTGAAATTAGCTTTGGCCATTCCTTTTTTTTTTTTTTTTTTTTCTTTTGAAAATTTGTGAAGTCTGCTGGGAGTGGGACATCAGTTTGAGAGGTGCCAGTTCATCTCAAAGCTGGTGTGCTGAACTTGGCCTCGTGTTTCCTTCTGGCTAAGGCTGCTGCATCAGAGATCCTGCTCTTGTGGTGAAGGTTTGAAAGTTGAAAAAAGAGTCTGTTACTAGGTTTGTGTATACCTAGAGTTGTCTCTGTGTGTGTGTCCATGGACTCATACGCACATGCCTTAGGGCAGTCAGTTCATGGGCTAAAGCATGTTTATGGACAAGGATGGTGGCAGGTTGGTTTTGGTTTTGCTTGGCGCCATGAGAAGCTTCACAAATTTTTCATTTGGAAAGAACGTTACTGGTGATTGGCGATGAAAAACCTTCGCATCACCCCTGCTACGCTGATAGCTTTGCCAGAGCAGCAAGCCAGCAGAGGCCCAACCTCCAGTGACACAGCTTGGGTGCATGTAGGCTCTGACAATTACAGATGTGCAGGTCGCTTGCCCTTTGCTCTGCCCCCAGGGCCAGCTGTGAAAGCCTGGGAGCTGGTGTGGGGAGCTGCAGCCTGTCGTGGTCTGCCAGCACTGTTCATGCCGTACCTGCCTGGGATTGTGTATCACACCAGTGAGCAATAGGCTTCACTTAAAAGCCTTAAAAATGCTCTTCCCCCAAAAAGGAGACGTCAGAGGAGACAGTGATGTTGGAGGAAGAGGAACAGCATTTCACTTGTTCAGAGTGTTTAAAATGCCTTACATGGAAATAACAATTGCATTTGTATTTTCAGTGACAATAAAAGCCTTGACCCAATGTTTGACCTTATGTGCTTTTTTGTCTTGTTTCTTCATCTTCTAGCCAAGGAAGAGCTGAGCTGAAGCTCTGGGCTTGCCTACAGGTTTTCAGGAAGCACTGACACGTAGCTCCAGCTGCTGTCCCCCACCCCCCCTTTCCACATATTGTTTCTGGATTTGTCAGAGAACATGCTGAGATGAGAGGCTGCTTTTGTTTTATTTTTTTTAGTTTTTTTTTTTTTTTGTGTGTCAAGTCTGATGCTGAATGGAAGCAGCTGCTTTATTTAGAATATGATGGGGAAGAAAAACACATCTTAGTGTTAACACCCTCCTGGTGTTTATCCATAAATATGAAATAGTGCAAGAACACCAGATACATATGGAACACTGTGATTGGCTGCTGCTGATGTCATACTGATGTCACTTTACCCAGTAAATGAACAGATCAGCTTTCCTGATTTGTTTGTATAAATTCCATTTCATAGCAGCACATTTTTAGGGCATTATTGCACTTAGATGATGGAGAACATCTAGGTCTTTTCTTGAGTCTGGCAACATTTTGTCTCAGCATATGTAAATACATGCACCTGTGCCTTCCTTCTCTGCTTTTTTTCTTGTAAAGCTTGTATGTGCACAGTTGATTTTTCTCTGAATTAAACACTAATAAACGCTTTTCAGCCTCATATGCTATGACTGGAAGTTTAGGGAACAGGAATGTGTATTTGGGAGGATGGATAGATGTGCATGAGTGGAATTAGGGGGAGAAATAAAAGGTAGCTTTGTAGAAATTATGTTTCCATCCACCTGTTCCTCTTAAATCTAGGTCAATGTATGAATACTACAGTGTTTTTCTACTCAGTGCTGGTGGTATTGTAAGATTATCAATGCATTTCAAGGTTATTTTGTTTAACATATCAATATTCCATGACATGCATGTCAAATCAGTCAATATTTTTATTACTTTTAAGTGGAAATGGAAATTCTAAGAAGCAATAGTGTGCTTTTAATAAAGGACAGGGGAAGGGCACAAAAAAGAAAAACTCTTGAAGTTTGGGATTAGTTGGACTTTCTCACATTCTGAGACTCTCACTCTAATCTATATCAATAACATTTTTTTCTGAAAGCTGGGAAACACTATTTCCAAACAAAGCCTTTAAGTAGAAAGAATTTGCTTGTATAAATAGAAACATATTGGAAAATGGTTATTGCAATATTTTTGTTCCATTTCTTTTTAATAAAAACTTCTTTTCTGTAATCCATCTCCCTCAGCTGATCAGAAGTGACTCTTCAACAGATGCGGTAGTCCCTTGCACAGTTGTAGGAGCTGTATTTCCAAGGGACTAAAAAAAATCATTGCTATATCAACTCACATGATTGCTCAGGAATATTTTGAATGCAGTAAAGTTTCAGATTCTCTTTAGGATTAGCAAAATTTGAAACAAGCAGTTTGACTGACACCTTAGAAATATTCTTAATGCTAGGTCTCCTGTGTGCATACAATTCTGAATTTGAAATGGCCAGTGACCATAAATTTGCTGATTCAAAAGGAGGCAAAAAAGTAATTACCAAATGCAGTGAGGTCTTGGGGGGTATTTCTTGAGTTCCAGGCTAGATCCACCTCTCTGACAGGCTGTAATTACGGGTGAGCTGCAACCAACACTGATCCAAACACACATAAGAATTTCATGCACAGATTTTTGCAGGTGGTGCCTTGGACAATGCTAGCAACCTAAATCAATATTATTGCTTATTCTGTCCAGGCAGGCAGGCACTGCTCTGCTGTTCCTTCTGCTGCTTTTTCTTCGCCCTCCTCCTCCTCCTGTTGTTGTTTGATCTGGTGAAAGCTGTTTCAGACTGAGCAGGCGAGGCTATCACTCACTATCAGGATACTTAATCCCACACAGGTGCAGTTTGGCCAACAAGAGAGGGCCCCAAGGTTATGCTGGCTGCAAAGGTGGGCAGAGCCGGGCTCTTGCAGATGGCCCGGGTGGGAGGCGCGATGGTCAATAAGGTTTCACATCTGGAGCTTCCATGCTCCTCTGTGCCATTTCCTCCTCCTCCTCTCTTCCCCCTCCCCTTCATAGCCTTTCACCAGGCTTTCCTGCAGTGCTGCAGCAGCTCTGGGGAGCTGCAGAGGTGAATATCGCTGTGCAAGCAAGCAGTTAAGTAAGGGTTGTTTATACTTTTTATGTAAAAATTTAGGCAACTGAAAGGAAACTGTAGGCAAGCGGACATCTTTTCTTTCATTGATGTTGGTGGTCAAACCTTCAAGTCAGTTCTTTTATTTGCTTCCTCTCTGTACCCTGTGATTGTAAGCCTACTTTTTTAAATTAAAAAAAAAAAAAGCAGGATGTTGCCACTGGCTGCATGTCTGCTCCAAATCCAGCCCTTCCCCTTGTGAAGGGTTGCCAGACTCTTCCACCTCATTCCAGTCCTAGTGATCCCTTCTTGTCCCATCCTTGTGTTAAAAGCTAGTCGTGTTTTTTTTCTCTGAGAGGTCCTTTCTATTATGGTGCTGTTATGGTTCTGCGACCTGTTTAAACTGCCATGTCTTCTTTACCCTCCTCCCCTGAAAAACACACTGGAGACAGCCTTCCACAAGGGTATCTTAGAAGAAAAGACCCAAGAGAGAGAATTTAGGCAGTGCTGGCAAGGGAAGCAAATGAGCTGTGATTAAAATGAATCTGGCACTGAATAAAGGTTTCTCAAACCCCTTGAAGTTTTACTTAATACAAGTGTCCAAGAAAACTGGATGGGGTTTTGGGGAGGATTTCTAACCTCAGAGTCATTGCTGCTAAGAACTGCTGCTTCCCTTGTGGCTTCAGGCTGGAGCATGGATTTCCACAATTATACTGTGAACAGGAGCACGAGCCTATATTTAGGATACAACACGTTGTGGTGAAAAGCTACATATGGCATATGAGCACCCACTTATGAGCCAAAAATAGATGTTGCAGCCCAGCTTGTCTTTGAATGAAGTCATGCTTAGGACTTCAGTGCTTAAGCATAGTTTGATTTCCTGCCTTCCCCCCCCTCCCTGCGCCCCTTCCTATCATTATTATTATTATGTTTTAAAAGACTTTATTGAGTGAAAAATTGCCTACTCAGATCTTCAGCATAAGACTGCCTCCACACTAGGCCATATCCAACCTGTACAGGTTTTATGTGAATTTCTTTATGGCAGGATTTTTTGTTTATTTTCAGCTACCCCTCTTTTCTGCCCAGACTCCAAACTTCTTGTGTGGTGAACAAGGAGGGGGCAAAAAATCCCCAAAGCACTGTAGTATAGAGCTGTCCTTAAACAATTGTGTTGCTGGGATTGGAGGAGGATAATGCTTGTTGCGCTTGCCAGTTTTCATTTAGTTTTGAAATGTTCCTCAGCTGGTGACAAAATTAAAAGGAGTCTTCATATCTTTATTGATGAAGGGATATTGCCAGTGGTTTGGGGTATCATATAAAATTTAATGAAAGCTCTTAAATTAGCCCCTCAGCAAGGGGTTTTCTGTGCCTGTGCCATCCCTCTGCATGGTGGCATAGGCACAGTTGTGGGTCAGGAGATGGTCAGATCTTCCATGAGGGCAGGTAAGGCATAGGAAAGACTAAGACATAAATTAAACTCTCTGGTTACTGTGAAGTATCGTACATGATGTCTTGAAGGTGCAGTGTGAACATGTATTGCAGACATTGAATCTTCATTTTTAATATATCATTGGATACTGTTACCTTCTTCTGCCAGTTCCCGTCCTTCAGAGATATTTTTTTTTCCTTCCAGAACACAGGAAGCAATCTTTTATACACAGAACACTTAGAGGATATTAAATGAGCTATCTTATTTCTTTCTTGCTTCAAAGCATCCTTGTTTAGATTCAGAGAGGGAATAATGGAATCTTAATTCCTTCAATTTGAAAATGTTAGGATTAAAAAAGAAGATATGCTGTTTGTTGATAGTCTTCATTCTTTCAGAGCTGCCGCCAGCAGCATCTCTCCAACTTGATCCTCTTCAAGAGAAAGCTGTAAGGGAAATATCTGCAGGCTTTACAAAATGAAGCTAGATTAAAGGAAGAAGGTGTTTTTCTTCTCTCTCGCTTTTTATCCATAAAGCATAATGTCCTGCCTGTTCTCCGAAACACCTATTCCAGTGATAAGGACATAATTATATAGCTCCTCAGTGCTTATGTAAAGACACTCAACAACAAATTTTGGAAACTGGACTTCTGCTCTGTCAGTCTTTGCTGTCTCACGCATTTTGTTTAAACTAGAGATGCATTTTTAACTGTGCTCTTCAAAAAGAGTAGTGGAGGAAAGCTTCTGTTTTTCCCTAACAATATCATGTATTAGTGATGCTGATAGATTTCCCCCCTCTCAAAAAAAAAAAAAAAAAAAAAAGCTTTTTACTGGAGAGACATGGGAAAAATCTACCCAAACGTCATGGCAATATTGGGTAAGGAGTCATACTCAAAATTGAATATGTGGATTTTTTGAGGTTAGACCAGAAATTTCAAGGCACATTTGGCATATGGATTATGGATGGCATAGTCCGGGTGCATTTGTTCTACTTTTTGCAAGGATGGGGGCTCAGACCTTCTTCCTTTGCAGGCCTGGGGTTGGTTGCATGTGGCCCTCAGACCTGCATGTTGAGATGGCAGCTCCTGGCTTTCTTCTGGAGAGCAAAAGTGAAATGAGATTCTTGCTCTGCATATATGTTTGAAGTAGCTTGTGTACCATATTTTGGGAATTACTCAGTTAGAAGAAAGCATAGAGGAAATAAAATATTTAGACTTTGAATTTGAATTCAATAGTTCAAGAGATCTCTGTTGCTTTTTCCCTGTTTTTAAATATGTTGCAACTTTACGAAAGCTTTCCCTGTATCTCTTCTTGCTTTTGAGACCAGCTTTATGTATCCATTCTGAGTCTCCAGGGATCTCTTGGCATGGCTGTTTCCAGCTTATTGTTTACTGCAGTGCCAAGTTATCCTCAGGTACCCCATCTTGTTTGCTTGAATTGCACTTTGTTCATTTCTTTTCTGGATTCATATTCAGAGTGAGATGAAAATTCCCTACCTCAGTCAACTTTTGGCAGCTGGTCATCTTATTTAATGCGTTTCCGTATTTCTGGAAGAGATGCCATTTTGCAGGCTGTAAATTGCAGATACGTAATACCAGAATACCTGTTTTAGAGAAGTGTATATCACCATGTAGAAAAATAAACCTGTTCTAGTTATGAACTTCAAGTTGCGACGTAAGAGGGTTTTGCTAAGAAAAAACATCCCAGCTTCAAATGCTGTTACAGTGACTGTGAGTCAGCTTGCAGAACTACACATTCAAACCTTCAGCAGTACCAAGAGGACTATTATGTCCTTCAAAGTTGAGTTTAGATTTGAATTTTTGGGAATTTCCTGGAGGTAATCAAAAACAATAGAAACATCAGTGTTCAGCTCATTGGTGAACTGTGTTGACAAAGGAGTTTGAAATCCAATGCCATCTGTTTTACTAGGTCCTGCCTTAAAACAACATCAAGACTGTGTCAGTCTTGAAGCACTGCTTGATATATTTTCAGCTGCCATGGAACAATCCGTTCTTGAATCCTTCTATCTGTATTTCCTGGGAAATACATTCTCATCCAAGACAAAGTAAAATGTTACACATGGAATAAAACTGCGCTGGGATGTGATAGATCTTTGAATCTTCAAGCGCTATATTTTTTGGGATATGATACTATATCAAATATAGAATTAATTATGTAATGATTTTTCCTAACACCTGGAGCTCATGCTGTTGCTGTTTCTGCTGCTGGCTAGCTGTTGTTTTTCATAAATCACCCTGTAGGAAAAAAATTAAATCCAGTGAAATGATGGAAAAAACGAGTCATGGCTAGGAAGGAGGAAAGCAACATCTAAATATTTAACTACCACCCAACAAGTTCAGGATCTTCAGGAATTTCCATTTTCCTTGGCTTACAGCTTGGAAAAGAAACCTGCCTGGTAGATATCTGGGGTTAAAAAATAATAATCTCAGTCTATGTTCTGGATACCTTAAACTCAACCCGAACCAAAAAACCACCAAAACCTAGTAAATGAATTAAACCAGAAATGTCTCCAATCAAGTGCTTTATGGTTTCATCTCAGACTTTAATGAAGGCCTTTTATCCACTCCGGGGACTTTCATTGATGCATGCAAATGAAGCCATTCAACAAGATCTGGGATCGGGGTATTTTCTTTCCATTATATTTTGATCCTGCCAATGCTCTTTTTGGCACTTGGTTTGCGCACGTAAATCTACAGGTTCTGGGGAGCTACTGTTTTGGCACCTTTTTTGAACAATGCTGGTGATTGAAAAGGAGGGGAGGGATCTTAATTCCTAAACAGATGTCTCTTTCAGCCAGATTCATGAAATGTGAAGCAAGCGGTAGCATTATTTTGTATATATTTTATTTTTTCCAAGTCCAGAGATTGCAGAGTTTATGTGAGCATGAGTGCTGTCATCTTTTACACCCCTGCTATTTACAAGTGACTTTTGCATGCTAGCCTATTTGATTTCTGAAAGAGCTGAAGAATCAAGGTCTAAGACAGTAACCAAATAAAACTTCTAACACCGTGTTTGTTTTCTCTGCTTAGGTTTTTCAGCAGATGTTAATTTTTTACTCAGATACTAGTGGTGTCTCTAACACACCTTTGCATCAAGGCTGACTGAGTGATTAGTTGTTCTTGTTTCCAAGTATCTTTCAAGGAAAGTAAATGCAAATGTCAGGGACTGTGATAGCTTTTTGAGAGGTTCCTCTGTTGTCATCTTTTCGGTGACATTTTCTGCCACTAGATGTATTATTTTGAGCATCACCAAAGAATGTAAAGGATGATCCTTGATTTTACCATGTGGTCCCTGCGAGAGTACCACCATAAATACATTCATTTATTTCAGTGAGTTGTGTAGTCTTTGCTTGTATATAGAAAGAAAATGCTCACAAATGTCTTCTGTAGTGGAGCATGGGAGGTTTTTTAAACTTGTTATGCTTGAGAATGAAGAGAGAATGTTATGATTGTCACTCCCTGCTGCTAGAATAAACACCTGGATTTATCAAAGCATTTGTTTTAATCAGCAGGAGATGTTTATCTATGAAAAAGTTCTCGTCTTCTGTATTGTCCAGAAATTATATATCTTTACCATGTGTCTAAGAAACACTGTTCTTCTCCTCTGCCTGAGATGAATGGCCTGTGCTTCACCCTCGGATTCCTGTGTAGGAATTATTCTGTGGGAGACAAGTCAGAAAAAAAGATATAAACTTGCTGGTGTTGTTTGTGGACTGACTCCTTTCCTTTCTGTCTTTAGATTGCATTAATTTTGTAACCTTATGTTAAACTGTGAAATTCTTCATGCTGGTATAGAAAAAAAGCATCTGTCCTTCATCCTTCCAATCCATTTCCTACCAATGAATGCTATTCCATGAAGTTAGTTTTGTAGAAATGTTGAGGTAAGGGAATCAAATTCTTTAGAATAAGGCATAAGATACATCATAAGATGATATGAAACACGGTTAAGCTATGTTAATGTAATTGCTGTCCTCACAAATCACATGAGGTGAGATTAGAAAAAAACTAAGCTAGCAAAATCTAATATATTACTTTTCTTTTTGCAGCCAGTGCAATCATACATTAGTTTCGCTAATTATAAATTGACAGGTTTAAATTTTGATGGGAAACCCTCTCGTCCTATACCATATAGTTTTCTGCTTTTCTTGTGCTTCTAGTAGGAGATCCCTGATGGTTACTTAGGGTTGTCTTGAAGTTTGTGTCAACCTTCCTGCCTGCCTCTCCTCACTCTTCGCATGTTGCCTTCGTTGATCAGATTGTATTGGTGCGATGCTGCTGATGTGAAAAGACTGTCCTGTGGTGGTGCACGACACCTGTGCATTTCCTGTCTTGAACGCTCTGTCTAATTGCTGGGGTGGGACAGGACCCCTGGAGATCCTCTAGTCCACCCTGTCTCAAAGCAGGGAAACTAGAACAGGTTGCTTAGGGCTGTGTCCAGTCACGCTTTGAATATATCTAAGGATGGAGACTTCAACACCTCTCTGGGAAACCTGTCTAAGTGTTCAATCACTTTTAGAGTAAAAAAGGGTTTTCTTCTTGTGTTTAAGTGGAATTTCATGTCTTTTGGTTTGTGTCTATTGCCTCTTGTTCTTTCAGTAGGCACCACTGAGAAGAGGCTGGCTTTCCGTATTCTTTGTACTCCCCCATCAGGTATTTGCACATATTCATAAGACCCCCCTGAGTCATCTTTTCTCCAGGCTGAACAGTCCCAGCTGTGTTGGTCTCTCCTCATATGACAGAGGTGCCTGGGATTATTCCTGCCCAGGGGCAGGACTTGGCATTTCCCTTTAAACCTTTCTCTGGCCTGCTGAGATCCCTCTGAAATGTTTTCCAGGATTACTTGCTCCATCACCTTCCCAGGGGTCAAAGTGAGTCTGTACTGACCTCTAGTTGCCCAGATCCTCCTTCTTAAATTGACATTTGCTTTCTTCTGGTCCTTGAGAACCTCTCCCAGTTGCCATGACCTTTCATAGATTATTGTGAGTGGCCTCAAAATGGTATTGGCCACCTCCCTCAGCACTTTTGGGTACATCCCATTGTGCCCCAAGGAGTTGAGTATGTAGAGTTTGTTTATATCTGATCCTAACCTGATCCTTTTCTATCAACAGTAAGTTCTCCTTTCTCCAGACTTTCCCATTGGTCTCTGGGACTTGGGATTTCTGAAGGCAAATCTTAACAGAAAAGTACTTCAGCCTTATCTATGTCCTTTGTCACCAGATCTCCTAGCTTGTTCATGCAGAGGGCCCCCTTTTCCCTTGGTTTTCCTTGTGTTGTTGGTGTGTTTGTGGATGTTATTCTTGTTCCCTTCACTTCTCTTGCCAGATTCAAGTCCAGGTGGGCTTTGGCTTTTCTAACTCTCGTGATAAGTGGAACATGGAGAAGAACTAGATGCTGCATGTTGGCACTTTCCCAGAAGTGTTGTTGGGCAAACGAATCCTGAAAGCTACCGGCTAACTCGTGACGAAATAAATAAGGAGCATGGATGCAGTAAACAAGCAAAGGGTAATCTGAGTGCAAGGTCATCTGGAATAGCATGATGGAAGAAGAAGGTGCCTGGAGGTTTAAGCTAAAACTGTGGTTCCTTCCATAACCATGTACTCTGACAAAACATTTGGAAAAAATCAAAAGGTCATCTTTGGCTTATATTGGGCTGAAGAGCATAATGTACTCAGGACTTGGACAGAAGGATAAGATGGGAGTCATGCTTGGATGTCATGACATACTTTGGCAGGAAGGGGCAGCAGGTAAGGATAGCAAGTCGTCTCCTACAGCACTATTCCAAGGGGCAGGAAGTATGCAGGGAGTCCGAAGAAGTTCATTGTGCTTTTCAAAGTAGGCGGCCTGCCTCAGTTTGTGAGCATCTTACATCTTAATAGGGCAGAGAGTTACAAGGCATATTCCATAGACCATAAAGAGGTGTAGAGGAGGGGACAGTAGCCCCTGCAAAGTCCCTGCTATGCTTTGCAGGGTGTTCCTAGGCTGGACAAACATGTGAATGCCATGCTGATCCAGTGAGGTCAATCTTTTTTTGTCCTCTTGTTTTGATGTTGTACAGTCTAAGACTTCCCTTGCTTTTGGTGCACATTGAGAAAAATTTGGAGACCAGCATGGGATCATGGAATACATGCTGAGATGTCCATCTCGGTGCCTGAACTGGAATCAATTGTGCCTGTGTCATTCCTGATAGATGCTTTACTAACCTGTTCTGAAAAACCTTCACTAACATTAATTTGCCAGTCATCCTTGACAAACTATTCCAACGCCCAACTACCTTTAACAAAAGAGAGATTATTTTTCTAATGTTTAGTGTAGAAACGTTTTGCCACAGGGCTAGAGTATGCATGGCTCTGAATGTTTGCTCTGTGTGCATGGTTGGTGTGTGTGTTCTGTTTGGGTTTTTTGGTGGTGGGTTTTTTTCCCCCCTTTCTTTTTCTTTTCCTGGGAAACTCCTGAGTGTCTGCTCAACAGTCTACTGGTGAGATGTGTGATGCTGTCTTCTAAAACAGTTCCTGGATGCAAGCTTTTCTTTGATGTGCAGTGTACACATGCTCATATGATTGCCTGGGGATTTGTTTTTCCTTTGTTATTTGTCTTTCAGCTTTCTTTCACGTACATAATAATGGACCATTATTTGCTTGGGGATTTCTTGAGCCCATTTAATAAAGGTGGGGATTGATGCATGTACTTGTTGGACTTTTCCAAAGAGGCTATGGTACCTCCTAAAATGATCTCCGAAAACCATGTTAGAACATGCCCCAGATCTCTTTTGGTCTGAATACTTTGGATTTCCTTTCCATGCAAGCCAGGTCAGGTAGATCTAAGGTTTGGGGAGCTGATGTGTGCTTGGGGCTTGACCAGCCAGAAAGACACACCACAACCATAGTTGTGGTGTGCAGGCAGAATCTGAAAGTCAAATTGTTCTTGGTTCTCTAGTTTGGAGATAAACTGCAATTACAGATTGGCTGTCTGCACTCTTATTCCCTTTTTCTGGGCATTAGGTGCAGAGGGTCTAGGGGATGGTGCAAAAATGCTTTAATACCTACGGGCAGTGGACCTTGCTTATTGCAGAATGAAAACCACGTGCTGTCATGTAATGAAGTGCAATACGCTACTGTTTCTCCTGGAGCCTGAATTGCCTCTTTGAAATGATACCAGCTTGATAAGTGGAGGCAGTGCATCACAGGAGATGGAAGTTTTTCCTGGGGAGTCTCTCTCTAAGGGGACAAAGGACTTGGAACAGAACACCACAATTTTTGTGACATTCGCTGTGGATGCTCTCAACTTTTGAATGCTCTTTTCTTACCAAGAAGACCCCAGAGTGCTTCCCACACAACAGAATTTTCCTGGAAGCCCAATAGTCTGATATAAAATGGTTCATGAACGGCAGCTGTTTTAAAAGCCTACACTGGGCTCTACCTGCAAAAAGACAATGTAAAGTATGTCAGTTATGTGCCGCAGGTTTTGTTGTGAGAAGGTATACTCCATTGAATTGGTTATTAAAGTGTACAGCATCAAGTGCTATTTACTCCTTACATAAGAGATTCTGTATATAGTTATTAGGCTTCATTACCTAGGTTTTAAGTAGATGTGTAGGGCATTTGGATCAGTTGTCACCATCTAAGAACAACTCTTAAAATGAAGGCAAGCAATTTGTGCTTAATGTAGTAGAAAAAGGGGGAGCCAGTAGGAGGACTGACAGGATGAAATAGGGGGAATATGCTTGAGGCAGTAATCCAGAAAGATGATTTTTGCATTTGCATTTTGAATGGATTTCAGGGGGCAAGATTGCTTCTGTCACGGCCAGAAGGGAGGAGATTATCTCGCATCTCAGCAACAATAACGACGGCCTGGATGAACGTTGTGGTTTTATGAATAGAAAGGGAAGGCAAGGTGCTAAAGACATTGAAGCAGGCAGGATTTTGAGTCAGTCCTGGGTGCGTGGAGGTGGGCAGAGGACAAAGCCAAAGGCGACACCCTGGCATCACGAGAAGGAAATGATTGAAAGAGGAGAAGGTGAAGGGCAGCTGCATGTTCCCCTCTGTATCAGGGTATGTTTGGGTTGAGCTGCAGGAAGTTCCCTTGGGGAATTCAGCATTCAAATGTCTCTAACTTGACATTGAATGTAGTATCCTGTTGTATTGTTGTCTAAATTCTGCAGTATGTTTACAAACTCAGATTTGCAACTTGCATCTGTGCCCTGTGGGAGTGTAGCTCACTTTTTCTCCATAGATTAGGATGCTGATCAGCCTGCACCTTCAGTGAAGCATTGAGTTTTATCCCCCCAGTAAGGGAAATGGTGAGTTTGAAAATCTAATGTACTAGAGTGGAGCCTAGACTGTGAAAAAGAATGGGCTGCTACTTGGTAGAAGGACAAAAGCATGAACTTCTAAATGCAAAAATTTCGGGTTCTTGTTAAAATACTGTGGGTTTTGGTTTGGTTTTTTTTTTTTTTTTTCAGTGTCTTAAAGAAAAACTGAAGATTTTCATAGAAAGCAAATTTGTTTTATGAAAAGTATTGCTTACAAAGCTCATTTTTCTGTTAAAAAGAGTTAAAAGTCTTTTTCTGCCCATCTTATTTTAATCTCTATTTCCTGTTTGTTTTCACCATTTGTAGACTGGGAAGGAAGCTACTGTGTCTTATGGATTTTCCATACTACTGTTTCTATTTCCGCTATGAGAAATTAGCCTTTAAAGCGGTGTAACAAAAGACCTTTTTGGAGTGTTTTTGGTGGGCTGCAAAGAAGTTGGAGCCAATAGAGAAAATGAAGATCATAACAGTAATTTTTCTCATAAAGTTCATGACAAGTAGGAAATGGAATAGAAATTGTGTGTTAGAAAAGGCTTTTCACTGTGCTGCAATTATGACAAGCCCTGGACAAACACACGGTAAAGGTGATGCCTCTGAAGGAACATTTCCACTAAAGCTGGTTCTTGTTTTGGGCAGGCTGCTTACACTGATACAGCTTTAAATCTTAAGATATATATTCAGTATTAAAATTCTTTGCTGAAATTTCTTTTGGCTTATTAAAAGGAAATATTTTCAAGTCCTAGACTTAATCATTTTACCTGCTGGCTTACCTTTACCCTGTCAGGCAGCTTGGATTAAGAAATTCGACTGGTTCTGCTTTATGGCTTTTTTCCTGCCCTTGCAGAACAGTGCTCTTTTGTTTGGGCTCTTAGCACTTCAGGTGAAAGATTTGAAATTCCTGTGAACCTGTCTTTCTACTTATTGAAACGGTTTGTAAAAATATTACTTTTCACAGTAAGATTTTATAATTACAGTGTATTTGCTTTCTCCGTTTTCCCCCCACTTTCTCAAAGTATCCATTTCTTCTGTAGGGGAATGTTTTCAGCACTAGATGCACTGGGTTTTTGGTGTGGTAACAGGTCTTTGATTACCTTGACTATACAAGGAGCAGCTACAGCAGCACGTAGCCCAGGGCTGAAACCTGTATGGAGCAGGCCTGCTGTATTTCTTCCGGTTTGGAGCTTAGTTAGGGCCTGTGAATTTAGCAGAAAATCTGGGTGCCATCTGGACTTGCTCCCTCTGCTTAGGCGAGGTCTGGGAGGCTGGGAATTTTGCATCACTCCTAGAGGGAGTGTCAGCTTGCCCTCCCCTCCCCCCCTTTTTTTTTTTTTAAATTGCACTGTGGGACAACCTCAAGTTTTTCTCAGGATTGTGAAAACACACAGTATGCCTTTCCCAAATCTTTTGAGGTTGCCTTTTTTTTTTTTTTTTTTTTCTGAGGAAGGCCATGAAAATCACTGCATAATGGGCTTGGTTAAAACATTAGTGTCAGATGTGACTTGAATAAACCCTGGAGCTAACCTCACATGAAGCCTGTTTATTTACTTAAACTGAATGAAGAATTAATAAAATAAGTTGTTTTCACTGAGGTTTTCTAATCAGTTGAAAATATTTCTTTATTCCTGGAATGATAATGAATAATTGCAGAGAATCATTATGAACACCTTTTGTATTTTCTCCTCTCAAAACACAAAATCACAAATACAGGGACAGCAAATACAGAAAAGAGACAGTGTCCAAGTATGTAATTACTGGGGAAAAAAAATAGACAAAACGAATATTCACCTTTTCCTGAATGTTTGCTTTGGCTTCAGGATTGCAGTAGATCCTGTTGTATGTCTCTGTCGACTGATTCTGTGTCGCAAGCAGGAATATGCTAAATGCTTTACCCAATGCAGCTGAGGACTTCACTTCCTTGAGAAAATTATGATAAAAGTGTGTCCCTTTTCTGCTGAAAGAAATCAGCATTTGTCATTTACATATAGACGTATTGTTATTCCAAACACTTTCAACCATATCCATTTTCTACAGAAGACTGAGTAGCAGAGGTGAAATGCATTGACTGAGAAAGCGTGACAGTGAAGACTGTGCCTTGCCCCTCCTTACTCCTCCTCTCATCCCCTCCCCAAAGTACCACGAATTAATGAACGTGTATTGGTTATTTGCTTACAAAAACAGCGCTGATATGAAGCACTTAAGTTTTACTGTAGGGTAAGGTAAGTGTGGATAGCAGTGGGAAAACTGTAGACTTCACTGTACTACCTCATTACCCTAAGGGCCTTGTGTTCTATGGATTTACAGTGGATTTTTAACTGATGACCACCTCATGATAATCTGAATAACAAAAAAGCAAATTACATTTCTATTGCTGAGGATAAATCTGGAGAATTCCTGACTCACCCCTTCTGAATATGCTTTGTTTTGCTTTCCCCTGAAGTTGGGGCATGAGGATGATCACAGCTTGGAGCAGCTGCCCTCTGGTAATGACTGCCGTTTCCTCTTACTCACTTTGGGAGCAGGGGTTGTGGGACTAAATTTTCTAGTTGATGAAAACTCAGCTAAAATAGTTTAGGAAATATAGAAATATTTCATGCAGTCAAGGTACTTACGCTAGCCTTTTGATACTACATTATAATTTATGATGATGAAAGTTTAAACATTTCAACTCTTAGAACATTCAAAACATGGTAATTATTTAGGGTGCTAAATTTCAATGACATTAGAGATTTGGAAGAGAACTGTTCTAATGTCCACTTCCAGTGTGCTAATGTAGCATACTCATTCTGGTATGATAATCTTATACTGATGTGTGAAGTGTCAAACTGATGGGTGAAGGTTTTCCTGTAATCTGAAGGGTTGTGCTTGGGTTTTAAATACAAATTTTTAAGAGGTTCCTCTTTCTTGTCAAATGTCTGACAATGTCTTCTAGTGGGACAACACTGTTGGCTTCCTTTTCCAGCAGAAAATCTTTGTACGTTGCTGCCATTAACGTATTCCACGAAGCAAGGCGGCGAGTGTGAAGATGTGATCTGCTAATACGCTCAGGCAGAAGGCTCTTCCATACATAGAATACGAATTGCCAAAATCAAAGGCAGTGGTTTTTGCTTCCTGTTTCTTAGCGCTCAACAGAATCTTTTGTGACCCTAACTATGCAATTATACCCAAAGGAGAGATGTCCCTATTTGTCATTGAGGTAGCTTTGGTGATGGGGGCTGATACACTAGTCGCAAAGGAAAAGCAAGCATGCTGTAGCATTGAAGTTCATTTGGTAAGTTTTAAGTGGTGACTTTTACTGATCCAATAGCTTTTTTACCAAGACTTGGAACGTTTTGCAACACTGTAGCTTACATAGCCTTCTTCCCTACTAAGACCTGAGGTGGAAGAGTTGTCTATTTGCCAATATCTTATTTTCCTTGGAGTCTCTTGCCTAAAATTGTGTTGTGTTCTTTTTTTTTTCCCCTGTTGCTGAAGGCTGAGGAAGGCTACTAACGTTTTCAAGTAGGTGATTATTCAGTATTCAAAGTTATTAATTTGGAGTTGATGAGGCATTAATAAAGGTAAGTATTGCTAGCCCATCATCTGATGATAAGCTAGCAAAATAGTATAAAGGAATAGATCAGCCAATCTTCCTCTGGCTTCTATTTTTAAGACTTGAATTTTCATCTGCTTTAAAAACTTCTTCTGTTGTTGCAGATTTTTATTGATTGACATGCAAGCTTATGCTGTTGCCTGTTTAGCTTCCATGCCCATGAATTAATTTCTTTTCCTTTACATTCTTCATGCGCTTAAAGATGGAGTGAGTCAGTGTTTTGCAGGTGAAGGTTTAGACAAGTTATGGATAAAATAATAATAAAGGCTCTGTCTAGATTTTTATCTCAGTGCAGCAGAGGCAGATGGTTGAGAGATGAAGATGAATCTGGGTGGTCTTGATGTCGGAGACTGCTGTGAGGATGGATGTTCACAGCTGGGGGATAGGGAGAGAAAAAAGATCCTGAAATTCTGAAATAAGCATATTGGCCCTTAGTTTTGCTGTGCAAGAAACTTATCTTATTTGAAAAGTAATCCAACTAGCTATTTTAGCATTGCTTATCTTAAAAGCAGCAGCAGGTAACAGTAATGCCATCAGGAGTACCTTGCTTACTGTGGGGGCAGAAAAACTGCATTACAAGAGTAAAGGCCTGCTGGAAGTTAAGCAACATCACCCCCCCCCATACGTTTATTTGTTTTTTAACAAATCGGGTCTTTAACAAATGAGATTTGGAGCATTTCAGTGATATGGAGAAGTTTATAGAAAAGTGCATTACTAGAGCTGTAACTGAAGTGATTTCATAGTTTATTTTTAGGCACTTTGGATTGAAGCTTGCTAATTGAGGGGCGGGGGTGAGAAGGGAAGGTTTGCTTGGAGTTGGGTTAAGCGGAGGTTATCTGTATTTGCCTCGAGCCTGGAAGAGTTGGCAGGAGAATTGACTAAACTTTGTGAACTTGCACAGGCCTGGCCCTTAACACACTCACACACACACATACACACACACACTCTCACACACACGTCCTTGAACGCTTTCTCAGCCTTCCACTCCAGCCAACTTCTCTAACAAGCATACCGCAATCCTTTCCAGCCCACGCTGGGAGGATATTAAATACTTTTTAGCCTAAGACTCCTGCTCCCTCCTCCTCTTTAACTTTCCCATCCACCCTCTGTACGCTCCCAATGCGGGGAAGGACGAGTGCCGTTTCCTCTTATCTCTTTGGCTATGAGGGTAGTTTCACAACCGCTCTGTGTTTTAGTTTCTCACCTACCACAGACTTAATGTATTAAAGTGGGCCAAATCTGGCACTCCTTATCCCAGACAAAGGTTTTATTGAAGTCTTTGGGAACTGTGCCTGGGACTTGGTGAGATTGCAGGCAGTGGTATTTAAAAGAGGTTTCCACAGTCACTTGATTTAATTGAAATAACTTTTTTTTTTTTCAGTGGAGGTAGCTTAATCAAGACAGTGCTTTCAAGTCTGAAATTGTCTCTTATGAATTTACCTGGGAAGAGGTTTGAAATATCTCACTTAATATTTTCACGTCTCGGCGCATCAGTTCCCAGCCATTTCCACTCCTTGTCTTCTGTTTGAAGGCAAACTCTAACAGAGAAGCCATTTATTTTACTTTCCCCCTTCAAGGCTAGGCTGGACAGTCTTGGAAGGGGAAGTGACAAGACAAAGCAGGATCCTTCTGAAAAGAGAAGTTATGACAGCTTGTTATCAGGTACAACTAATTGTCTGCAAGTGATGTGACGAAAGAAACAGCCTGGCTGATACTCTGACTTTACAGCACTAATAAAAGACTTAAACCTCCCTTGCATGCACACACATACACATGCATTTTCTCACTCTGTGATTGATGAACAGTAACAGGGGAAAAATTACTTTTTTTTGCTGTGTGAGTGTGAGTTTATACAGTTGCTGATCCACTGGGGGCAAAACAGTATCAGGGTGAATTGCCAATGAAGAGGGAATTGATCTGTGGAGTTAGCACCGATAGCCCTGCATGGATTCAGGCAGAAAATATTTTCCTGACCATCGAGCATCAAGTTTGCTAGAAAATGCATAGCTGGTAGTCAGCCTATAGAATCAGTATTTCTTTTAAGACTTCAAAGGAAGAAAATGAAAGGGGAAAAGTTCAACTCTCTCACAACCCACAAAAATACCAACATGTCAGCTCCTGAATAGGGTGTGCAGTGTGTCCTGTGCAAGGAGGTGCTGTTGTAACCAAAGGAAATTTAGAGAATTGAAGAGAGAAAGAAATTGGGAAATCATGCCTCTGCTTTATCATTCATGCTAATGTCCCAAGTGGAGTTGTAAGAGCCTCACACTCAGGTCAGAGCTGCAGATCTGACCCTCCTGAGCTGTTCCAACTTGTGGATTGCAGCAGGAGATTTACCACCCAGGGTGGGAGCTCCTTTTTCCTCAGACTCGAAGGCAATCTTAAAAATCTGGTGTACTGCTCGTAGCTGGAGAGAAGCTGGAGAGCAAATTACTTCTAGTTGGACTGCCATGAGGCCACAAACTCATCTAGCGTTTAGCGAAAGGATTTTGTGGTGAGAGGAGGTGGAGGCAAAAGCTGAGGATTCAGCCCAGTGAAGATGCCACAACATTGCAGCTGTGGCAGGTTGGTGTAATGGCTTCTGTAATTTACTGGTGCCATATGAATGTGTCTTTTCCACTGAGCTTAAAAAAGGTTTGCCTCTAACTACTGGGTCTCCCAGAAGAAACCGCTTTAGTGCTACTTGTTTTTTTTTTCCCTGTGGAAACTTTGGTGAGCCTCTCTGTCTTGTTTGCTGACTCCACCGGTCCTCTTGGCATCACTGCTTTGTCTCCAACTACTTGGTGACTTGTTCCCGGTAGGGCCTGTCCTCACAACTCTTGCAATGAGGGTATGAGTAGAATAGTGTTCTTGGCCACTTACATGTGTGTTTAACTCAAGTTCATGAAGGTCCACTGAATGAAATTACCAGAACTATACTACAAAAATGTGCTTTTTTTTTTTCTTTAACAGAGACACATTTTAATTATTGAGTCATGTCTGAACATAAGTGTTGGGTGTTTTTTTGTTTTGGTTTGGTTTTTTTTTTACTAATGAGTCTTGCCATAGTGTGTACATGCAAGAAGGAGCTGGGGCAAATGCCTAATAGCACAATAAGAAAAAATAAACCTCTTGTGTTAGGATGGGCTATATTTTTGTGAAACAATCATATCTATGTCTTTTGGGGTTTAATCTCTGCCAAGATTTCTGTTTGTGGTTTCCTCCTGTACTTGCATTGTACCATTTCATCTCCATGTAAGTTTTGTTGCCATGTTCAACTTTTTATTTCAGTTGTGTTACATTTTTTCTTTTTTCCTACCTGAAAACAAAACTTCTGTTTTGATTCGTCTTTTGTATTTTTTCAGTGATGGAAAAGAAGATGATTGTATTGGACTAGTGGTTGAGATTCTGTTGCTCAGCTTTTTTTTTATGACATTCATTTTGACAGTGTAATTTCTACAACAATTAACATTCCTCCAGGCTGAGAATAGCTCTAATGGAAGCCTGTCTGTGAGCTGAGAGAGCAGCAGAAGCAGTCTGGGAGTGGAAAGCTTAAACAGAGAGGTTAAATAGGTCAAATGAGAAGAAACAGTCAGTTGAAAGAAGTGAATAGTACAGGGGATTAGAAGAAGGGACAAAGCTTAATGGCCAGCTTTTGCAGTGAGACTGTTACTTACGTGTAGGTAAATTCTCAGTTGGTTTTGTCTCTGAAGCTCAACATGTTATTTTGTAGAAATACAAAAAAATCTAATTTCTTGCATATTACCTTTCCGCGTACCTCTGACCTGGTGAGATTCTACCACTCTCCATAGAGGTGTATCTTTTCAGACTTCTGTTCACTGAAAAAGAAAATCCTTTCAGTTGGCAAAGTTGGCTAATGGTTTGCAATCTGCCTGTTGCTCTCTCACAGGTGCACACAAACTTGGTTTCAATAGTAAGACACCACAAATGTTATCAGCTTATTTTTCCTTTGCTATATATAAGCAGAGTCCAAGATCAGATAGAGGAAATGTCATGTTGACCTGTAGTTGCCTCTGAAATATTTTTGACTCTTGACTTCATGAGTTGGTTGCCTCTATCTACTGAGGCAGATTTCTTGTCTCTGATGATGAAACAAAATTTTTCATCATGCATTAGTACAAATGAATACTAAGGAAAATCCCTGCAACTCTGACTAAGAATTGTTCTGCTGTCTGTGGCTTGAAAGAATGGCAATAAGCTAAACGTTTCTGGTACACTTTGTGGCTGAAATACATTAGCAGTGGATTCCAGGAAGGAGCAAAGTTGAAATGTGTATTACACTAATTACTCTTATTCTTTGTAGACGACTTCCCCATCTTTAAACAGGGCAAACAGAGAGTATAAAAGTGTGTTGTGCGTGACATAACAGTGAGAACTAGAGGGTCAAGACTGGATGGGATTCCTTGGTTTCCCTCTGAGAAGAGCTCTGTTGAGTCCAGTGGAAGTTTTGCACAGGATGTTCAGGGTTGTTGCTACAGATCACCTTCAGTGGGATGTAATGTTATTTCTTTTCTCTAGTGAACAGAAGCAAGAACTGGTTTCTCTTCTAAAATTAGTTGAACTTTCACTGATTTGTGGTTCTATGCTAAAGGTCTTCCATTTTGTGCAGAAACATCTTTCCTTGTCTTGTTGTGTGTACTGATAATGAGTAATGAGGAAATGGCTTCATAGGTGATAAAGGACATTACGGAAGTCCTGCTGTGAGTTAACTGTAAGCTAAATTGTGTTCAAATCATCAGCTTTGGGCACAGCTCTCCTGCTGTGTTTCATCCTTCCTTCCTCCATTCTCTGCTTTCTGATAGGCTTTGCAGCCTGGTCTTTGCCAAGAAAGCATAAAGCATTGGAAGGATAATGGGAGTTAATTGTATTTAATGGTGGGTCAGGAAGGGGGGAAGGGAGATAAGATTTTAATATCAAGAGCCAGCGTCAACTCTGAATATACACATGCTTTTAGGCTCATTTCATTAAAATGATTTCAAAAATAATTCCTTCAGAAATATTGGTCATCTTGGCAAAGTACCATGATGCTTTTTTTTGAAATGTGAACTCTGGAGGAGCTAACACTGGGCCCATTAAAAAAACCCTTTCTTTCCCCTTTCATGTATCTCTCTCCTCCCTTTGCCCCCTAAACAACCGACCAATAAGCAAAAAACCTCCAAACTAACTGTTCCTGCCTTGGTGGTTGGAATAACTTTTGCTGCTGTGCTATATGTTAAGCTCTGCCCACACTGACCTCTGAGGAGGACATCTCTTGCAAATCTCTGTCTCTTCTGGTGCTCTGGAGTGGTGGCAGGTCTGTGAGCACTGTGATGGGGTGCTCATCTGCTCCCTTGGCCTTTTGGCGAGGTTGGTGTGCTGTGGTCTGGCCCCGTGCAGTGTCAAGACCATGGTGTGGGGTGTCTACACAGACTCGTAAGCACTCCCAAACCACAGATACATATATCTAGTGATGTGGCAGGGTTTGCAAGGAAAGGTTTATGGAGAATTTATGACCTGTCTCCCCAGCACCTTCTTGCTTCAGAGCTTGCTGACCCATCTCAGAGTAAATTGGTGGTTTTGTGTAGTGTAAGGTAGAAATGCCAACTCAGGGTCCCAAAAGTGAGACCACAGCTCAGAGGCAGCACAGGGTTGATGTGGCTATTAGTCCTGAAGCCAAGTCACTTACTGCCCACTGAAAAATCAAGTCATATTTGATACTAACCTCTAATCTGCCCCAGGCAGAGCTGCAAACGCACTGCTTCTCCACCTCTCTGCTAGTGGGCATTCATGGGTTTTGGTGTATCACAGTCAGGTGCCTGCCGTCCTGCTGCTGCCCGTGCCACCTTTGCTGAAACAAGTTGCTTGGCACATGATTCACCTCTGCAGCACATTGCACCTCACAAACTAGGGGTCCCTGTCTCTAAAACCCCTCAGTTGTGTTCTCCCTGGACTATGCACCAGTCTGGTTTGGGGAGCTGCCTGCTGCAGACCCAAGAATTGATGCAGGCTTTCCTGCACCTCTGCCCAGAAAGGTTGTGGAGTCTCCCACTCTGGAGACATTCAAAACCCGCCTGGATGCCGTCCTGTGTAACTTGCTGTAGGTGACACTGCTCGGGCAGGGGGGTTGGACTAGGTGATTCACAGAGATCCCTTCCAACCCTGACCATTCTGTGATTCTGTGATTCCAGGCCAGGGAGGTTGGGTCCCTCCTTGGCTTGCCAGGATAGCCGGTGGGAACCAGAGCATTAGGGTCTGTGTTTCCTCAGCAGATATTTGAATCTGTTATGTTTTCATGAAATATTTTTGTTCAGCTGATGAATTTTTTTTTTCTTTTGGATGAATAAGATTCTTGTCAGAAAATATAAGTCAGAGTTGGGAAAGGAGTTAAATAGAAATATATTATTATAATAATACCAGAGAAAATTTCCAAGCATGATCTGAATGCAAGTCTTGATTTCTTTTGCTACGGGTCAGAGGAGTGTAAACTACCCCTTTCATCTGTGTTGTGCTGGATTCTGAGACAGAAATTCTTGGTATTTAATATTTGATATTTTATTTTAACTATTTCTCTGCTGAGAAGTAATAAAGATCCAAACAGTGTCCATTCTTGTAATAATATAGTGGTTCGTCCAGCCTCAGAAGTTAAAAGGCTCTCAGCAGCGAAAGGCTGCAAGCTCCTATGTCTAATAACTTCTACTCTAGCTATGTAACTTATGGCAGAAGTGAGATATGGTGAGATTCAGGATGGCATAGGTGAAGTAGAATTTGATGTAATAAATAATGCAAGATGCATTGTAGATAATTTGTTTCAATTGCCATGGTTTTCAAAGGGAAGAAAATTAAATTTACTTAGTTTTTAAGTCTATGATGCACAAGGCTGGAGTCAGTATCCTGAGATTTTACTGAATATTTTATATTAAATATTATACATAAATTATCTACTAGATAAACATTGGACAAGAAGTTTTGAGTAATACAGGGCAACTTCCTTAAAAGTGTCAAAATGTGGAACATATTCCTACTTGCATGTTATTGACTTCTACTCCATATAATCAGTTGGCTGTGGTAAAAGCTTGTACTCGAAACTTGTTTGCTCTTCTGGAGCTGATGGTGTCTCCTCAGTTCAAGATGTTTTAATGTTTTTTATACTTTCTGTTTTAAAAGTATCAATGACTGTTGATAGCCTGTTTATTCCTCTTCCCCAAATGAGTGCCACTAAGGTCATCATTTTACCTTATTTTTGAGTAGTTGCTAATTCTTTCTTTAAAGGCTGCATCGTGGGCGGGAGGGGGAAGTGTTTCCAGTTTTTTCTTGCATTAAATATATGGACTCATGTGTTGCCAGAATTAATTACACCTGTAAGGAAAGTACATAGCTAAAAAGAAGCTGTGGAAACATAGGAAGCTATTTCCTTTTTGTAATCTGACCAGTTGAAACCACCAATAATGTCTGGAAGCTGATGCACCGTAGTTTTGTTCCTATGGTCATTATATTTCTTGGTGCACATAATTAATATTTTTTCAAAGAATGAAAACTGCAAAAGTACAATAGATTATTTTCATAACTGTTTTTTTGCTTTGGTTTTCTTTCAGTCCTAAAAATTAATGTTAAAGAGATTAAATTATGTATGTTATAAACAAGACTCCTTCTCTGAGCACTTTGGAGCAAGTTATTCAACTAGCCCATGCTCAGAGTCGTGGTTCAGCTACAACTTGATAGAATAAGGCAGAATCAAAGTAGTGTCAGTTTTGAGGCCATTTTTACACTTGGTGATCAGTGGAAGGATTTCAGAGCGTGGGCATTCTTGGATGTGTTGTGCTATCAACAGCAAAGATAAAATAATATTTTCTTTATCATGTGCCTTGTTCATAGATAGTCATTATTCAGCTTATACCTAGAACATCTTGTAAAATGTCTAAACCAGAACAAAAACCACAACAGAAGTTTAGCTGGCAAGTTGTGGAGGCTGTGCAACTCTTCCCCAGACACAGAGATGCTAGTTTTTAATTTGAAATGAACAAACTTTCAAGTTCTAGTCCCAGATTTCTATTTGGATGGATTTAGTGACCTGCACTTGGTGAACTTTCATGTGAAGATATATTTAAAATATTTTTCAATCTTTTTGTAATTTAAATGAAATTTCAGATGGCAGGCTTGCTTTACAGTTAATTTTCAGGGAATATGTGTGTTTTCATGTGTATTGTGGTTATATTAAAAAAAAAAAGAAATGAGATTTTCCTATCAAGAAGAAAATGAGCAAAAAGAAAACAGTCACCTTTTTCCATTTTGAGTTGATTCCGATGCAAAGCTAACTAATGCACAGTTTTTGTGTCTCAAGAGGTCAGATTGACAATTCGGGGCTGTGACCAGCAATTAAGCGGCAGATAACCCTGCATAACAGGTTGACTTAAAAATAGTGAACTACTACGAAATGGTTTCTTCAACCTGCTGGGCATGCGTAGCTTGCTTTCAGCTTTAAGCTTCCTGTGGAGAAGCCCAGGAGGAGCAATACTCTTCCTGCAGCAGTGGAGGTTGAGTAAGTGGGACTGCAGCAGTGCCTGACAGGAGGTCCAGAGGCCCCTGTGTGGGGTGGGGGGAGACCTCCAGGATGGGATGGTCTCAGGGATGGGTTTCACATACAGGTGTTTGCAGGCAGGGCCCCTGCGTACCTGCCTCAGCTCCTTTAGCAGCTGTGGCCCATGTGCTTTGGGCTAGGTTAGGGTACAAGCATGCGTGTAGGAATTAGCTTCTGAAAGTTATGAAGTGTTGTTGGAATATATATACATTTTTTTTTTCCCCTCTCCCTTTGAAAGTTGGGGGGGGCAGGAGGGCATATGTTTTGGGATGCTGTGCGAAAAACCTGAGGCTAATCAGGTGTAATGAAGTTAGGATGTCTGCCTGAAGGCATTTGCAATCTGCAGTGGCAGCTGTGAGGGGCAAATTACAGCTTTCATCTCACCTGCATGCAGGAGATGAGTTCAGTGGGAGATAAGTGCTGCAGCCCTGACTTGCTTATTGAGGCAGAGGTGGGTCCCCACTCTATATGCCTTTCTACACATTATCTTTCTCTCAACCATAACTTTAACCCAAATTTTGCACTGAGCCCTAGACCAGCTCCCCCAGCCATGTCCCAGATGAGGAGTTTCTTGCGGCCTTGTTTTCTCAGTGCCTTGCCCGGGGTGGCCCCTATCCAGGCCTACTTCTTGTGGGCCCTTGGCCACTCTCATTCATCCTGAACCGAATTTTATGTTGAGCTCTGAGCTAAGGGCATAAATAACAGGCGTCTTCTCTTTGCTCCTAGAGGGAGAGGGCACAACACGGTAATCTTGATGCTATTTTTTCTCTGTGATAGGGGATGAAGGGATTCCTGCTGCCGTTGTTCCTCCTCTTCTTGCACTTCAGTGGGGGGTGATAGGGGTCACAGCATGAAATAGGGCAGTGGGGGTGATTGTCATAGTGTATATGGTGTTTGAGTTGATGTGACCCAGTTTTGCATGGTTTTTCTCCTACCCTATTGTGTTTCTTTATGGCGAGGAGAGAAGGGAGATTCAGACCATCTTCTCTTCTGAGGTGCCCATGGCTCACATTACATATTGTCTTTATCAAGATAGAAAGCCCCGAAACCTCCCTCCCTGCCACTTCCAAAGCAGGCTGTGGCTGCATTGGATAGGATTGAAATAGGTATAAGCAAATATGAATTACTTTTCTAGGGTCCTGAGGCTCAGTTTGCCACTTCTTTGATAATATCCTTGGAAGCAATACAGCCAAACTCTAGATCATATCAGCATTGTGTTGACAAAGTGATATGATTTTACTTGTTAAAATAACAGTCAAAAGATCATTAGTAGTAGTGATGGTTGTGAAAGTAATCTTTCAGGAAACCTTCTGGTTGTGGGGACAGGCAAAACACATTTTGGAGGAGGGAAGAAAATCAAGACTGATTTCTAGAAGTATATTTGCATTTCCAGGAAAACCTCACAACCAGTTAGTTGATCTTTAACTTAACTTATTTCACAGTGGTTTTAGAGTATAGATGGTGGTCTGCACTGATACACTGTATGTGTGTGTGCATGCATGCACACGGGTGTTTCTGCAAGAATGCCGTGGTATAAAGCAATGGGCATTTACTGACTTTCTGCATCTGAAGCTAATTCTTTAGGGCATTTGAACTTATTTCACGCATCCCAGCACATGCAGATCTCTAGCCTGGCCCTGACCAACCCACGTCTGAGCACCTTGCAGCTCTGCATGCCCAGGGTGCAAAGGCAACACCATGTCAAACATGGTGCTATGAGAGAGGGGTCAGGATGGAGGTTCCCCCAGTGCAGGCACTCCTGTCTCACTCATACGTGAAGCCATCCTCCCTGACGTTAACAACATGCTGCCCATCAACTGCTTACTGCCTTCAGCTGTGGGCCCAGGGTGGGCAGGATCCTTACTTTCTTTGGTTTGCTTGCATTAAAAGCAGGGAAAAAGGGGAATTTTACTATCCTGCCTGGCCAGTGGTGTGATCAGTGGCTAGGTCAGTTTTGGCAGAGCTGGATCCCACCCCTTCACAGATGGGCACCTGTGTGTGTACACACAGTCTTGGATGAACATTTTGTAGGAAGATCCTATGGAGGAAGATGTATGCGTTTAAGTGGTCTTTTTTATTGTGTTGTGTTTTATTTGATCGGTTTCTCTCCTCTTCTCTTCCCTCATGTTCTCCCAAATGCTAGGAAGGGCCTGCATTTGTCTTTGCTATGTATGTTTGACAAATGTGTTTCAGATGACTTTGGCAGGCTTTTGAAAAGAAGGATTGTGCTTCTGTGGTTATTCTAATATTTTTTCCTTATAGATAAAAGCATTAAAAGATACTTACTGTTGGTTGCCTGGATAGTAGAGCTTATGCAGAGAAGGGGATTTACTCTTCAGTATCTCAGCCATGTATCTTGGTTTAATTATTCAGTTAGCTCCTTCATGAAATTTAAGCATATGGTTGCATGAAAAATGAAGTATTCTATCTGGCCATCTTGAATCTTCAATATAGATGGTACTGTTTTGAATGCATTAAAAATAAGAGAATTTTCTTTTCCTATTTGCAGAGATTATGATAAACCAGATCATTCAGAATTAGATATCTGAAACCAGGCAGACTTTCAACCCCAAATTTCTTAGATAAATGGAAAATATATTGCCATTACCGAATGTATTTTCATGAACGCCTATGTTCCCCTTGTCTTGTAAATGTATATAAGGAAATGTAATATGGTTGATTTGTGTGTGCAGGTTTGCTTGCACAAAAATGAGGCAAATACTGTGGCCTGTACTTTGCTGTTAGAATTTAGGGCCAATTCAAGAAAACCAGGTACCCTTTGGTTTCTGTGGGTCCAAGCTTGAGAACAAACCTCAAGGTGTCTCCATTTAGCAACTCATCTCTATTTTGGTGCCCATCCATTTTTTTTTTTTTTTTTTTTTTTTTTAACTCTTGAGCAACAAAGCATTAATTTCAAGTGTTTCTTCCAGAGCCATCTGAGACTACTGGCTTTCCTTGTTCGCACCAGCTGCTGGCAGATTTTAAGGTGTGTCTTCACATGTTTGAAGAAGCTATGATAGATATTGGTGATATTTCAAAGCTGGGCTTTGAAATATTCTTTGCAGCCAGTACAAAGTGCATGGGGAGTGAGTCATTGTGAAGATTTACAGACCATACTTGCTTCATGTGTTAGTCTTCTAATAATGAGCACTTCTGTTTGAGTGGGGGAAGCTAGAGGACTTCCTCATAGTCCAGAAAAAGAAATCCAGTCATTAAAGTCAAGGATCCAAGCAACATTTTTATATGCTAGGATTGGTTAAACAATCAAATTTAGGTTTTATCTTTTCTGTGACTGCCAGAGGTGTTCAAGCTCATGTGATTTCCACCCCCCAGAGGCTTCCATGGGTATCTTTCCTTTTTTGCAATTTTAGTTGCTTAAGTTAGAACACATGAGACTGCGGATTTTGAAGGTAGAACTTTCCAATTATGATGTTCAGTGATCTTTTCTCCATTACTAGTTTAACGTGCAGTACATTCTTCAGCAAGGTAATTGAATGCAGCATTTTATGTTTAGTCACATACAATCAGATAAGTTTGTAATAGGAAGAGATTTGTGTTCAGAGATGCTCTCTCTGCTCCCTGTGTAAATTGAACCACCAGAAGTCTGTGAAGGCAAAGCTCTCCAAGCCCTGCACTGTTATTCTGGACACCTTTGCATCACGTGCTGAGTACCTTACACTGTACATACATCATAATTATACAAAAACTGATTGCAAGTTCCCAAACCGGCTATTTACATAAACCACGAACTGCTGGATTGTCAAGCCAGTGACCTCAGCTGTAACCCTTACAGCATTGTGTGTGCATGTATAAATGGGATCTTTCTGATATACCACAGTGGTCAAAAAGCTGTATCTGTGCTTTTGAGAGTGTTTCTTAAGATGTGCTACAGGGCCTCTCCATATGAGCTGGTGACTATTGGCTGCTTTGGCTGTGAAGCCTTAATCCAAAACTGGGTGTTAATCCCCCCCCCCCCTTTTTTTTTGTTTTGTTTCTTTGGTGGTTTTGTTTGTTTGTTTGTTTGTTTTACATGAAGGCCTGTAATTTCCTGTAGTGTAACCCTTATGCTTTTAATTTGGACAAGCCACCATCTAGGTGGTTAAGACTTAAACTTTTTCCAACTTTGATCAATCCCAATGTTTTATTCATGCTATTAAAAAAAAGCCAATGTACACTTAACATTCTTAGATATAACAAAAGTTTATAGCTGACAAAATGTCCTTTCTTTTATCCTCCTCAGGGTTTTCAGAATGTTTTGCAGAGGTTAGCTTTTATTTGACTTTCTGAGTGTTGGAAGAATCTCTAATGCTCTTCATGGGGTTGAATCTCTGGATGCCACAAATCTGCCAGGCTTCAGTGTCTTTTGTTCACGCTGCATGGTTCAGTGTTACAGATGTGTACCTTAAAACTTGGTGATTTCAGACTGGAATGCTTGCTTATTTTGATTTTCTTTCAAGGTATGGAAGCAGATGCTACAGACATGCGCATGCATATACACATACACACATAAATACACACAGTATAATAGAGAAAACTTGTATTTATAATAATGCTATATAGAAATTAAGTATAAAGGCAGGAATGAAAAATAAATGGTATGAGAACATATTTTCATGAGAATATACTTGCATGAGTGATGTGCAAATATCGAGGTTTCTGTACTTAGTCTTAGCGCTACTGTGTTGGATCTTTTATTGCTGTTTACTTAGTAAGGCTTAAGTCTTGGTCTTACATTCTGGCTGTTAAAACTGCAGTTGCCATCCCGCTGTAGCCTGTGTTTCCAAGATGAGGAGGAGTTATTGTGTGTGCCTTGGGTAGTGGCAGAAGGCACGATGTGAGGGGTGTGCTGGAAGGCTGCCCACAGGGTTCTGCAGTGTTACGGGAACATCACCCACTGCCGCTGCCCAGCACCTTTGTCCTGCATTCGGGGCTTATTTGGTAAAATAAATAAATAAAAGCTACTGAAAGTTAGTGACTGCAGAGGCTGCAGAGAACAAGAAAATGAGCTTCTGAGGGTCGATTTGTTTTCCATTGACACAATTTGGCTTCCTTTTTGTAGCATGAAAGTTCAATAAATTTTATTTCTTAAGGCTGTGTTTTAAGAGCGTACTCCTGGTTGTCTTTCTGCTCAAGGAACTTTTAGTAAGGAAGCATCCTGACAGAAATTTTGGACTTCTTCCAGCAACTGAAGACCTTGTGGTGCCTAACTGGGATTTATTGTAACGGAACAGGAAAACCCCTGAAATATAGGACTCCGTAGTTGTATAAAAGCATTATGTTTTCTGTCATCATAGTCACTTGACCTTGAATTAGAGCAACGTCTTTGACTTGAGTGTCTGTAAGACATAATACGTAGTATGAACTAATTGTTTTAAAGCACCTATTATTATAGTTTTATTTTTTATCAGTGCATTACATTAAGTTACTGAGTGCTCCTGTCCTGTTCTTCTTTTCTTTATTTCAGGCTTGAGTCACAGAGCAGCACAGGGATTTACACTTGTGAAGTAGGAGCGTGAGTGGAATTGAAGGATTTACATAGAGGATTCTGAACTACCCTCCTTCCTGCTCTAGGAAAGACAAGTGAGTAAATTATGTGATAATTTGTAATTAACTCAGTCCTTACTTCAGAAGGTCTTTAGTCAAAACAAGAAGATACAATTCAGATGGCTGTATGTAAGATTGGAAGAAATTTCAGATACTACAGATACACTTCTGAATTACAAACATCATCCTGCAGAGTTTTGTTCTTATTTCAGTAATAACAGTTTCCATAAACAGTGGTGAGAGCTTTCTACAAATTCCACTGCCTCCCCCCCCCCCCCCCCCATCTGATGTAGAACTCTTTATATTTGGAAGCTTTTCACCCAATGTCAAAGAAGTCTGAACTGACAAAATGTGGAGCTTTATTAGACCCCTGCATGTATTTACTTGTGAAACAGACAGGTAAGCATCAGCACCAGGTGTGTCCATTCCGCATCTGGGCTGCTTGCGAAGCCTGTTAGAGTGGAGATGATGTGTGAGTTAATTCCAGTGGCTGCAAACCCAGCTTGGGTGACTCCCTGCCTCCCTCCCTTGCTCCTTCTCTGTCCTCGGAGGGGAAGAGAGAAACTAGGGGCCAAAGCCAGTAGGGGGGAAAGATGGGAGTTCACTTCAGGTTGTCTTTCTTTGGCTCTGACTGTAGATACATGGGCCCATCATTAGAAAAGGGCACATGAAATTTTTGTGGAAATTAAATCTTGATGCTCTTATTTCTTCCAACTTTGGGAGTGCCTAGCATATACCACCTTCAGGTATTGATCAGTAAATAAGATCTATGCTTCTTAGTGCTATCTGTTCAAAGTAAGTAGATCCAATTCCTGTTGGAAAAGCACGAGGTGTTGGAGCCCTGGCTTTTCTGCATCTATACAGGTCCATCAGGAGTGTGTATGTGATCCTGTGCAGCTACCAGTGCTGAGCACTGCATAACAGGATGAGCTTTCAATTGCAGGTATTGCTGACCAAGTTGTGACACAACAAGAAATAGTTAAGAACTAGTAAAAATGAGCTCTAACATTGGCAGAGTAGCGGCAGTATCTTTGTATTAATTTAAACCTTCTTGTAACTTAGATTAATTTTGTCTATTTAAGCTGTGTGCAGGGCTGAAAATGGAGGTTGCACCATCCAGGGCAGCTTGGGATGACCTCCTGAGTCGTCTGCTTATGCACGTGGGGGCAGTCAATGCCATAAAAAAAAGAGGTGATCTGGACAAGACTCTGTCATTGTCAACTGAGATGTTGTCATGCAGAGAGGTATGGGAGTGTCCTGGCACTTGGAGGGGGAGAAGCGTACGCAGCAGAGCAAAACGGATGTCAGTGGTGCGTCAAAGCATCTGGAGCTCAGTGGGTGAAGGGGTGAAACAAATGGGAGTAGTAACTTGTGTGCCTTGTCCAGCACAAAGAGTGGGATGAAAGGATGCAGTAGAGAGTGAAGTGGGTGGGAATACTTCTGTTGAATTGTGTACAACAAACGTTTTTTCCTCCAGAGATGTTTCTTGGTGGGCTGTACTTGACAGCAAGTATGAAAGAGTCTCCCCTGCAGTTGGTGAGAGAGAAAAGGTGAAGACAAAGTAGGGGAACCAGAAATAAGACATTTCTGAATAAGAGGAAAGAACAAAGGGGTGAGAAATGTGCAGGCAATAATGAAAAAACCAAGGATTCTGAGGGGGAGTTTTGGAAGGTAATGAGAGAGCGGGGATCTGCGTCAGAAAAGTCACAGTGGTAAGATTCAATTTCCAGGTTTCTCACTTTTGTTCACCAGTATAATGTGAATGGCAGCTCTTATTGGAGGGAGGAAAATTCAACTTTCTTGAGCAAGGAAATGAAAAAGCTCACCAGATTTGCATGCAGAAAGAATGCTTTAATGTAAGTGTGGGAAAGCAACAGAAACATTTTGATAACATGTACTTTATGTATTTTCTATTTTTCAAAGAAGGGGACTGCCTAGGGTCACACAACTTGAGTAACAATGAACCTACAAACCCAAACCTGAGTGTTTTGTGGTACTTCCTAAAAACGTGCTCTGTTTTTCCTATTTTTCATATATTGACTTGCTTAGAAAAACCAATGGTTTTAAAATTTATGTTTAAGTCTATCATAAGCAAGTCCAGTTATATGCTGGCTTGCATATTCACTGCTGAGCAAAAGATTAACATGGTTGTGAATGTTTTATGGATTTAGACTTTGCATGAGTAGTGTTTGTCCTGTAATGGGTAGATGAACTGTCACTTAATGAGATGTGGCTCCTGCCTGAAACCAGAGCAGGTCTGAAGCTGCCCTAATAACTCACAAATCGGCATAGTCTTTCAAAACAGCCATCAGCTTGGCAAGGTATAGAGCACTCCGTGCTTGTGGTCGTATTCAGTTTTACCTTGTGCCTGCTTTTCCTTGGCTACAACTGTGCTTCCAAAGTGTTTGTGGTATATAGGTTTTATCAGGAGGAGACTGGAGGTGGCAAATATATTCCAGAAAAGTACGTGTGGCCCTGATCTGTCCTCATGCAGTCCCTATGTCTTGTCATATGGCGCGGGAAGCCTTTTCTTTCAGCAGTTGCTTAAATATGTTGATAACATTTCCTTCCAGGCAGGGCATTACGTTTCCCTGGATGTACCATCTTCTTCCTCTTTCAACATTGGTCTTAGGTCAATCTCAGGACTTTCTGAACTTGTCCTGGTTTCTAGTAGTGCTAAGAGGGAGGTGCTGATGACCAGACTGTAGCATGGGCAGGCCTGGGATCCCCAGGACCAGGGCACAGGGGAGGGTAGACCTTGTCCAGCTGTAGCGATTCTCACCTTTTGGGGAGCATCGCACTTACCCTGTATGTGCTACCTGGTTGCTGTCCCCCCCCGTATGGCAGGGCTGGTTCCTGTGAGGCCAACACCAAAACAACATGGCTGCATGTTTGCAGTCTTCCTCTGCTGGAAGCAGGTATTGGAAACCTCCCTTCATGCCTAGGAGCGTTTCCATTCCCAGACCTGCTAGTTAAGGACCTTGTCCTCCATATGGATTGCCCGGCCTTGTTGCTCTATGCCTGTTTCTAAACCTGTACATTCATTAATTTATATTTTTTTTCCCCCAAACCCTCTCAAAATATAGGCAGAGCAGGCATTCCATTGTATCTGTAAAGATGCTGACCTAGCATCAAATGGAAGAGTATGATGAAGTGATAAATGTTTCAAGCCCCTGGCCTTTTATCTTGGGTCTTTTTTTTTTTCTTTCTTTTTTTTTTTTTTTTATGCTTCTCAAACTTAAGTGATTGAAAAGCTTTCCAGATCTGATAACTGCAAAGATTTCAAGTGAAACTTTTGGCTCCTATCCCAGAATGAGATCATACAAAGTGATATTAGCTGAATTTGTACCAGAGTTTGAAAAGAAAATGAAAACATGTTACTGTTAGTCTCTCTCAGCTATATTTCAGCTCTGCTGGGCAAATGCTTTCTCATTGGTTAACTTCTGTGTGCCATTTTAAAGGTTTCCAAAGATGTATGTGTGTATATATACATTTTCTCCACTAATAATGTATTTAATTTTATACTCTTTTGATCTTTATCCTTGCTAGAAGGACTCATTGGATTATATTTTTTAATGGAGGTTTTAAAAACTATTGTTGCTGAGGAAACTCACTTTAAGAGAAAGGATGTACTGAAGCCCCGTTTCGATTCCAAAATTACCTTAAAATAAAGCAGAGCTGGGGTATCTCTTCTTTAACCTGTCTTTGTGTCTGGTTGCTCTGATAGGTGTCGGTGAAAGCAATGGTTTTGTACATATATGTGTATCTATTAAGGGCAAAAGTGTGTTAACTGCATGTGTTTTGTGGGTTTCCTGTACAGAAGTAAAATAAGATAAATAATGCCTTAAGTTAGGCCTTTAGATTACTGAACAAGGCTGAACTTCAAGGTTGTAAACCAAGCAATTGGAGGCTAAAAAATTCTACAATTAAAGCTACTTCTTCATCCTTTTGGTAAATATTCATTTTGATTGCCTTTACTTAGAGGATTGCATACTGTTTTGCTTTTTGTTTGTTTTTATTTATTTATTTAATTTATTTTTTCTTTTCCTACAAGGCCTACATATCATTCAGCACACAGCATGGCTAATGCTTAATGAGTGGGTAGGTTGTTGATATTTTGTTTCTCACCATTTCTTGTATGGCCTTATTTACTGCGTGGTTGGCAGATGGTGCACTGAATACAGAACTTCTCATTTCCTCACGGAGTTTTTCATGGCGTTAACACCAAAAAGAGTTACTTTACTGCATATTTTTCAGGGAGTCTTAATCAGGAGTGCAAAATAAGATATAAATGTCTATTTAACCAAACTCTGAGCCTTGACTGTTAATTTTCTGAGGGAGCTGTCTTACAGCACAGTCGCCTTGATGGAAGTCTTTAGTGGCGAAACTAGCAGGTTGTACTGACTGTCCCCCACCCTTCTTTCTGTAGCAGCAGACAACAGTGACTCAAAGCTCACGCTGGGGCACCAGGTATGTCCAAAACTGAAGAAAATTGGTGGAGATGTTGTAAACAGCTATAGCTTCCCTCCACTCCTCCAGTGTTTGCATCTTCCTGTCATTGATTGTACATAGGAACATAGACTTGCCATGCTGGAAGTTTTCTCTAATCGAAGGTAACCCTGCAGCAGATATTTTGTCCAGCAAGCTTAGAGTACTCACTCAGCAACCCGCTCTCCAGCATTCAGTGCATATTTAAAACCTGATGGAAATGAGCAAAGCTTCAAAATGTACAATAAGCTACAGGAAGAGAACACCCTTCATCTGGTTTCTGTCTTTGAGACTGTAAGCTCTTCAGGCTGGAGACTGTGCCTTCCCATATGTCGATAAAGCATTTCAAGCACTACATTAGTATAAACACCAGTGGATGAGGTCATCATATATCAAACAATATAATTAAATCAGTGCTTTATTCACTGTCTGTGTCTCATTATGGCTGCCTCCTAGGTCACACTGCAGCCTTGAAGATCATGTAAGAACTTGAATGTTATAACAACCCTCACAGAAACATTTGCTTTGAAGCTGGTGCTATTCATTTAGAAACCAATCTTCAGAAAAATGTGCTTTTGTAAAATGTGGTCCTATTTTGAAAAGCCATGTAAAAAGGAAACACTTATTATTGATTTTTGTCATAAATTGCCATGCGTGAATGTCAGCCCACAGCCGCTGATCACATGACTGTGATGGGATTTCTTGATTGATTAGAGGTCTGAAAGCAATCAAGTGGATGATGTATTAGAAAGGACCTTGTTTCCTAGAGGGCAAAGTGAGCTTGAAGTTGTGCCTGCCAAGTAACCAGACTTTGGGCATCAGCACGAAACTCTGGCAGTTTTAGAATTTAAGTGATGCTTACTTTTGCCTGCTTTGCACTGACCTTAAAACAATATAGGACAATATTTTAAGTAACATCCTCTTTCCCCCTTTCACAGTTTTGGTACCCACACTTTAAACCTTATTTTATATCAGCACCTATATTTGTTTTATAGCAATAGATCCTCATGTGTGTTTTACAAAGAAGTAGGCTACCAATTTTGTCTGAGCAATAAGGTACTTTTAAGTTATAATCGTAGATATGCAGGTAAGCCTCGTGCCTCACCAAGTATGATGCCTTGGGCATGTGTTATTGCTTACCTATGCCATAATTACTGTACACATGTAGCTACAGGAATATGCCCATATGGTTTTCCTACTGTAAACTTTCAGGTGACTTGCTAATCTAGGCCAGTGCTCAGAATTAAGGGTTGGTCTGAGATGTTAATAATTACAAAGCTGGCATACAAACTTCAGCGTTAAGGCTCTTCCAGATCCACTTGAAATCAGGTTACATTTGTATTCTGTCTTGTTTTTTGAATAGCAGCCCGACAGCATGCAAAGTCGTGATGTTGTTGCTTGACCTGCTCTCTCCATCTTGCTGGAAAGCGAAAAAGAAGGAAAGATATTTAGGGTTTATATTCTCCCGGCTTTGCCATAAATGAAGGAGATTTTTTTTTCTTTTCTTTTTTTTTTTTTTCTGGGGGTTTCCTGAAATAATTAACTGCTGAATTTACTGGACTAATACAAGTTCTTCCTCCCTAATATTTATTTATTTGTCTCTAGTGCTTTTCCTCAAGTACAAGTAACGATGGCACAGAATGGTGAGTTGATGCCATGTGTTGTGGGGCTGCTGTTAGCTAAATTCGAGCCTGAAAGCAGGAAAGTGAAGAGAGAGCAAAGGTGGCTCCAGAAATCAAAGATAAAAGCAAAGTTGTGCAGTTTACCCAAAGAGCCACATTGACGTTTGAGGGCATCCGTCAGCTGGGGCTGCCTCTGGGACTACTCTGCTCTGCAAAGCACTTCCACAAACCTGCTGCTGCAAAGATGGGAGGCGGGGGATGATGGCGAGGGAGGACTTGCTGGATCCTGCTGGAGGCTGGAGTCAGTAGTTCCTGCTAGGTAGCTCCCCTGCTGGGAAAAGCAGCACTCCTGGCTGGGGCAGGAAAGCCGTGGGAGGGCAGGGGAGGCTACTTGCCCCCAGGCTAGAGCTGGAAATCACCTGGCTCCTGCTCAGCCAGTGAAAAAACGGCAAGGAGAAAAGTCTGTTATCCTGCCTGAAGATGGGTGCCTTCATGTGGTTCTGGGGTGCAAGAGCGGAGTCAGCTCTCCTGTGCTTAGTCTGCTCTTGAGAACCCCGCTGTTCCTAGCCTTTTCTTGTTTTCCTTTTCAATAACATCACCTGAGCAGGGGTTAAAAAAAGATTGTTGGCAGACAACAGAAGTATAGGATGCTCAATACTAAAATTTCCAGAGTCTTCAAAAAATTACTTTCGTTTTATTATGTTGTCTTAGTGGCTTGATTGTTGGCTGGTTAAGCACTTGGTACACCTCCTAATAAAAAGAGTAGACACTTTTGTTGGTTTTATACCCTTTTTTTCATGTCCCTGTTCATGTTCCGTTATTTTGCTGCGATTCTTTTTTAAAATAGCCAGAGTAAAACAAAAGTGGTAAACCCTAATTTAGAGGTGTTAGCAAGAGCTGGCTCACTCTGATAAGGGTCAGCCAGGCTTCACTGGTTCTTTATTATAATCCACTACCCACTGTGGTTTATCCTCTCCAAATATTACTCTTCTGTTATACTTGCTATCATCTCTGTGCAGATGATAGCTTAATACTTGCAAGTGACCTAAATATAACGAACAGCAAGCCAGAAAAACTCTAAACACATACCCCTATGAGAAGACAAGGGCAATACTGGCGAACTTGTTTTTCTTAGGACAAGTGTGAACAAGTGCTGGATGTACAGAAAAAATGCTTTTTTTCTTTTAGTTTTTGTTTTGTTTTGTTTTGTTTTGGGTTTTTTGTTGTTGTTTTTTTTTTTGTTTGTTTTTTGTTTTTTTTTCCCCCCACTTGCTACAGGGGCACAATTCTCATTTCTCTTCACAGTCATCTAGGCGAGCTTAGGTGCGTTGTGTGGCAGGGCTTATTTGCTTGTGCACAGCATGCTGTGCCTACAATACAAAGCCATACTCGGCTTTCAAACATGAGCCAGCTGGGAGCACAGGCTGAGCAAGCTCAGGTCTGTCCGTACCTGCCTGCATACAGAGATCCTTAGAAGAAAGCAGAGACACCCAATTTCTCCTTATTACTGCATTACACCAGAGGCAAATGCTCTAATTAAAACTCGCAGTTAGCGGCGGTTTGTTATAACTGCTGTAAATTTCAATCATGTTGAGACTTCCTGGTGGTGGGAGGAGAGTGGCAGGGAAGCCGGTTAGCACTAACAAGGTCTCTGGCGTAGCTGGCTATAGCAGCCCAGCCCCTGTCTGCCATATGTTTTGTTAAGGTAGCACCTATGGCACTTTGTACCCGGCAAATTACTAAATAGCTTAAAAGAAAATGCGACTAACTGTATAGCAGAGGAGCTAAGATGTGTCTTGTATTGTAAGAGGTTCTCATGACACCCTGCTTTCTGCTGGGCTGGGAGGGGGAAAGGGGCTTGACAAGGCTCAAAACAGCCCTGCTGTTGCCTTTCCCTTGGTGCATTGCTTCCATCGGTCCGACACAGTAGGGAAAAAAATGGGAACTCAGGTAACAAGGATGGTAAGATTAAGAAATATCCATTTTAATAAAGGCATTAGAGAATGGTTTTGCATATCTTACAACTAGAGAAACAGGAACTTTGAAAACGAATTGTTTTCTGAGCAGGTCCCAGTTTTCACCTTCTCAGTCACTGTGTTTGTTTACTTTGGCTATCCTCATCGCTACTCACGTGCTGTGCCAGGTTACTGTCTTCTGCTTGCTTTTATGAGCTGGATGGCTGAAAATGTCTTCCTTCCAAATATTTATTTGCTGTCTTACACTGTGGTGTTTCCACCGCCGCATCTAGACCAAGGAAGAATGCCCAGTTCATTTCTTTTCTGGGACAGGAGGACTTGATCTTATGGGAGCTATCAAAAGAGGTGCAGTCTGGCACGTAACTACCTTTTCCCTTCTACAAGGGTGCTTTTCTCTTGGGCAGGCTGGGCAGAAAGCTGCGGGTCTGGACGTGCTCTCTCTGTTGAGCATCATTAAGCAGTCTGTGTTTAGGATGGAAGGGCAGAATGGCACCGAGTTGATGGGGTCGTATTCACGCGGAGCCCCTGCTTCCTGTCGCACTGTATTTGACCTGACATAAGCAGCTGACATAACATCACCGTGGGTGTTGCCAGGGTTTTCTTCTTTTAATATTAAATTTGGGGGTGGTGGTGGGGGGAGATTAATAAATCTTTTCTTTTTAAAAGGAAAGAGAAAACCCCAAAGGATCTTGGCTGGCTCTGCATGCCCTATAGGTATGTCTGGTTGTTTTTGATGAGTGAGGTGCTGTCCTCCTGTTTACCTCTCTCAAAGGAAGTGTCTGTTGACATAGTCTGCGTTTCAATCATCTTTATTACATTGTGCTCTGGGAAACCTTTAGGGCAAGTCGAGCCAGCCCTAGAAGCAGTTTCTTGGTCACAAAGAGAGATGAGCCTGACCAGAGGCCCACAGTTTGTATTTCTTTATTTGCAGAGATCTGTGCCCTGATAACCTCAGACCCTGCAGCAGCTGAGGTCAGCTTAATTTGGAGCAGTACAAGAGGGGCGGCGGGCAGGTCTCCCAGTGGCTGCCATACCTGCGCTTGCACCGCCACCAGCATGGACCTGGCAGTCAGGGATCTGGCCTTGCTGTCCCACCTGGCAGAGTCTGGGGTTTTCCTGCAGCAGGAGTGCTGGGTGCGTGCTACCGGGCTCGGAGGCAGCTCAAAGGCATCCTTCCCCCTTCCTCCCTCCGTCCAACTTGTTTTCTGTGTGTGCTCTCACCATGGGATGCTGCTTAGAGCTTGTTGCCCTTAGCGTGGCTCAAATGTTCGGAAGACTTCATGTGCCATTACCCGTGTGATGTTCATTTGCTGAGCGTCTTCCAAAGCACTGCACGGTGTGGGTTTGTGTCTGGACCATTGGTCCCTGTGTTCATTAGAGAACTGCTGTCGTTTGTGATCGGCCGTGTCATCAAAGCTGTTAATATTTGCACGAGGTGAGAGTTTTTACTTCAGATTGAAGTTTGCATGTCAGGGCTGAACTGTTGTGGGTAAGCGAACCATGGATGATTTGCATGATGTTATGGTAACGTCTTGTATTATTCCGTGGTCTTGTAAGTCTTTTGAATAGGTGAAGTGAGCTTTGGTTTGCATCGAGGTGATATTTTCCTCTAGTGCTCAATGATGAGTTCTGGATAGACGCTCATGAAAATGTTGCTATGTGAAAAGCATCCATCTTCTCGGTAGAGGTGGGGCCCTGACTGGCCGTGATGTGCCCTCGAGGCCTCTTTCTCCATATCTGTGCAGCTGCCTGGCACCTCTGAGTGGCTAAACCCACCCATCTTTCAAAAGAGGAATGGCTTTGTACTGTGCTAATAGAGAGTGAGTTATAAACCTTCCCCTCTCAAGATGTCTGCAGTCCCAACGTGAAGATTTATTTTAGCTTCAATAGTTCATACCTTAAGACAGTTGCAATCTTTATAGAAAATTGTTACCCAAGAAAGCTACAAGTGGTTAAGAAACAGGGTATGAGTGACCTGGTTGTCAAGTGTAAGGCACTTCTTGTGGTGCACGGGGAGCTGCCTAACAGCGAAATATTCAAATATAAATTAAAATAATTTGCAGAGTCATGTACTAATGATGAAAGCAGCTTGTGCCTTCATTGTAGCCAAAGATTTCAAGGGCCAAATTCACTGCAAATATAAACAGTGGTGCAAATTATATGTTAGAGCCCAGTTGTTCCCCTGCAGGCTATAAATAACTCCTATTTTAAGTCACTGGGGGTTATTAGTCTCCTGTGGGAGAGACTGTAGTCTGTGGTGTAGCTGACCAGAAAATGGTTGTTAGTGATAAAGCAGTGTAATTTGCATTGATTTATTATTCATTGGCTGTACAGATCAAGGGCAGCTTACCCAGCAAGAGGGATTGACACAAAACTATTTTGTCGCTTAAACAAATGTCCCTGCTGAGTATAACTGAGAGATGCTGTTGTAACAGAGACGAGTTGATCACACACCTTCTAGCTTGTAACTCTAAAATCTGAATAAGACTTCAGTAAGAGCTGACTCCAAACTTAGTTTTGCTCTATCTGTGTAAGCTGGGGTTGATAAGTATTAGAAGCAGATGTATATGTAAAAAAAGAAAAGACAATTCTGTGAATTTTTCTAAATTCCCTCCATCTAAGAACATGCACATCCTGCTTTAGAACCTCTAGTGCTTTAGTCTAGCATCCTGCATCCAAAACAATAGGTCTTTATTGGCTACAGAAAGGATGAATTTGTGTTTAGTGTGGGCATAATTAAGTTAAACAGCCCAAGATCATTCTTGTAGGGTTTTCTTCTGAAACTGTTACCTTCAGAGCTTCCAGGTATTATGAGGTACATTATGATTGACATGAGTGTAATATTATCAGTGTCTGCTTTGGTGTTCCTCGAAAAACTGTAGCTCGTGGAAGAAAACAACAGATAAAGACAGTTGGGTTTCTCTTCTCTTGTTCTTCACCTTTCTATTTCTGGTGGTTGTGGAAGAAAACCTGGAAATACAAATCAAATGTTTCTTCAAACTCCAAAATGAGAAAGCAAAATAAAAAGGAAGAATATATATTTTAAGTGTTATTTTTAAGTCAGTATTGGGGGGAGGGAGGGTGTTTTATCTTCGGATTCCTTTTTTTTTTTAAAGTGTCTGTGGCCACTGCTGCAAGTACTGAACTATCCCATCCCTTCCCGTGCTGTTAGCGGCACTTATTCCATGCCTGGAACATGAGTAATTGGTGCCTTACAGATGATGGCACTGGTCACTGCGAGCATAGGTACCAAACTTGGCCATTTGACAGTGCAGCCACACTGGCTGCTATTCAGCTGGCTTTCTTCTGCCATGGTCCTTGAGATGTTGTCATGCCAGCAGGCTCTGCGTGAGCGTCCTCGTGGAGGCGCAGCTGTGGGTGGCAGACGGGTGTGTGCTGGGTGGGCTCACAGCCCCGCGGTGCGAGGGGCTCCGCTGGCAGCCGTCTGCTGGGACCCTCGCAGCCCCTTGTGACCCTGCTGGTGTGCAGCACGTTTCACAGACTATTCTGTAATTCTACTGTGATTTTGGCTGCAAAGAAAATTGGTGGTAACACGGGAGGGAAAGCGATGCTTTCCTTAGAGAAATCCTTAGAGGCTTTCTGATAGCTCATTTTGCTTTGTACACTGACTTAGCATCAACCTCTCTCGATGAGTTCCCAGCTACCGTCTGCCTTTGAATACATACTCTGTGTCCTGCCATGGACCGTTGTTGTTCACGGCCTGAAATGACCTTGTGGAAAGGAGTGCTGTAACAATAAATTGCTGTTTTGGGGCCAATTTTCCTAGCAAAATCTGAATAAAATAATAATCTTGGAACTTAACTCTTCTCCTAAAAGGAGCATGTCCTGCCCATTTAAAGCTGAACCATTTTGCAGCATATTCCTTCACATTTTTGTTAAAGGTTAACAAAATTGTTTAGACAGCTCTAGTGGCTGCACATCAATCTGCTATAACCAGCTGATTAATGTGACTGATTTCTGCAGTGAATTTCTCTAATCACTTCTTATTTACAAACTGGGGTGGTTTCGTTTAAAGCAGCTATGCTGAGTGTTCATCCATCTTAAAAGTTCATTCCTTGACTAAAGTAAGTTTAGGAAACACAAGGCTAATAAACCTCTGTGGCAAATGGTGCCTGTAAAAGAAGAGGTCATATGCAAAGTCTCTGGTAGTGTTAATCCCTCTTGTCATCTCCTACAGATGAAGTAGAAAAAATAAATTTTTCTTGAAGCAGAGAGAAACGAAATCATAGTGAGTGTAGGCAACTAAGAGGGAAACCAGTGCTCCGAAGCCTGCAAGGAAGTGTGTGGGAAGCCAGGAAACTGTGGATTTTCATTATCCAGGCTATTGGCTGACAGCTGGTGATCTGAAATAATCTACAGCTTTTTTTTTGGGTGGTGGTGGTGGGAGAACTTACTTAGACTTCGTAGACTTACTCTACTGGGAAACACAGAGGTTCCCTCTTTAGAAATAAGGTAAAATTATCTGGTGTTTCAAGTGGAGTTAGGCACCTAGCCGATGTCTCTGCTGTGGTACATCATGCTTTGTTACAGAGTGCAATGCTGAATACTTCTGTGTGTTTATTCTGTTGGTAAATATCATTCTAACTGGTATTACACAAACTGTTTCCAATGGTAAATATAAGAAATATTTAGCAGCTGTGTGCCTATAGGGAACTCAGTTGGACAGATGTCTACAGGTATTGGGATGCAGGAGTATATGCACTTTATATGCAAGTGAGTATAACTCCGTTGAATTGTAGCATAGCAGAAGCAGGTCTCCAAGGAGGTTTCAAATGGTCAGATCTGTTATGTAGAATGTCGGCAAAAGTTGTGGCATCCTAGGCAAGGTTAATTGGGGAAAAAAATCATGTAAGTGGATATATGAATATTTTACTCAATATTTAAGGACCGCTGAGAATCTGTTAGTCATCTTCAGCATTCACCATGCTTTTTATTTTTAAAGCAGGCATATTTTCCTTATACTTTTATGACATTTTCTGTTTCCTTCCAACACTCTGTATGTCTGAGAGGATGTTCTACACATGGCTTTCAGAGTAAGAATAATTCTGCAGGTTTCCCTTTACTCTCTGTACCTTCTATTCTGATGGCTCAGATATGTTTGTACTTGAGTCCTATCTGAGGAAAATATGTGATATTTCCTAATGGTGGTCACACCATTTTTTCTACACTTACGTTACAGATTGGAATTCTGCCCAATATCACCTTCAGTTTGACTTTTCTTTTAGTTCCTCACAAAAATTTATCTGACATTTTCAGATACTTGTGGACTTCTGAAGATAAGGCATTTCTCATGTGTATGTACTGCTAAAGACCTTGTCCAGTCTCTCATCACCTTATGATTCTCTCTCTCTGCCATGTTACTTTTCCTGGTTTTGGCATGTACTGGCTTGTCCTGTTAATATCCCTTTAGACTGCTCCTACAAAAGTTCTTCCAGTCATATCACCTTTAACTTTATCCTTTTCTCTTTAGATTTCCCTTTACTTTCCACTACCTTAAACAAAAATTGGCTTTATTTTAAAAGGACTTAACAATGTACCTCTGTTCTATCTGTAATCCGTACAGTTTTTGGAGACTGACCCTTGCTCTCCATCAGCCCGTGGCACCTACCTCTCTCACCTATTTGCTGCATTTTAAAGTGACACTTCAGTGCTTTTGCGCTTTCTTAGGAGAAACCCATCCGCATGTGCAGATCTCTTCCCAGTTCTACTTTTGCCATGACTTCTGCAGAAAATTTGGACTCTGGTGATCAGAATTGATCCAGTCCCTTGAGAAGGCCCATAGGTGAGGTGGGTAGATGGGAGGAAACCTTGGGCTGTGTTTCTACTGGGATCCATTCCAGAAAAGATTATATTTCTTAAAGGATGTTCTACACCACTGTGTGGAGTAGTAGTCTTTAATAGTGAGTCTATTACAGCAGTTGAATATGTCAAGAAATTATTGGAAAAGTTTTGAAGATGCTCATACAATATTCATGCTTGGCTTTAGTGTGCAGGAAGTGGAAAAAAGGAGAAGATACAATAATGGATAATGGAATGACAGTAAAAAAAAAAAAAGATAGAAATGACAGGGATGTTAATTGGGTCAACAGGACAGTTAATAAAAGGTTTGTGCCTAACCTGACAAGGCAATTGGTTGTGGTCAGTTAGAAACAAGGAAAAGGTTTCTGCTTAAATATACCAGGTTTGTGCTTAAATACCAGGTGAATAAGATAAAGGAATCTAAAATACTTGCAAAGACAAATGTTGTAGAGGACAATAGATACATAGTAGAACAATAATCTTGCTGGAAAAGTAGTACTTAGTTGCTGTGTTCAGGAAGAATAGAAAAGGAAGGTAGTAGGCTGTCCATGAGTGTTAACAATGTGAAAGATCATAACAAAAACCCAAACCAAACAAATGAAAAACAAAACAAAAACCAAAACAAACCCAAAACACAAAAGCTACAAGGGGAAAGGACATACTGAATAAAAGAATATCTGTTCTAGTTTTAGCAGCTAACAATGAGATCGTAGAAGAGCTAGACACGGAAAATAACTTCAGATCAAGTGTTCAGGGATTGATTTAATTAAAATGAGGGGAGGATTAAAAGTATGTCCTTAATTAAAAATTGTCTTTGAAAGATAGCAAACTTGAGTTTGTCAAACTGCTAGTGAGGCAAGTCAGCTGCACCGGATAGCTCAGAGCACTGAATAGTGCAGAAATTGGGAGTTTTTGTAAGTACTCCAACAGTCTGGATTCTGTGCCACAAGGAAGGAGAAAAAGTTATTAGGAAAGGGTGAAAGTTAGAGTTGCCAGAATTCAGGCTGAATGGAAGCGAGCAGGTGATGTTTAGACACATAGAAAAAAATACATTGAGCTACATAAATAACTTCCAAACAGTAGAAGGGCTACTATGTAATAGTGCTGCTTGTGCAGGGGCTAAGCATAATTTAGATGTGGCCTTAGTGTTAAAAAAACCCCAACCTCACCACACCTTCCCTAAAAGAAACCTTAGTGGTGACCATCAGGAATGTGATGTGACCATCTGAATGTGATGGAAGCAAAGCTTTGAATATCGCAGTGCTCCCGAGTTGCGCAGAAACAGCTAACCTTTGTAACTGCTCACTCCGAAGTCGAAGGTATGACTGCAATCGTTTTTAGCAAATCCTTCAACAGCCACTGTCCACTTCTGGGCTCTGTGCTTTGTGCTTAATTGTGCCAGCTGGCTGGAACAGAAGGAGTTTTCCCTTGTCATGCTGCTTGGTGTTGTGGTTCTTGTGGATTTTTTTGTCAATTCAGGAAGGTTTAAAATATATAAACTTTAAAAAAAAGTTAAAGAGGCTGTGAAAGGAACTTTAAATGTAATGCCATATTAGGAATCTACCTGAAGGGTTTATTTGGGGGTTTTCTGACTGAACAGAGAAGGGAAGATGAGTTCAGCAGTTGTACCTTTTATGCCCTGGCAGAAGGCAGTGGCAGTTTTGGGACACTCAAGGGGAGAATATTGTCAGACTAGTTAGGATAAAGTACAGAGTGGGAGATTTAAGCTCCTGAGACTGGAAGTAAGGGGCTGAAAGGGAGTGGCTGGACTTGATACTCAGAAGGAGAGAAAAAATTGTCACAAATGACTTTGAATTCGCTCTTATAAGTATTGAAATCCCAGTGTTGGCATAAGTTATAGGGAGAGGAAGAAGTTTTGTAGGGAGGCATTTAGTATTAGGGCAAGTTAATTTATGTTGGTAACACAATGTAAAACTTGAAAATTTAGTAGGTAAAATGAAGCATGTGTATAAGTGCAAAGGATGGCTTAGAAGGAGAAAAGATGTGTCGGACAACATGGTTTCATGAGCTGCTTGATCTGATCTAACACTCCTGGCCCATACCCCTCTCCTGTCCCTTACCAATCATTCCTGCCATCGCCTTTGTGTCAGATCACCTCAGACTGATTCGGCAATCTTGAAACGGCATCTGAACCATGAATGCAGGGGTGAGTGTTGAAGTCATAAGCTAACAAGATCGCCTAAATGTGTTGAACTGAGAAGAAGAATGTGCCAGTGGCAGAGCTTTCAGAAGTGGCCATCGATATGGTGGGCTCTCCAGAACAGAGAATAGTCGTTGACAGGAAAAATACTGACTGATTTGAAACCTCAGTGAGGATGCGATGTCAGAGCAAGCATCATGATCAGCAGTATCAAAAGAACCAGAAGGGCCAAACCCAAGGGGAATAAAGGAAGGCCCTTGAGATTTGTCTGGGAAGAGATCATCTACGACCCTGGTGGGAGCACTTTCATTCAAAGGGAACGGCGGAAGCTGGGCTGGATGTGATCCAGTGTGGAGTTGGAAGAGAGGAAGCAAGTGCATTGGCTTCAGCCTACGCTTGCAGCAGGTTTATAGATAAGGGAAAGCAGGAACTGCTGAAATAGGTAGGGCTGTTGTCTTGTGGATAGTGGAAAGGGGGCACAGAGTGAGAAGATAGATATAAGTGAGGACTAAGCTTGTCTGAAACAGAAATATGCAGTTGAAGACAAGTGGAAGAGGTTAAAGAATTTCAGACGAAGAAAGGTAAATAATCTATAGGCTCTGTATGGTGATATATTAGCAAACTTTTTTTTTTTTTTTGGTAGGAATTAGCAAAGACCGATGAGAAAATTCAGTTGGAAAAATGAGCAGCTTCATGAAAACGAAATCATCCGAATGAACTTTTTTTTCCCCGTTACTTGTAACCGATTTGAAGCAGCAGTGTGCTGCTGCTTTCCTTTTCCTCTTTCCCACCCCCAAGGCCGTGGCAGACAGCAGGGCACGGTGCCGACGTGTGCTGGTGTTACGGTGGCTGCTACGGAGTCGCTTGGCTCTGGAAGGAGAGCGACACATCCAGACTTCAGGGGCCATGCAACCTAATTGTCTGGCTCTGGTCCAGCTGCTGATTGACCCAATAAAACTTAATGAATCTGGATTCCTGCAGTCTGATTTGCTTCCTCTCCCTGTTATGTGCCTTTCTCAGTCCATGAAGAGCTGAAACCTGAGTGCTGGCTTTGACAAAGGGAGTGAGAGAGGGGGGAAGGAGGGGAAGAAAAGGCAGATAACAGCCGAATGTAATCAGTGTTTTATTACCATCCTCAGGAAGTGGGAATAGCTTTAAAAAAAAAAAAAAAAGTAGTAGGTTGGAGCAAGGAAAGTTAATTATGGTGAGGTTATTTGACAGGAAATTACAAAACACAAACAGACAGACGAAACACATTTTAAAACAGGGTAGGAAATCTCAAGTTACTTCACTGTGTATATTCAAAACCCCCAAAGCAAAGGCTGAAAATAGCAGTTTAAACAAAAGCTATCTTATCTGATAAAGGCATTTCAAGCACAAAAGGAAATTTATATATTGGGTTGACAGTCTTAAAATAAACTGATTGTCTTGATAACACCATAGATTTAATTGTGGGAAAAAATTGGGTTCATTTATATGACCTGTAGATACAGTAAATTCCCATGTAAATTCATTCCTTTTCTTTCTTTGTACATTTCTTGTCTCCTAAGCAGTGTTTATCAGTGTTTTTGAGAAATTGCAAAGGTAGATTTATGCATGTAGGACGAGACTGATAAATATGTGCATAATTTAAAGACTTCCATGCAGACCAGATATGATTCATTTCCTATGCTACTGTATGGAAGCATATTAATGGTACTTCAGCAAGTACCATTCAGATTCAGGAAGATTTTGGCAGAAATACATTGTTTTGGGATGAGGGTAGAATTTCTAGTACTAGTCATGAGAATTATTTTTTCATTTATTTTATTGTTAGCAGACTTGTGATATGTTCTTGAATACTTGGTGTGTATTCACTTTCTGTGCAGAAAGGAAACTATTCTGTTACCACATCACCTTTATCCTGAGTCTGTAAAGCATTAACGAGCACGAGGAGAGCAGAACTTGCTAGCGTGGTTCTCTTGTAGCCCTGCCGTAGGTACTAAAGCTGCAAGGAATAGTAAGGAGGACCTTTCTGGTACCTGGGCTGTCACTGAGTTTTGTTATGAACAAAGTTGTCTTCAAAGGAAGGTGTTGATTTTTTAATTTTTTTTTTGGACGCAAATGCTGCTCAGTTGCCAGTATTCTCCTTACCATTTTTCTTTGAAGTTTACTGCTGATGTTTTGAATAAACATTGCATCCATGCAGATATGTGTCCTTCTAGTGAGATAGGATATGTATTATAAGGCTGATACAATATGATTTGCTGGGACGGAGGGAGCAAGGAGAAGGGGAGGAAATAACTCGGTTGTGCAAATGATATATTAGATTATCTCTGTTCAGATCAAAGACTTAGAACACTGTGGGACAAATATCTTGCTTGCTTTTGACTGAAGCAGTAACAAGAAGCATTAAGAGGTTCATAGGTACACCTGCCTGGCTGCTGTGACTTGGAACTTTGTGTTCCTCCCCTCTTCTTGCTCATCAGGCTGCACATCTAACAGTGTATTACGATGCAGCAGGCGCATCTGCAACTCAGTGCCTTGTCATACCTGCTCTGTCCTGGGAGACATGTAAGTTTGGATTGTTTTTTTCCCCCAATTAATTTGTCCACTGTGCCTGTGACTCCCTATTGCTAACACTGTTGAGCCTTCATAATCTATGAAAGCAGCGAAATAAAGTCTGGTAGGAAGGCGCTTGCTTACTGAGTGTTATATTGGAAGTTAGTGGTAGGTGATGCTTCTTGGCTGAGGTGCAACATGGCATCCTTATGGCTGAGTTAGGTAAGTGGCTGTTTTCACCTGCACTCAAATCTTTCCCTCTTATAGGTGACCCAGGTGCGCCTGGAGATCTCCTGGAGATCAGAGTGCTCAGAATTATCTGACCACATGAGGCTTGGAGAGTATCCCTGAACTATAGCAAAAAAATGAGTTCACGTCAGCTTGCATTGAGGAACACGAGACTACAGGACCTGGTAGTGTCCTATTGCTGGAAAATCTTGCTAGGAGTCCTGTAAAACTCAAGATCTGATAGGTCCATAAGGGTGTTTGCTCTCTTTAACAAAGAAATATCAGTTGTCAAATCCATGAGGATTGGGTTGCAATATAAATATTCTGAGCTTGTGATCTCTGGGTTTTGCACTTAAAATAAATACAAGGACACCTGTGCAGGAAAGGTACCTTTTTTTTTCTATTGATTTATGTCTTATTTAAATGACCTCCTAATTTAACAGGATTTCATAACTCATCTAGGGGACTACATGAGGGAAAGTTGTGGGAGGCAAGTAGATTCGTCCTTAAAAGGGGATAGTGTTGATGTCAATATGAATCACTTATCTAAAGCAGTGAGTTAAAAAAAAAAAAAAAAAAAAAAGGAAAAAAAAAGAAAGAAACTGAAAGAAAACAAAATAAGAAATGGAGCTAAAATATCTTTTAAAAAATACATATTGAGGCTATGGGAAAAAACTGCGAATAGAATCAATTATCTTGACTGACTTGATTTTTTTTTTGTTGTTTGTTTGTGCATGTGTGGTTTTGTTTTTTTTTTTATGAAACCCTCTACAGTAAAAGGAGATCAATAAAATGTAGTGTCCTATAGTCAGCTCTTCAGAATGCTGTGGCAAGTATTGGGAAGTTATGTTTTTCCAATCTGTTTTTTCAACAACGATCAATACAAAATGACACAGAAGATTTTCTAAAGGTTATATACCATGCTTCAAAATTAGCATCTCTGAAGAACCCCACAATCATTTAAAAAATAAAAAAGTTCTCTGTTACGATGAAGTATCTTTTATAATCAACTTTCTTTTCTCTTTTAAAAATTGAGATGTGTATGAATAAGATTTAAGGAGATGCTTTCATTGCAGGTGATAACGATGATACATCATTTTGATTCTGTCTTATTGCTATTTTATAGATATTATTTTACATATGCTGAAAATGGAAAATTAAATTCTGGAGATGCAAAGATGCCCTATAACAATCCTTAACACAGGCTAATACTGTGACTAGGTAGCAAGCATGTCCTTTGCTGAATATGCATTAATGTTAGCTTTAATTCCTTAACTAAAATAAAAAGTAGTAGCCAAAGTTAGGACACAAGTATTTTGAAATTTTGCTTTAACACAGTTTTACTGTTTTTGCCTTCATAATGATGATAAAATAGATGGACTATTTTTTTTTTTGAAAAAAGAAATCATGATTTTACATAAACCTAAAAGTGGCGAGACTACTTTGGGAAAATTCTGCATGCTGATTTTGAAAGGTGTGTACACAAAGCTCATCGTGACTACTGGGAGTAAACAAAGGCAAAGTCAAGAAACACAGAGTTAGTCTTGTGTCCTGGCTTTGGTTATATGAGTTACCTAAGCAAGCCATCAAGGGTGTTTTCCTGGTGACAGAACTGAGATCCTGTGACTGACTTGAGATAAGAACAAACTGATGAGAACTGGGGTAAGGACTGAGCTCCCCCGACAGTGTTGTTCATGCCTAATCCACTGAGAAGTGCTCCAACCAAGAAAGGTGCTTCTGCAAGGCTGAAAGACCTACCAGTTGTATTTTGGGATTTTTAAGCCTGTTTGGTATTCTAAAATATAGCTCACTTATTTAATCTGTGTCCCTGTATCTTCAAAACTCTACTGTGGGTAAAGTTTGAACTAATTAACCAGTAACAGATGTAAACCACATTCATATCCAAACCATGTGTTGTCCTTGTAGTTTGTCTGTAGTTGTTTCCTCTGAAAACAATGAAGGCTGAACGTATATTTTGCATGTATATGGTTTTAGTTTTGCAACTTTTTTACGGTTTCCAAATATAGATAGTAGTGCAGTTTGTTTCAAGGTGTTTTGAATAGAGTACCTGGCATATTTCCAGCTTCTTTTAATCAGTCACTGGCTGGCTTTTTTAAAAATTTAATTTAAAATATGAAGTGAGTATTTTGCAGAAGCACTTAATACAGCTTCAGTCTAGAACTGGAGTCTCTAGAGATTGGGTGATATTTGTGATCTTTATTACTGGAGAAGAATAATTCTGTGAAATCTTGTTACTCCTTGTTACAAAAAGCTAAGTTTCTTTTGAACACTTCCAGTTTTAGAGAGAGGGGGAACAAAAAGATTGACAATGAGATCGAATTTTATTTTGAAGCTTCAGTAGACAGAAGATTAAAGAATGCAGGACTTTCAGACCAATCTCATTCCTGTCTTGTTGGTGTGGCTTGAACGTTCACGGATTAGCAGTGTTACTACACACTCAGGATAATGACAAGGTTCTTCCTCAGGGGGCTTACACAGTAGGGCTACAGTCTTGCAACTTGTGATGGGGCAGGGAGGTGTTTTTCTCTGTTGTGGGACAACAGCAGTGCATTTTATTTATTGTGCAAGGCAGATATACTTCCACAAGTCTCCTTTTTATTCCCTTCCCTGCTTCATGTTAAAGCTCTGTGGGAAATAGGCTACAAAAGAAGGTATCAAATTTTGCAGCCGTTCCTATAGCGTGTTGACGTTGCTCCTGAACCCAGCCTGAGGGAGCCATTAGAGTGATCTTCTAGCAGCTGAAAAGGGGGAAGGGGAAGAGTAAAGTTTCCGTAGCTCTCTAAATTTCTAAAAGCTATGGGACCTGCGCTCCATATTAAAATGCAGTTTCAGAATTATTGTATTGAAACTTAGTAACATTTAATATGTGTATTTATGTAATACTATGGAAGAGTTTTCCAAGCAGTTAATTAAAAATCAGGAGATATTACTTATAATATTTTAACTGCCCATTGTTTTCTTACAGATCAGTTTAAATGAAAAAGGAGAAAATAAATATTCTAATTTTTTTCCAAACATAGATTTTTTAATTGAAGTAGATACGAAGAAAAGATCCTTTTTTATTCCTATATTCGCTAGTTATCTCACTAAACGCAAGCAGATTTGTTTTATACGATGGTATAACATAAACTGTAGCCTAAAAAACATAGGCATATCAAACTCATGTTAAAGGAAAAACATATATGTATGTTTTAAATGGGGTGAATGCTATTGTCAGGGTAAGATTATGTTAGAAAATTATTTTTTAATGCTGAATACCAGTGCATCACAGGACAATGAATTATCCTCAGTATTTACACAATTATGAATTATCCTAGCATACAAGATATTTGATATCTTTTAAGCAATCTTGTTTTGTGTATAAATGTTGTGATGCAGGTGGTCATGAAGTAAGCGCAAATGCAGATTTCAGCACAAATGCAAACAACTTTTACATGACTTACAGCTATCAAATGCCTGTGTCTGATTTTTTGTCTGAATGTGCTAAACTGGTTGGTGTTTCATACAAAAGCTACAGTGGAACTGGTATTTGGTAACGTGCTTTTTGTCTGTGCCTTTGTTCCAGTTAAAGCTACCTACTGGTGACCCTTGTGTTACCAGCTTATGCTTCGAGCCTAGAAATGCTTCACCTTTCTCTTCTGTCTCAAGCTTAAGTGCAGGCTTTAGTCCTTGGGATTTCAGTCCTATCATAAAACCCTGGACTCATTTTTGCTGCTTTAGCTTCCACATTGTTCCTCTGGGTGGGAGATCTTCAGACTTGGGTTTCTTCCTGAGTGTATTCACAGGTAACGCATGTCAATTTTACTCTGCTTCTGAAACAAACATAAAAAGCAGATAGTATTTGAAACATCCCTGTGCTAACAAGCCTAAAGCTTGTAGAGGGGTCAGACTTGTGTGTTATATTAAAATCAGGCAGACCTGAATTTTCGAGATAAGTTTGTTTCCCCAAGCAAATATTCTTTTTTTTTTTTTTTTTTTTATCTACTTAAGTCAAAGCATCTTTTAGTTTAGTGTAATATGTAATGACAAGAAACAGGGTAGAACATTATGTATGAAGACACAGCTACTGTGAATGATATGAATTATTAGCACTTGGATGTGAGCTGAAGTCCTGAGCAGAAAGGACCATGTGGGTGTTTCTCTTCTGTGCAGTCTCTTCTCCACCAGGTTTGGTGTCAATGTAACCTGACAGTTGGCCTGTAAGCTCAACAGTGGATAGCATTTTAAACCCAGCCTCTTTAAAAGCAGTGACTGTTAGAAATTGAATCATCAAAGCCAAGCAAATGATAACAAATAAAGGCCAGGAGACTGGGTTTGTGGTTGTCTGAGGGAGACTCTTGAAACTGCCTGGAGCGTTTGTCATGCAGCTGACAGTACTGGCGGATGTACGTATGGCATAAGCCTGAATCAAGGTGTGGTGGGGGAGGTGTTTCCCCCCGTGGGTAGGCAGAATGCCTGGGAGAAGAGGTTGTAAGGAACTGTGCAGGGAGGCACACAAGCCAATGTAGCCTGTTTAAGGTATGGTAGTGCCTTGGGAACGAGAGAGACTGAGCTTCACTGTACCACTGCTGTTAGTGATGAACCACATTTTCCTGAATGATGAGTATGAAGAGTCCTGCAAAGACCACAGGAGCATCTGGGTTTGCAACCAACACCAGGGGATTACTATGAATTCAGAGGGGGCTTTTCCAGACTGCCTAGAAATATGTGAAATAAAACCGGCATCAAGGAATAAAAGAGACTGCAAGTCTGAGTATAGGATGGACCTGCTTGTCCCTGCTGTATAAGTTGAATTGGGTTGCAGTGACTGAAACAGATTTTTGAAGGCATGGAGGAAAGCATCTTCCAATAATATGTTTACAGTCTGTAAGAGACTGTTGGAGAACTGGGAACAGATTCTGGGTCACTTTGGAAAAATAGACCAGTGTTGGACTATAAGAAGTAGCCTGTTTGGTTACAGCTGCCGAACACGACATGTCTGCTGCCCTGCATATGGTAAGGCTATATCCAGCTGTATTTCTCATGGAAATACTGTGGATATTGAAATGGAAGCAGAAACCCCTTTATTTTTGCAGTACAGTAATTCTGAAAGGATTTTTTCCACCACGAAGCTCTCTCCATGCCTGCCCCTTAGGAAAGTTTAACAGTTTGGAACTGTTTTCACTTGTAGTCAAGAAAGGTAAACCTGTGTAAGGATAGACATTTATTGGAAGGCAAAGTTAGATGCCAGACAGTCTGCATGTACGACTTCGTCAGGTTTAGACACTGGGGAAAGATTAAAGGTGGTCCCCCTTGCTTAAATACACACAGTCCCAAGCCTTTTTTAATCTCTGATGGCATGCTTTCTTGGCACATTCCTGGCTCTGCAGTGAGGAGGGTCCCTGGAGCGTGTTCCCCTTCAGCCATCTACTGTCACTTTGTGTTCTGCCCCTTCTGAACTTCTGGGTTCTTTCCCACTTGGATTGAGCTGTGAAATGGGGATGTGGCATTATTTCTTCTTTCTTTGACTGCACCAACTCACCTAGCTGAGGAAGATGAGAGACATAAACAAATAAGTCTTAGTGGTGTACTGGTGGTGGAGACAGCATATCGTAGAATCATTAGGTTGGAAAAGATTAAGTCCAACAATTAACCTAATGCTACCAAGTGTACTAATAAATCATGTCCCTAGGTGCCATATCTACACACCTTGTAAATACCTGCAGGGATGGTGATTCAACCACTTCCCTGGGCAGCCTGTTCCAATACTTGATAATCCTTTTGGTGAAGAAATTTTTCCTAATATTCCATCTAAACCTCCCCTGGCACAACCTGAGACTGCTTCCTCTTGTCCTATCACTTCTTACTTGGGAGAAGAGACCTGAACCCCACCTCGCTACAACCTCCTTTCAGGTAGCTGTAGAGAGTGATAAGGTCTCCCCTGAGCCTTCTTTTCTCCAGGGTAAACAACTTCAGTTCCCTCAGCCGCTCCTCATAGGACTAGACCCTTCACTAGCTTCGTTGTCCTTCTTTGGACACACTCCAGCACATCAGCGTCTTTCTTGCAGTGAGGGGCCCAAAACTGAACACAATATTTGAGGTGTGGTCTCACCAGTGCCAAGTACAAAGGAAAAATCATTTCCCTAGTCCTGCTGGCCACACTATTTCTGACACAAGCCAGGATGCTATTGGCCTTGGTGGCCTCCTGGGCACACTGCCAGTTTATATTCAGCCACCTGTTGACCGATACCCCCAGGTCTTTTTCTGCCAGGCAGCTTTCTAACCACTCTTCCCCAAGCCTGTAGCGCTGCATGGGGTTGTGACCCAAGTGCAGGCACTGTTGAACCTCATACCGTTGGCCTTGACCCATCGATCCAACCTGTCCAGATCCCTCTGTAGAGCTTTTCTACCCTCAAGCAGATCAACACTCCTGCCCAACTTGGTATTTTCTGCAAACTTACTGAGAGTGCACTTGATCCCCTTGTCCAGATCATTAATAAAGATATTAAACAGAACAGTCCCCAGTACTGAGCCTTGGGGAACACCACTTGTGATCAGCTGCCAACTGGAGTTAAATCCATTCACCACAACTCTTTGGGCCCGGCCATCCAGCCAGTTTTTCACACAGCGAAGAGTACACCACGAGCAACCAGTTTCTCCAGGAGAGTGCTATGGGAAACGGTGTCAAAGGCTTTATTAAAGTCCAGGTAAACAACATCCGCAGTCTTTCCCTCATCCACTAAGTGGGTCACCTTGTCATAGAAGGAGATCAGGTTAGTCAAGCAGGACCTGCCTTTCATAAACCCATGCTGACTGGGCCTGATTACCTGGTTGTCCTGTACGTGCTGCGTGATGGCACTCAAGATCATCTGTTCCATAACCTTCCTCAGCACAGAGGTCAGACTGACAGGACTGTAGTTCCCTGGATCCTTCTTCCAGCCTTTCTTGTGGATGAGCATCACATTTGCTAACCTCCAGTCAACTGGGACTTCCCCAGTTAGCCAGGACTGTTGATAAATGATGGAAAGTGGTTTGGTGAGTGCTTCTGCCAGCTCCCTCAGTACCCTCAGGCGGATCCCATCCGGCCACATACACATGTGTGCATATGTAAGTGGTGTAGCATTTTCCCTTGGATTATGGGGGCTTTGTTCTCTCCCTCATCCTTGTCTTCCAGCTCAGGGGGCTGGGTACCCTGAGAACAACTGGTCGTACTGTTAAAGAATGAAGCAAAGAATGCATTAAGTACCTCAGCCTTTTCCTCATCCTTTGTCTCTGTGTTTGCCCCCACACCTAGTAAACGATAGATGTTCTCTGAAATGTGACGTTCTCTGAAATCTGCATGGCACAAATCCTTATTGTGCTTTGGTGCCTCTGCTGTTTTATCTGAGTTTTTGCTGTTCATCTTTTACACCTCTGCAATGTAACTGCTCGTTCTGAGAATTTCTTTCCTTCTACTGTCAACATCTTTCATCACATCTTATGTGCAATATAGTTAAAAAGCAAAATGTTTTCAGATGATCAGGGGATCGTGATTGTACTCCTCAGTTTCTAGGGGCCTGCTCCGAGACCTGTGGGTATGATCCATGTGTGCTACTGAAGCTGACTTGAATGGTGTGACAAATGTAAGTACTTTGAAGAAACTTGGCCCTGCGAGCCTCCATTTGTGCACTTGGAATTAACAGATGCTTTAATATCCCTGTGTCATGCCCCCTCTTCTGTAACGTGCATACAATGATATCATTCACTTCATCGCACAAAGATGATGTGAAAATGAATCACTTAATGTTTGTAACGCATTCAGATGTTGTTGTGATGAGCACTGTAGGAAAACCCACAAGCAAATGAATAATTCATTGTTCAAATCAGGCTCTGAATAGTACACAGTAAACAAGACATGGGACTTCACACTGAATAGTAAGAGTAAGGCCAAATAATTAATGATCACTTATTCAATTATCACTGTCCATTCAGAGTATTGAAAGGGAATGGGATCCTATGGAAAGAGTGTGGTCATATCCTAAGGGATTGTATGTTAGGGTATGATTGGAAAGGATAATAAAGATAAAATAGCTTCTCTTTTTCTTTTTTTTTTTCTTTTTCCCAGTATTAGTTATGATGTGTGTTTTGGGACAAAGAGGAAGTGTGTTAGGCTTTCTAAATAACCCGATTTTAAGTCTATAGGTCTCCACTTACAATGACGTGATAAATATTTGGGAATTCTAATCACTTCTTTAATTCTATTTTCATAGTTTCCTGCCACCCAGTGAATCCTTTTGGTAGTTGGTGTTTAAGCATCAAATGAAGGGTGTAACGCCCTCTCTGATCACTGTGGAATGGTCTCTGGATATAGTGTTTAGTTTGGATTTTATCTCTTGATATGAAATGATCTTAAGATAAGCTAATGGAAGATGAGAGTTAAACTTTTCCCTGCATACCAGCTGCAAGATAAGAGTTTGTTTTTGATGGAATCACAGGTACTGGAATAGCTTGTTCCTGTGTTCAACCTTATGACCTTCCTTTGGATGATAGCTCTGAATGTTTACATTTTGAGGGTGAAAAAAGAATCTGAGGGAGACATTTGAAGCTACACTACACAAAAATATGTCAATAATTCAGGCTGATTGATAGCTCCTCTAGTAAACAAAGTCACCTGCAATTTTTTATAGTCCTAGAGCATAAGCCATCCATAACATATAATCAATTCCACTCTGCAGATGGAACTGATAGTTTTTTCCCAGGCATCCCCTCCCCACTTCCCTAAGCTGAATCTTTAAAAATCAAATCACATAATTTGATCAATTTAAAATGCTGAATACACTGAGGTAATTATACCAAACTTCTTGCATTTCACTGCTTCCAGTGACAATAAAGCTATTGACAGTGCAGCATTAAAGGTAAACCATCATTTCCCTGAAAACAGTTGTGACATCCATTTGCCATTTTTTAAACCTTTTAACTGTTTTTGAAGTA